>NW_024425563.1:67954382-68102715 GCF_017311325.1 Ursus maritimus | reverse complement strand
TATATATATATATATATATATATTTTTTTTTTTTTTTTGGCCTATATTTCTTTTCAGGAATCATTTGTTCTCTTCAATTTTAAGAGTGCTTTGTATACTACAAATACCAGCTCTTTTTTCTATCACATTAATTGCGGATATTTTATTTTCATTAGCCTTGTTTATGGTGTTTTTTGCAATGTGAAAGTTTTCAATTTTTATGTATTCAACATTTTAAATCTTAATTATATACCTTTCTGGCTTTTATTTTAGGCTAAGAAAGGTCTTTACCTTCCAAGATGATAAAAGTGTACCTTTCTGTTTTCTTCTGGTTCGTTAATAATTTTAACATTTCATCTTTGTCAATATGGAATTTATCTTTGTAAGGACTATAGTGATGTTCTAGCCTTATTTTTTCATTTTTTAAAGTTTTTTAAAATTTATTTTTATTCTTTTAAAAGATTTTATTTATTTATTTGAGAGAGAGAGTGCGCATACAAGTGGGTGGAGGGGCGGGGGGTAGAGGGAGAAAAAGACTTCCTGCTGAGCAGGGAGCCAGATGCTGGGCTGGATCCCAGGACTCTGGGATCATGACCTGAGCCAGGCAGAGGCTTAACCAGTTGAGCCACCCAGGTGCCCCCATTATTTTCTTTTTCAAATGGCAGGTTAATTATCTCAAACCATTTATTAAATAATCCACCTTTTTTTCTATCCATTTTAATGCTACTTTTATCATATGCTTATTTTCCATATACACCTGATTCTATTTCTAGGTACTTGTCTACTTCATTGATCTATTTAATAATTTGTGCATCCAGTTGACACTTTTAATTACTCTGGCTTTATTACATGTTTTAAAATGTAGTAGGTAAGAGTAACTTCCTGTAGCTTTCTCTTTTAATTTCTGATTCTCAAATATTTTGTCTAGATGAACATTGAAATAAACTTGTCATAGTTAAAAAACAAAGTTTCATTGGGAGTCATATTGTCACTGCATTAAAATCATTGATTGATTTAGAGAAATTGACAATTTTATAATAATGAATCTTTTTATCCAATAATAAAGATGCAAGATGACTCCTTTCTAGTTAAATCTTCTTTCATATCCTCAGAAGAGTCTTAAAGTTTCTTCATAATTGCCTTGATATTTCTTGCTAAGTTCATCCCTAGGTAATCATACTCCATGTTGCTGTTGTAAATGGCACCTTTTCCTTTTATATTTATACACAATAACCCGCACTTAAAGTGTACAACTTGATAAGTTTTGATATTTGTGTATAGCTATGAATCTAACATTACAATCAATATGGTGAACATATTTATCAACCCAAAAAGTTTTCTTGTGCCTCTTTTCGTCCCCTGTACCCCTTTCCAGGCAACCAGTAATCTTAGCTTTCTGTCATTACCTATGAGTTTGCATTTTCTCAAATTTTCTGTAAATGAAATAATACAATTATCCTCTTTTTTGCCTCGCTTCTTCACTCAGCATCACGATTTTTTGAAATTTGTCCATGTTGTTAGGTGGCTCAATATTTCATTCACTTTTTTGCTGAGTACTTTTCTATCATATGGATATACCACAATTTGTTTATCCATTTATCTTTTGATGGACATTTGAATTATTTCCTCTTTTGGCTATACAAATAAAGCTACTATAAACAATCTTATACAGGTCTTTTTATGGGCATAGTTTTATTTCTCTTGGGTAAATACCAAGGAGTGCAATGGCTAGATCATGTGTATGTGTATGTGTGACTTTTTAAGAAACTGCCAAACTATTTTCCAATGGAGTGTCACTTTATTTTCCTACCAGCGGTGTATAAGAGTTCTACTTCCTCCATATCCTCACTGGTAACTTGCTATGACCATTCTTTCTATTTAGAGCTATTTTAATAATTTTGTAATGGCATATTATGTTTTAAATTGCAGTTCTCTGTTGACTGATATTATTGAACATCTTTTCATATGCTTATTTCACATCTGTATATCTTCTTTAGTGAAGCGTCTGTTCAAATCTTTTTTATATTTTGTTGGTGTTTATTATTGGAGTTTTGAGAGTTCTTTGTGTATTCTAGATAAATCTTTTTTCAGATATGTGACTTATAAATATTCTCTCCCAGTCTGTGGCTTGTCTTTTCATTGTCTTTACAGTGTCTTTTAAGGAGCAGAAGGCTTTAAATTTTGTTCGTATATAATTAATCAAATTTTTTTTATGGTTCATGCTTTTGATTTTCATATCTAAGAAATTTTTTCTAACCTAGTGATTTTCAACCAGAGATATTTTGCTTCCCAGGGGATATTTGGCAAGTCTGAAGACATATTTGGTGGTCACAACTGGGAAGGTACTACTAGCTTCTAAAGGGGAGAGGCCAGGGATGCTACTAAACTTCCTAAATGCACAAGACAGCCTTCCACAACAAAAAATTATCTGGCCCCAAATGCCAATAGTGATGGTTTTAAGAAACCCTGCTCTATTATTTTTAATAATAATATTTTTTAATTATATTATGTTAGTCACCATACAGTACATACCTGTTTTTCTTTTTTTTTTAAGATTTTATTTATTTAACAGAGAGAGACAGCCAGCCAGAGAGGGAACACAAGCAGGGGCAGTGGGAGAGGAAGAAGCAGGCTTCCAGCAGAGGAGCCCAACGTGGGGCTCGATCCCAGAACGCTGGGATCACGCCCTGAGCCAAAGGCAGATGCTTAACGACTGTGCCACCCATGCGCCCCACATCCCTGGTTTTTGTAAAGTTCCATGATTCATTAGTTGCGTATAACACCGAGTGCACCATGCAATACGTGCCCTCCTTACTACCCATCACCAGCCTATCCCATTCCCCCACCTGTTTTAAAAAGTTGCTTTTTTGTATATGTTATGAGGTATGAGTCACAGGTTGTTATTTATTTGTTTATTGTTGCTTTCCATATGGATGTTCAATTGTTTTAGCACAATTTGTTGAAAAGACTATTCTTCCATAGAGTTGCATCTATGTAAAAAAATCAGTTGTCAATATATATATGGTTTTATTTCTGAATGCTCTGTGCTGTTCCATTGATTGTTTTGTCTATTTTTTACTCCAATATCAAACTGTCTTGATTATATAGACAAAGATAAGTTGAAATTAGGCAGTTTTAGTCCTCTAAATATGGTGTTATTTTTCAAAGGTGTTTAGACTATTCTATGTCCTTTGAATTTCCATGTAAATTTCAGAAACAGTTTGTCAATTTCTACAAAAAATGTTTGCCAGGATTTTGATTGTAATTGCATTTAACCTATGAAGAATTTAGGGGGGCGCCTGGGTGGCGCAGTCGTTGGGCGTCTGCCTTTGGCTTGGGGCGTGGTCCCGGTGTTCTGGGATCGAGCCCCACGTTGGACTCCTCTGCTGGGAGCCTGCTTCTTCCTCTCCCACTGCCCCTGCTGTGTTCCCTCTCTCGCTGGCTGTCTGTCTCTGTCAAATAAATAAATAAAAAATCTTTAAAAAAAAAAAATTTAGGGAGAATGACAACAATATTGAATCTTCTCACTCAGGGTATAATGCTTCATTTATTAAGGTTTTCTCTAATCTTTTCAGGACTGTTTCATAGATTTCACGGTACAGATTTTCATATCTTTTATCACATTTACCCCCAAGATTTAATATTTTTGGTGGTATTGAAAATGATACTGATATCTAATTTCAATTTATGTTTATTGCTGACATGCAGAAATACAGCTGACTTTTTGAATACAGACTGGATGATTTGAACAATAGAAATATATTTTCTCACAATTCTGGAGGCCAGAAGTCGAAGATTTAAGTGTGAGCAGGATTGGTTTTCTCTGAGGCCTCTTTGTTAGGCTTTCAGATGTCTATCTTCTCTTGTCTTTGTATGGTCTTTCTTTTGTATAGGTCTGTATCCTAGTCTTCTATTCTTATAAGGACATCAGTCATATTGGATTATGGCCCATGTTAATGAACTACATTGAACTTATTCTTTTAAAGACCTGATCTCCAAATACATCACATTCTGATAGAGTGTAGGTTAGGACTTCAACATATGAATTTGAGGGAAACACAATTCAGCCCATAACACTAAGTTAGCTAGAGGATTGAATGTTTTATTTTGGAGTTCCTACCTAATTAACAAGCTCTTGGCTTTCCCTAACTACTTTTGTTTGGGTTTGGGTTTTTTCTCCGTCCCACCCTCCCGCCCTCCCTCCTTTCTTTCCTTTCTCTCACCCTTCCTCTCTCTCTCTCTCTTATTTTTTTTACTTTACCTTTGTATTAATACCTCTAATATGTCTAGAATTCTTTATTGCAATAAAGTAATACTTTCAGGCACATTCCATTTTTCTTAAACCTCAAATTCAATGTTTCGGTATGATGTTTTCACTCATATGTACTTTCTTACACCTCACATTTGCATGCTATATATTTTTCTCATCCTTTTACTTTAGATTTTAAAGTAAAATCTCTTTGTTTTAGGGGGGTCTCTTATAGACCACAGAGGTTTTTTGGTTTGTTTTTTTTTCCAAACTCAGTTTTATTCTTTTAATTAATGATTTTATCCCATTTTTATTTGTTATTATGACAAACATATTTAGCTTTACTTTTGTCATCTCATAAATTTTCAGTTTTATACAAGTTTTATTATTTTCTTTGTGTTCTTATTTCCTCTCAAATAGCTACTGTGCAGTTGTCATGGCTGCTGTTGTTTCCATTCCTACCTGAGCAGATTTGGAAAGTCTTAGAGCAGTTTTCTGTCCATTTGTAGTTACCTTTTGCTTAGCTAAAAACAACCACTAAACTATTTATAATGGAAATATGCCTCTTCACAGTCATTATTTTTCACTGAAACCTTTTTGTTGTTATTTAACTGCAGGGGCAGTTTCTGTTTTATAGTCACCATAATCAAGACCTGTAGTCTATGTTTATTCTATGGTTATTATAGGTTTTTGGACTAGGCATTGGAACTTTCCTTTCAATATATGGTTATGATGACAGAGCATCATTCAAGGGCATTTTACACACTTCCCATAAGAGAATAATTTTTGCCTTGCTTTATTTCCATCTCTTAAAATACAGACAACAGTTTTTTCCCCACAAAAGAGTTTCAAGGATCTTATCATTCTAAGGTGATTATGGCTTGTCCTGAAATGAATAATAACCATCATGGTCTATCTCTAGCCAGATATAAGAGTTACATTAAAAAGAAATATATTCTATATGGTTGCTATCCTGACAAATATCCTTATCAAGCATCTGCACTATGATGAATATGGCTCCTAATATAATTTATCTTTAAAAACTTGTTTTAGCAGATCAACTCTTGTTTACTTAGTGAATAGAAATGATGGTCTTGGCTTAACACTCATATAGCTTTTGATTTCCATACAAACACTCCACTTTCTAAGCAGACTGCTGATTTCCTGGCTCAATTCTCAGTCAGAATCTAACTTTCAAAGAAGAGCATATGCTGTTGGTGGATAATGGGGCTGTTATCCCTTCAGGTATCTTCAGCAGTTGTCCTCAAAGCCCCCCAAAGGCTGAAGGAGAACAGAATATAGCAGAATTTAAGGTTTTAAAGTTGGCTTTTCAGTCAAAAATAAGTTTAATAAATTAACAAAGAAGTCTTTGAGAAAGTCTTCATTTGAAAAAGTAGAAGTATTCCATCTTCTCTCTCATTTATACCATGCCTTAGAAAATACATTTATATTACAAGACATTCCTTAAACAGTACACCCAGATAAATAGGAATCAGAAAGGGCACTTAGATAAATAGATATCAGAGTTGGCTCTCTTTTTGCTTTACCAAGCTTTATTTCCCACAGGCACATCAATGATGTGAACTAAATGGTATCATTCCACAATTCACCTCTCAGTGCTTAAGTCGGGTGGCGACAATCCTGAGTTTAGCCACCTTGAATAATAGGTTGGAAAAAAATATAAAGAGGAGTTGGGAACTGATAAATAGACTCAAGTCTTCTATTGCTTAGATGGATGAGCTAAAAAACAAATCAGGCTAATCTGAGATTTCACTTGGGAGCTATGTTAGTTCTAAGTTAAAGCTGCCACTGAATAATTCCTTGCCTAAAAATAAAGTTTTGCAGTCAATCCTTTAGGATATGTCTCACTCAAAGGTGCTGCCTCCATGATTTTTGTTCTGGATTGTCACTGTGATTGAGTTTTGAACTTGTTCTCTTTTACCTTCAGAAACTTTGAGAATTGTCTAAAAGATTTTTTAAGGTCAAGATTATATTGACAGATATTATTCCATGTAGATAAATCCCTTGGAAAGAAGGACAAAGTAATTTGTTATTAAGGCATAAAAGAAGAACAAGATTATAGGAAAAAAATATAAAGTATAATTCATGTAAAAAAAAAAGTGAGTGAATGAGAATCCTTTGTGTTTGTTTTTTTTTTAATTTTACTTATTTGTCAGAGAGAAAAAGAGCACAAGCAGGGGGAAGGGCAGGCAGAGGGAGAAGCAGGCTCCCCCACTGAGCAAGGAACCCTAAGTGAAACTCCACCAGGAACCTGGGATCATGATCTGAGCTGAAGGCAGATTCTCAACCAACTGAGCTACCCAGGTGTCCCAAGAATCCCTTTAAAAAGAAGAACTTGTACTCTGAGGTAAGATAAAGGTGAAAGGACTGGAGAGCTTCCCCAAAGAATTATTAAAAACTCCTTTACACCATAAATAGAAGCATACTTAAATCCTTGACTAGTATTGAAAATTCTTGATTCAGAAATGCAAAATTATTTGTTTCTGAGGAATTTCCCCAGGGAATTGATATTGCTCAATAAGAATATCTGTACATCTACTTATTGAAGCTTTGAATTCAGAAGTTAGTAGCTAGTCGATATATTGTGTAATTTCTAAGCAAAAAAAAAAAAAAAAGAATCAGGCCTTTAATACTAATTCCTCTTCTCCAATACTAGTACGACAGTAATCTCATGTCTGGAATTCCCTTAAAATGTCATTGGAAATCCCCTGTATAGTTTTTGCACTGTGAAAAAGTCAGGAAATTATGATGAAGTTATCAAAGTGATATAATTGCCAATATTTGCTCATTCCAAAGTTACATTGCCAAATCCAAATTCCTTCTCATGTATCTGTGTAGAAACAGGGCTTTCAAGAATGGGATTCCATGGAATATGACATAGATAATGAAGGAGCTGTGGTGAACAGGGTGGGAAAAAAGAAATTCTCAGACATGATCTGATGATGTAAGGGACTTAATGCCAAAGATTATAATGTCAGAAAGTCAGAAGATTTGGGATCGAGTTTAGCTCCCCTATTTCTGTGCAGTGGAAACTTGGAAGATTTACTGGATTTTGCCAGGCTTATTTCTCCTTTAGTAAAATGGGTTTAATGTTATTTATCTTGCTGGGTTATTATGAAAATTAGGCAAAATATTGCAGTTGAAAATACTTACAAATTGTGAAGCGGCTGCTGTTGTTTTTGTTGCCGTTGTGTTCTTGCTGTTTGTATACACTTTATCAGTTCTTCTCAAGCAGGGCTATACATAAACATCCACAGTGGAACAGCTTCAAAATGCACATGCCTGGACTCCATTTAAGCGTTGAAGGTGGTCTCAAATATGCCTAGTTTGAAAAGGCCATTCAGGCAACTCTGGTGTGCAGCCCTTGTTAAGAACCATGAGGTTTATTATACTCTACTCTCAAGCCTCCGACTTCCTCGTCCCTAATGTGTTATCACAGCCATGAACTAGAAGACCATGAGGAGGCATCCTCTCTGCTTACAGTCCCAGAAGTCAATCAATGGTCATTTTATCCCCTAAGTTTCTAGTGAAGTGAATATGGCATTTGCTACAATAGTGAGGAGTTGTAGTTTGGGGAATAAATAATTCAACAGTTTAAGGAATGCCAGTGTTTTGTTCCTTCCAAAACTAGCTAAATACCCATTTCAATTCTATGTAACGTACCTATCACAAAGCCCATTCCCAGACTGTTTGACTGATGGGGTCTATTCCTAAAGATTATTCATCCTTCTCTCCATATTGTTAGAGGTATAGAGATGTCAGGGTACAGGGCTCCATTTGCTGCTTACTGCATCTCTCAGTGGCAGACAAAGGAGTTGAAAACTGCCCTCTCAACCCACACAATTGGCAATACTTACTCATTTCACTATATCCATGTAACCCGCATATTATATGACAGGCACTGAACTTTACTTAGGGAGTACGTGTAAGTAGTGTTTGCTGTTGAGAAATTCCTGTCAAACAGAATCACCAGAAAGCAAATATAAATGTCAGCAATTATAATTTTGTGTAGACAGCAATAAAAGGAAAATGAATAATATCTTCAAGTTAATTTAAACCAAAGGCAGGACATGAAGTGTGCACTAACCATAAAGAAAACCTTACACCCAAAGCTGTGGTGATTAATATTGCTTATATCTGCTGAACATTCTAACCCCTTCCAAGGCTTATTGCTGTTTATTTTAACACCATTTATTATTCTTTACTGCATGTAAACCCCCCAACTGGTATGATCCTTTCCCACCAACCCCATTTGTGACATTCACTCATAATGGACTTTGTTGCCTGGCTAACTCATATCCATCCTTTCAGTTCACTTCAAGAGTGTCCTCTCTTCTAAGTCTTCGCTGATAGCTACTCTGTTCCGTACTCTGTTCTGCTCCTTGCTGCACCCATAGCATGCTACTGAAAACTGCCTTCTAGATTTCTAGGTTTCATGGTAACTATTTAATAGTTCATGAGTATGGAAAGTATCTTAATTAACTTTCTTTCATTCCTAGAATTCTCTGCTTTTTCCTTCATAACAGTTGTCAAATTTCTACTTTCCTTATTCTTATATATTTGGCCCAATTGTTAGGAGATCTTTAAGCATTTCAATCACACAATTTATCTTTTAAACTGATTCAGATTTTACCAACTAATACGTGACATCACATACTTTCACAAAAAGAAATGCATGAAGTGACCTGTCTTTCAGGCTTAAAATATTGTTGTGATTTACACTCTCAAAGAAGGGCTTAACTTAAAGATAAGGAAGCTGTGTGCATGTGTGTTTATGTGTGTGTCAGCTATACAAGCAAAACAAAAAAATTTGTCCCTTTTCTAAAATTATGACACCAGGTCATACAGTCTGAATCAGTGATTCCAATGTCCTATATGGGCCTGTCATCATAAAAGGTGACATAAAATCAGTATAATAAGATTAATTCATTTTAAGATATGTTTATAAGTATGTAACTTTTTATAAATATTTTATTATATGCTATTATTTGGTTGGTGCAAAAGGCAAAAAAAATCAAAACAGAAGGTTAAACTCCATATCCCCCCACCTTGCAATAACCACTGTAAATAGTTTGGCATGCATTTCCAGACTCCTTCTGCTATGCCTATGACATACACCACACACACACACTATTTTACATAAATAGTATCATACATCAATTTGGTAAGCTACCCTTTTCACTCAGTAATATATTGTGGACACATTACTATGTCGTAAGTAATATATATATTTATGTATGTAACAGTGGCATAATATACTATTGAATATATTTTAAAACTTTTAGGAGAAATAACAATGATATACTGAAATAAGAGGACATCAAAATTTCAGGGTAATCCCAGAACTTTGCATGGCAGGAAATAAGTGCATTGAGCCATCTGGGAAGGCTCTACATGGTGAGCCAAGTCAATATCCTGTCAGCTCATAGTTGTTCATGTCTCCACTTTGCGAGGCCCCAAGAAAAGAAAAACAGATGCGTGATTACACTGCCTAACTCTGAACTCCCTTTTGTCTGTTGGCCTCTTCATCATTCCTGGTTTGACTTAATCATCCATCCTCAGCTTTTAATTGTAATTTCCATTGATACCACATGGTCTTTAAATTAACTTCAGTTTTGGTTTCACACACACAACAGATATTCATAAATCCAGCTCAAATGAACCTGCATATTTTGAAGGCTCCACCAGGGACAGAGCTAATGGAAACCAGTCCAATCAGCCTAATCATACTAAATATTCAGTAAAGACAACAGTGGAGTCTGAGGACACACACACACACAGGGACAAGTCAGAATAAAGATTAGATCGAAGTCAATAAAAATCATAAGTTTTGGAAGAATATCACATGTAAAGAAAGACTCACCACACTTAATAGGAAGTAATTTCTAAAAAGGAACAAAAAGAAGAATCTTGGATCCTGTGACTATGTGCTTTCTTGTTTGTAGTCGGAAGTTCTAAGTTAGTCATCAGTCAACAAAAGCATGTGGAATATAGTTCTGGTCCCACTATGACCCTTCCAACATGAAAAAAAACCAATTCGCCAGGCCACTGGGCCCAGTCTTCACCTTCATCTGAGGTTTCTTGAGACTAAAACCTTTAAATAAATTCCCAACATGTAAGACCTTTACTCTCAATCCTCCACCGCATCATAATCTTCATGATACTGTGTACTTCTTTGCCTGAACCCAGCCAGTGGGCCCTGTCAAAGTATCATTTCAGAATTTGTTAATTCCTCTTTATTTTGGCCTCTTCTCTGAATTTGCTGTCTACTTTTTTGCTGTCTCAGCAACCTGCTCTTACCTTAAAATGCCCTCAAGTTTTCTCAAGGAATAACATCACATTATTTTCTCTCATCCTGTATACCCGCAATCTAGAAAGTAGGATTGATGTTCTCTTGTTCCTCATTGCTACTTTTAGGTCATTATCTCCTCATTCTCAAGAAGAGGAGAAGGGGGAGGAGAGAAAGGGAAAGAAGGGGAGGAAGAGGGGAAAGGAAAGACTCTTTGAGGCTTATATCATTCAGTCACATCAAATTCTCTACCTCTTAAATGCTGCCATCTTCTGAAGTCAGGATCACTGTCTGTAGATCACTAGAGAATTTGATTATTGGCTTGTTAGAGTCCCCACCATTCCCAGGACAACATCCTTGTCTCCTTGGGTCACCTGGCCCAATACTTTGGGATCTCAGTTCCTTGGTCTCTGCATCTCCAATAAGCATGGTCTTGCCTTGGACTTCTCTATGTCCAAAGCAATAATTCAAATATATTTCAAATATATTCTTTGAGCACTAACTTTTTTTCTCTCATTTTTTTTCTTAATTATTTCTATTACAACAATTCTTTGACTTTGTCATGATCTCCAATCTAATGCTCCCTCTACTTTGTCCCAGTTTATGTCCCTCTTCCTTCCTTATTTCCCTTCTGAGACCATATAGAATACATGCTCCATTGCTTCTTGACAGTGCTACAAATTTCATTGCCTTTCTGCTTTATTCATTACTCCCCTCTAAGGAAACCCCATAACTGAATGTGTGTGACTATCTGCTTTCTTGATGCTACCCTCCCAAGAAACAGCATGCAGTCAGAGAAAATCACACAGTAGACCAGGTTCGCTCCATCATAAACCTGCAGTCACCAACCTCAAACGGTGCCACCTAATCTCATCACCTGTCTCCAGTTTGGCTCCTTCACTTTTACGCTCACCTCAAGGATTATGTCCGAAGTTTTCCATTCTCCTGAAACCACTCACCTCATCTCCCCAACTCAGCAAAATAAACTTTTCATGAAGATATAGGAACTTTTCAAAGTACTGGGAATTTACCTCATTTCCTTGATATCAGACAAACATCCACCTACATTTTCAATCATTGAAGCTTTCTTTTTTCCTGAAAAAAAAAAGCTGTCTTTTTTTTCCCAGCTAAATTGAAATTCTCTACCACTTCTGCTTTGGACTCATTGTTTTCTTGAATGATTAAGAAGGTTTTGGTACTGACTCTCTTTCCTCTCTCCTGTATATTCAATATCTCACCTCTCGATTGAACTTTTCCATTGAGTTTTACACAGTCTAAGTTTCTTTCATTAATTTTCAGTGGTTCTTTATTCCTCTGCAGCTACTTCCCCAATCTCTTCTTTTCTTCACGGTCAGACTTCTCAAGTTGTCTGAACCTTTGTCTTTGTTTCATTTCTTCACTCCTCAGCCTAATCTATCACCTGGCTAAATGTCTTCCCTGTAATGGCTCTCAATAAAGAAACAGACATCTGTAATAATGCTTAATCCAGTGAACATATTTTATCTTATTTGATTCTGCAACACAATATGTCACCATTAACCACTTTCCTTCCTGAAATACTGTGATTTCTTGATAGATGAGAAAAGGAGAAGGCCTAGGAATTAAACTCAAGAAGCCTCATTATCTATTGACCTCAGAGAGAAAGATGATCTTTTGAATATAGCAGAGAAGGCCCGTGCCTTGTGGTCTTTTTACTCATTCAGACTTTCATCCTGGCAACTTCATCTGTATCTACAGCCTTAATATCCAACACCCACAGGACTAGAAAACTACCTCCAGCCAGTACATTTCCTCTGAGCTTAGAGTACCATATTCAGCTATCTACACATCTCATCCAGGAATTTTCAAAGACATTTCAACAGATGTCCAAAACCAGACAAAACAGTCCCCTGAATCTGGTAATTTTCCATTGTTTTTAAACTCAGGACATGGCACCACCTTCCAAACATTAAACCAGAAACCCTACATGTTTTTATTTCCCTCCACCCTACTTTCCATATTCTTTTTCACCAATTTCTATTCATATTATATCCTAAATATCCCTCAACATTGACCACTTTCTCCTTCTACACCACAATCACTCTAGTCCAGGCTATTGAGAACTCTCTCCTGGATTAATGCAATGGTCTTCTAACTGGCTGGTCTGCATTCATCATAACTTCTTCTAACTGTTCTCTGTGGTAAAACTAGTGATCTTTTCAAATTAAAAATTTGATAATATTACTTTCTGCTGAGTCCTTCAATGTCTCCCAGTTACTCTTAAACTCAAGATAAAAATATGTAATATGACCTAGGAGGCCGTGTGTGGCCTGGCTCCTACTTGCCTCTCTAGTTGTATTTCATATTATACATCTATTACTCTTCCCTTCAAAGCTCTGCTGACCTTTGCAGCCCTTCAGACTGAGCACAGACTTTGAACACACGGTTTCTCCATCTGTAATCCTTGGCTACCCTTTCCTTACATAATTAATGCGTATGTATCTCTCACTTCTCAAGTCAAGTATCACTTTCTCAAGGAAACCTTCCCTGACCTTCTTAGCAGAGTTAATTCCATTATCTCTCTATCTTGGTCCTCTTCACAGTTGCATTTATACACTTCTTTGTGAAATTATGTGATCAATATCTTCTTCCCTGTGTTAAATGGCAAGCAACATAAGGGCAAGTAAAGATTTGTTTTCTGCCCATCGTTTTCTCTCTGGGCCCAGGACAGTGTTGTATAGCAAGCAGTCAGTAAATATTGGTTGAATCCGTGAATTGCCTGAAGAGGATTGGAACTCTCCTAACTCTGGTGCAGCATTGTTTTATCCCAGAGAATTATTTTATGAACCCCTGAGTCAGATCTCAATTCTGTGATTCTATGACCTATGATTCTGTCCCTCCTCTCAAGAAGCAGGCATTTCCCCTCTCTACACTTGCCCATCTGAGAAGCATCATCAGTAGAGAAGATAAGTGAGGAAAAAAAGAAAAAAATAAATGAAAGACCACCCCTTTACTCTTCTGTTAAAAATATGAAAGTTAATTTTACTGTGTACTTGATTCAATGTCATCTACTCAATCTGTACTCAGATACATGCCAGAGGACACTAGAGGCTTTGGGCCTCAGTTGGGCCATAGACAAGTTATTCCTCCATCCTGGGGGACAATTGAATGAAAATCCATGCATGGTGTAGTTTAATCTATTATTTTAGGTAACAATAAGCTTGAAACACTCAGCACTATTTGTCCTTATGATATGGTGTGGGACTCTCAGCTTTGATTGTTTATCTAACATATTTGCAAACTCACATTGCATGAGTTTAAACTTTGCCAATCATCACTCCTACTTTACTCATTATTGATGGCCATGGTCTGCTTTAGTCTATTTAGCACATTATATTGGATGACATTCCAAAAGAGTAAATGTGCATTTTCTCTAAGCACACACAATAGATTACAGTCCCAATAGCTTTTTAGGCACAAATGTTGACTCTGGTAATTTAACCATGACCCTATCTCTGAATTTGATTATACAGCCCTTGTGCACTTTGGTAGAGCAATAAGTCTCAAGCAGCCAAAAAGAGGCCAGATGCTAACTCTACAATATCCCAGTCTTGGAACTGGCCATTTCTATCAGAAATTTCACAGGAAAGATCTTTAATTTAAAAAGAAAACAAGGTAAAGCTAAAGTAACAATGGGTATGAAATGATGAACTAGCACCACCCCAGGCTGCTGCAGAGACAGCACATGAGAAGGATGTAGGTAGGAAGCTGGGCTTTGTAACTCCTGTGCTATGGTGGATGCCTTTGTTTTCCAGCTCTAACTACCAGCTCATCTTCATGTGGAAGATAAGCCACAAACAGTGGAAATTGGGACCGTTTTTCTGAGAAGTGTAGCAGTATGCATCTAGAGACTTTAAAATATTCTTAGGGTTTAACTCAGAATTTCCATTTCTGGAATTTATCCTGAAGGCAGGCAGAATACAGAGGTAAAAGTACAAAGATTCTAGTCAAAGCATGATTTAAAATAGCAAGGAAAACAAGTGGAACAAATAGAGTGGTTAAAATAATTATGAAATAATTATGAAAACACAAATGATAAATATAAAAGGCCAAAGCCAGTTGTTAGAAAACCATTCATTTAGAGAATATTTAACAACTTACGAAAATGTCATATGTAATATATAATTTAAAAATCCAGTGCTATAATTATGATATTTGCTTAATAAAAGATACGTTGTTACATATATGCACATAAGGTGTCAGAAAGGAAAATCCCCAAAGTACTGTTTACATGTGAGCAGTAAAATCATGGGGGATATTTATTTTCTTCTGTACTTGGCATATTTTCAAAATGTTCTTCAAAAAATAGTATTATTGTCAAATAATGTTACTTTTTAAATAAACAGGAATAATTAACTTTTAAAAATCTCCCCACCACCTCAGCAGGTATCAGCTAAGAAACATGCAAAGTAAACAGGACCCCAGGGCTGTAGCAATGGGGATTATACTACCAGAAAAACAGTAAGTAGGGCCTGCCCATTAGGGTCAAGGAAGAGACTTGCCTGTTCATTGAGACTTGCCTGTGGAAAGCTTAACAAGTGCCAAATACTGTGCCAACTTCCATGGGTGCAATAGCAAACAAAACAGATGTGTTCATATCCATGGAGGTACAATTCCACTGTCTGATAGAGGATGTTGAAGCCTATGAGCAAGGAGGGAAACAGTAAATAAGTTGGCAAGAAGATGAAATGAGGACAATATGTGTCTTGCCCTTATCTGGCTATGATTTTATGAAAATTCTTATTGAGAAATGACTGAAAGTTACTATCAGAGCTACACTGTATATTATTTGTTATGTTGCACATTAAATGTGTACAACTTGTATAGAGTTCATTGTTCAGTGCTAGCTCAACCAATCTCATTTAGTTATCTTGATGAAGTTCATAATAGAAGAACCCTTGGCTCTTATTATAGATGGAATTCAAGCACCTGATTTCAATCATCACTGTAGTTATGATTCCAGTGCCTGCAATGAGTAAACAAGATAAACTGCTCTTCTTTTGTTACTGAATGGCAGTTTTCCTCTAGGTAGGCCAAAATTGGCAGCAATTGCATGCTATCACAAAAAAGATTTTATAATCTACCATATTTTTTTTATAATCTGCTTACTATTTAAATACTGGATGAAGTTATGGCAGTGTTCCCTAGAGGAAATTGAGTTTGACAAACTTTTGAAAATTCCTGGAATAGTCTATTCCTAGAATTGAAAACTGAAACTATATTTATCTTTTCAAATATAAGGAATATTAAAGTTAACCACATTTGTTTCCTACAGAAATTAACCATTTCGTAAAGACCATCAAATATTAGTATTAATGACAAATTAAAGATTAGTATTAATTGCCATCATCTGTTATGTCCTCTCTCATAATAAAGTCTAACTAATTCTATAACTGTCAGGCTAATTGCTTAGTAAACATACTACAGCAATGTTCTCAGCTGTGGAGAAAAGTCATGTCACTGACTATAATCTAGTCCTAACAAGAAAGACAGACTCATTTGCCATATCAAAGGAAATTTGTGCAATTGGTACAGCCCTTGGACTTCAGTATTTTGGACAGACAGGAGACTCAGAAGAGATTTCAAGAATTGAGAAAAATTCTGAGACATAATTCAGCAAGAGGCATTCTGAATTCTGGTATTCTGTAGCTCCCTATCCCACTTCCTGTATTATCTGCATGGAGTTCTTAATCCCTTCTTTAGAAGGTACAGTGCAAAACTGTGACTCTGCTCCAAAGTGTCAAGGCTTGATTGCCTCCTAAATCTGGATGTGTGTTTGATGACCAGTAGATCATTTAGTCTCCTAATTTTATGTCCAACTGAGTATTCATTATTTATTTGTGTAATAGAAACGTTTTCTCTTTTTCTAAAAATGAAAGGGCTACCAGAATATAACAGGGATATACTAACTTTCTGTTAAAGGTAACTTTTAAGAACTGAAGAAATATTCATGTAAAAGAAAGTAGTATTTTCTATATGCTGGGGAGACAGGGTTGTGGGGGACAGTGATGATCACGAAATGGTGATGAGGGAAGGAGTTAGGGCTTTTCACAATTACCAAGTGCTCAAGATGACAAGAGCTTGAATAGATCTTAACTTCCCCACCCCCGTTTTTGGCAGGTGGAGGGACAGGTGGTTGCAGGCAATGTAATTTGTCTACACGTTCTGACTACTTCAAAAAGGCAGGTCCCAGTTTCATAGGTTAGAAATGAATCACTCTGTTAACCTCAAAATTCTATTATCTTTTATGGGATGGATGCAGTAGTTAGGCCCCTCTTTTCTCTAATAACATTAAACAGCAGCTGCAACTTGAGAGAGAAATTTCTCACTGGAAAATCTTAAGAATTAAATGGTTCATTTGTTACAAGATGTAAAATATATCTTCTGGGAAATATGCACAATAATCTTAGTGTGACTAATTCTAGAGCCTTAGATGAAATTACCATTTGTTAATTCCATTTGTTTCCAGGGAGAGAGGAAAAAAATCATAATGGGATGTCAAGTGTTAGAAACCTTAGACCTATAAAGGAGCATTTTACCAAGGCTTTCCTACAAACAACTGGTTTAGATGGTATTTGGCTAGTATACACTAGGAAGTGGGATGGAGTAAGCAATAGCTTCAGTGATAGGATGTAAAGAGGACTCGAAAGAGCTTTTCCATACTAGGACAATGTAGTGCTTAAAATTCCCATCATTGATTATTCCTATGAGTGAAATGTTTTATATCTTACATTATATATTTTTTTCAATGACTTGTTTCCCACTGCACGTTTTTGTCATTATAATCCTAATAATTTTGGATTATGATTAATGAACCATCAGAAGATTCCAGTATAATTTCAGTACTAATGACAGAGGTGGTAAGACCTATGTGGTCTTTTTCTTAGTACAGAATTGATTAAAAGCATGTATTTTGCAGCCTGTCAGGCTGACTTTGAATCACAACTTCACCTTTAACTGGATGATCTTGGACCTCACATTCCTCATCTATAAATGAGAACTTAAAAAAAAAAAAAAAAAAAAAAAAAAAACCTAGGGGTTCCTGGGTGGCTCAGTCGATTAAACATCTGCCTTCAGTTTAGGTCATGATCCCTGAGTCTTGGGACTGAGCCCTGCATCATGCTTCCTGCTCAGCGGGGAGTCTGCTTCTCCTTCTCCTTCTCCCTCTAGTCCGACCCCCACTCCCCCTCTAGTGCTCTCACTTTCTCCCTCTCTCTTGCTCTCTCTCAAATAAATAAATAAATAAAATCTTTTTAAAAAAACCTACATAGAAGGTTGTTCAAAGAGTAAACAAAATAATCCATAGAAAAACATATACAAGATAAATATTAGATATTATCACATAGAGAACAATTCCATTAAAAATCAATGTATTTCTTCTTTACAATTTGCAGAAACATTAGAAAAAATGCACATAGCTTGGGATTTCATAAATATTCAAAATAAAGAACAAAAAAACACCTACAAATAATTTTTAGTTCCTTTTTGTTCTATACCTTCTAGGGAGGGCACATCTTCAGCCAACAAGCCATGTCACCTTTCAACATCTCAGTTCTCTTTTCTAATAAATGAGATGAGTAGACTAAGTGTTAAGGTTTCAAAAGTTTTTATTGTTTCAGTTGAGATGCTGTCATTCAAATGAAAATTTCCCAGATGCTCAACTATGAAAAGCTATTCCATTTAAAGTTGGGGTTGGGTTGGGAGCAGAACTGCACCCACCCCACTAGACCAGAATAAAATGTTATTTCTGTTAATATTCTATGATCCCAGATACAAATTCAAGGTTCTTCAAAACCATACAGGCAAAGATCAAAGGCAACTGCTAATAAATGAAGTGATAAATCACAAAGGAAACTTTAATAGCATTATTTACTTAGTGGCTTCATTCTACTGGTTGTTTAAAACTAGGTTTTAAAGAACTAGGCCTGAATTTCTTATTGCAAGATACTTCCACAAAGCTATATTTCATCAGCAAATGAAGAGTGTGACATCAATGGAATAAGATCAAGCATTTTTAAGCGCTGTCGTTATGGGAAAATAATAATAATAGATGATAGCTACTGAGGATCTAGTTATTTTGTTTCATTTTCATCAGTTTATTAAAGTAATTTTTAAAATGAACAGAATACTTAACTGTAAATGTTTTTAATAAAGCAGATTATTACAAATTATATAAAATATGTTGACACTTTCAGAGGAAAACTGGACAAAGTGTTAGATTTCATGTTAGTAATGCTTTACTTCCTATAGTAAGCCTATAAATAAACTCAAGAGCATTCACTGTGTGATGTCCTTCCTCTGGAGAAAACAAACAAATACTAGTAGCTTCCAGCTAAGGACATAGTAAGTTTTCCCTTGTAGAGGGCTACTCTACTTTCCTTTGAGAATATCCCCATCTTGTGGAATCTCCGCTGCCCTAAGGGCCTGTCACGTGGAAACTCCCATCTGCTTTTCAAACTGGAGGCTGGAGAGTCCTCAGATAAATACAATCCCTGATGATCTGGGCAAAAATCCCAACTTCCAAAGGGGTGTCTACACATGTTCAGTGCATATGCCCAAAGCATGTGCCCCGAAGTCTCAACCAGAGAAATGTAGAGTTGTTCCAAAGGCTTCAAACTGTCTTTTTGAAGCCTTATCTCCTGTGTGTTCTGATTACTTGGGGTTACCAGCAGGAAGACTGTTTTGCTAAATTAATGCACAGGAGATGCGAGGGAGATGAATGTCCTCCCCGTTGAGAGGCAGCAGGAGGGCCAGCTGCGGTGGCAGATGCTGTCTGTTTAAACACCCCCCACTCCCAGCGTAAGTGCCTGAACCTTGAGGAAGACTGCCTGAGGCAGAAATCAAGGTTGTCAAACTCCAACACACTTGCCACCCTGAGGGCTCTCCTATCTTCTAGCAAGATTGTGTGCTTTGCGGTGCCTGTTCTCTGTAAGGGCGTTAAATTAACAACACGGGAGGCGTGATAGGGCCAAGCTACGAAAGAAGTAAGGTTATCTACAGGAGAATCAGTCCACATCTGAAAAAAAGAAGAAATCAAAACCTTCAGAGCGACAAGGAGAATTTCTTTCCAACAGGCCCAATTCAAGTTGTTTTATAACATGAAGACAACCCATCCACTAAGCATCAACCACTTTAGCACTTAAGAATCAAGACAGTTGACATCATTGTTCAGGACTCCCAGTGCACATGGGCGAGGGTTGTTCAGCTTTTTAGAAAGTAGCTTATGGCTTCTTGGTGAACCATGAAATCAGTTTTGTGAGGGGGAAAATCATCTGTTTAAAAAAATGAAAACAGAGGAAAGAAGAATTAAAACATCTTCTAACCATGTATTGTTTACTATAACATACTAAATACACACACACATGTATACATATACACATAAGTTGTGAAACAAATTAAATCATGACCCACCCCCAATCCCTTTACTTGAATATTACTTATCCCTATATCATGTTCAGAGTACCTGTGGTCCTTTCATATCCCATCTCTTGCCTCCCCATTATAGCCCAGAAGTAACTTCTATCCTCAAGTATGTGTTTCTCATTCTTTATGTTCGGGACTACAGTCCCTTATTTGAAAACCCTTAGAATCAGATGTGTTTCAGATTCGAATTTTTTTTCCCCAGAAAGATCACATAGGTCATAATTCGTGTATTACGAACACTCTCAACAGAGTCTGGAGAGAATTCTGTAGTCAAGCTCATTACTATATCCAAGGCAAAATGGGTAGATAGTCACATCTCTTTTAAAGAAACACCACAAATAGCCTTGTGTCTATTTTTTTTCCACCAAATAATAAAGTTGCATATGAAAATAAACTTTCATGGGGCACCTGAGTGGCTCAGTGGGTTAAGCATCCGATTCTTGATTTTGGCTCAGGTCATGATCTCAGGGTCCTGAGATGGAACCCCGAGTCGGGCCCCACGCTGTGCTTAAGTTTCTCTCTCTCCCTGTGCCCCATCTCCCTCTCTCTCTAAAAAATAAATAATAAATAAGCTTTCGTATTTCATAGCTGTATGGATTTTGCAATTGCAGGTAAAGGAGCTGGTGTCTACAGTTAAATTTATTAAACTTTTCTCATGTAGCTAATCCTTTTTGCATTTGTTTAAGAAAACTTTTCTACCCTGAAATTATAAAGATATACTTTTAAATCTTTCTTTTTGTAAAATTTTACCTTTCTTAATATATTTAATTCATCTGGAAATAATTTTTGTGTATGTTATAAGAGTTTTCTAATTCCTTCTTTTCCCCCCCTCTATGGATAAATAATTATTGCTGTTACATTTATAAGACTCCAGCACAGTTATTTATCTTATTTCCATGTATGAGATCTATTTCTGGGCTGACTATTCCACTGATCAATTTTTACTCTTGCACAAATACCACACTCTCTTAATTAGCTTAGTTTAATAGATCTGGTAGCTGGTAGGGCAATTCTCTTAACCTTATTCTTATTCATCAGGAGTATCCTGACTCTTCGTGACCCCTTGATCTTCTATTCAAATATTATCATAAGCTAGTCAGGTTCCTCAGAAACCCCTTTTGGGAGTTTGATTGGATTTGCCCTGAAACTCTCATTTAATTTAGAGAAAATTGACATCTTAGCAATATTGATTCTTCCTAACCCTGAATATGAGGCTATCTCTGCATTTATTTATTTTTTATGTCTTTCAATAATGTTTTATAATTTTCTCCATACTGACATTTCACCAACAATATAATTGTTGCACTTATTCCTGAGTACTTTATAATATTTGTTTATATCGAAAATAGTTTCTTTTTTTTAAGTTGCTTTCTCTATTTGTTGCTAGTGTTTAGAAATGCACTTGATTTTTTATTTGATCTCATATCCACTTTCCTAATTTTTCATATTAATTATAAACTATCTCTACACTTGTTTAGATTTTCTAAACAAACAATTATGTTATTTGTAGATAACAGTTTTGTTTCTTTCTTTCCAAAGTTATATTTATTTCTTGTTCTTAAATTTTACTGGCCAGAAACTCCAATGCAATGATGAAAAAAAAAAGGGGGGGGGGGATAGAAATCCTTGTCTTATTCCTAATTTTAAAAAGAATATTTCCAAAATTCGCCGTTAAGAATGTTTGCTGTAAACTTCTGATAAATATTTATGTTGCTCAGTTGGAAAAGGTGATAATCATGAACGGTTATTCAATTATATGAAATGATTTTCTGCTTCAACTGAGATGATCAAGTGGTATTTGTCCTTTAATCTGCAAATGTGGTGAAACATATTAATTGATTTTATAATGTTAAAACACCTTTATATTTCTGGGATAAGTTTAGTTTGATCATGATATATTATCATTTTTAGAAAAACCATTGGATTTGGTTTGATAATCCTGTGTTTTTCATTTTGGCATTAATGTTCACGAGTAAGATTGATCTATAATTTTCCTTTCACATACAGTCCTTAACTACGTTTGGTAGAAGGATTATACTTGTATTAGAAAATAAGTAGTGGAGATTTTTCTCTTTGTCTATTACCTGGAAGAATTTGTGTAAGTTTAGAATTACCTGTTTTCCTTTAAAATTTAAAGAATTCATTGATAAAATTGTGCTTGCTATTTTCAGTGTGGGGAAATTTTTAGCCACGAATCTGGATTTCTATTTCTTACTGAGTTAGTTCCCATAAATTATAGTTTTCTACAAATCTATCCATTCCATCTACGTTTCAGTGAAATTTTTGATAAAAAATTATTACTCTTGTGCCTTGTCTTTGGCTTGATAAATTCTACCACAGGTTCATCTATATTACTAGTCTTTTAAAATAACTAACTTTTGTGGCGCCTGAGTGGCTCTGTCGGTTAAGCATCTGCCTTTGGCTCAGGTCATGATTCCAGGGTCCTGAGATCAAGCCCTGCATGGAGCTCCCTGCTTAGCAGGGAGCCTGCTTCTCCCTCTCCCTCTCCCTGATGCTCTGCCTGCTTGTGCTCTCTCTGCCAAATAAATAAAATCATCAAAAAAACACAAAACCTTTTTCTTTGTTGATTCTCTTCATTATATCTGCTTTCTATTTCATTAATTTCTCTTACTATCTAGTTTTTATACTTTGAATTTATTTTGTTGATTTGCTTTTAAAATCTTAAGATTAATAATCAGCAAATTAATTTTCAGCCTTTCCTTTTTTCTATTTTTAGCATTAAAGGCTTTATACATATATATACATCACCTTCAAAATATTCATTATTCTTTGTTTTAGTATGTGGTAGTTTTATTATTATTCTGTTGTAGGTATTTGTTATTTTTCAAAGAGATGATGGTTGCAAATTTTATCCTTTAATGTATGATCTCTATCTTAATAGTATTGAGATCTATATGATACTATTCTTTGAAATGCATAAAGGCCTAGTATGTAAAGCTACATGTGTAATGCAGAAGAATATGTATTCTCTAAGGATTGGCAATATGGTTCCATGCATGCCCGTTAAATCAAGCTTGTTGATGTTTTGTTCAGATGCTCCATATTGTTACATTTTTTCTTCTGCTTGTCCTAGAAATAACCAAAGATAAGGATAATTTGTGGATTTGTAAATTTCCCTTGCAGTTCTGTCATGTTCTGCTTTTATGTATTTTGGTGCTGTTTAGATGGATCCATATAAGTTTAGAATTGTTATATTTTTCTGGTGAATTGAACTTTTTACAGTCTTATACGGATCTACTTTATCCTTAAAAATGCTTTGTGTTTTACATTTTATTTTTGTTCCATTTTTTATAAGATTTATTATTTATTTGAGAGAGAGCGAGCATAAGCAGGGAGAGGGGCAGGGGAAGAGGGCCAGAGGGAGAGGAAAAGAATCTCAGGCAGACTCCCCACAGAGTATGGAGCCTGACATGGGGCTGCATCTCATGACCCCAAGTCCGTGACCTGAGCCAAAATCAAGTTGGTTGCTTAACTGACTGAGCCACCCAAGCTGTTGTGCCTTGCTTCTTGCTCCCTTGACTTTCTCCTTTTTTTTTTTTTTTTACATTCACCAAATTGAGGAACAGAATATTACCAGTTCCCCAGCCCCTTGGTGTTCCCTGTCAATCACTATCCCTCTGTACTCCCCAAAATAATCATTCACAACTTCTTATTTTATTTTGTTTAGCATGTTCCTGGTTATCTTTCTTTCCATTCTTTTATGGTCAATCTCTCCAGGTTTCTATGTGTCTCCTAATTTAATCTGATATTCTCTTTTAACTGGTAGTAGTTAAATTGCTGTAACTGGGGAAATTATTATATTTTTATTTATTTATGATATATAATAACTTGTGAATTTAATGTAATTACTTGTATTGCTCTTTGTATCTGATTGTTGTTTATAAATATTTATGTTGTTACCTTCACATCATGGAAGAACACTTGCCCATTCCGTGGATTTTGGCATTGGCCATAGGACTTGATTTGGAAAATAGGATGTAGTAGACTTAATGCAGCCTAGGACTGAATTATGTTTGTATGTTTCTTTGCTATAGCCATGAGGAAAACACTCCTAGGTTAGCCAGCTGGTTTTGGAGGAGGATGAGAGACATATGGAGCAGATCCAAACCATTTAGCTCAGGCACGCCTTGATTACCAATCCTTAATCCATCTAAAAGTCCATGAGCATGGATGCTTATGTGTTAATTCACTGAGTTGTAGAAGGATTTGTTACTAAGAAATTTGTGGCAATAGCTAAATAATATACTTATTGATATGCTTTTTCTTTTGTTTCTACTATTTTGACTTTGTGCTTCTTATTTGTCCCACTATTATCTCCTTTTCCTTTAGGAAATATGTCAAAATTAAGATTCAGTTGTTTATTTGCTTTTTCTCATTGCAATACCTCCCCCTGTTTGTTCGGAGGTTATATTTTCCTTTCTATTTTTTGATAAATACTCCTAAAATTTTATCATAAATGTTAAACAAAATCTAAAGTTAGTATCTTATCCTTTCAAAAAATAACAAACAAGAATTTCAGAATAATTTGATTTTAATCACTTCTTCCCAATATACCGTTGTTTTCTAGTAGGTTAGTTATATCTTATTTAACTCCCAAATTAGGTGTCATTAAAATTAATATTTTATGTAGGTTATTTTTAAAATAATTTTTAAAGATTTTATTTGAGAGAGAGAGACAGAGACAGAGAGCACAAGCAGAGGGGAGAAGCAGAGGGAGAAGCAGACTCCTCGCTGAGCAGGGAACCCAATATGGGGCTCTTTCCCAGGATCCTGGGACCATGACCTGAGCCGAAGGCAGATGCTTAACCGATTGAGCCACCGCAGGCTCACATATATGCAGGTTATTTTTATCTAGGTTTTTTTTTTTTTTTTTTTTTTAGATTTCTTTAAATAGCTTTTCTTTCTTCACTCATTATTTTTAATTCTAATTCAGGTCTTCATTTTTTTTCCCCCTAAAATATAGCCTTTAACTAAAAGCAAAGGTCTTTTAATGATATATTCTACCAGGGTTGCTTTATTTTAAATACTTTCATTTTACTCTTGTTTTTAATTTAATTTAATTTAATTTTTAAATTTTAAATTTTATTTACTAAATTTATTAAATTTTAAATTTTATTAAATTTATCAAAATTTAAATTTCAAATTTTATTTATTCATTTGAGAAAGAGAGAGAGTGGGAGAGAGAATCTGAAGCAGACTGCACTGAGCGCAGAGACAGACACGGGGCTCAAGCCACAACCCCAGGATCATGACCTAAGTTGAAACCAAGAGTTGGACACAACCCACTGAGCCACCCAGGCACCCTGTACTCTTGTTTTTAAAACCTAGTTTTGATAAGTACTAGTTTCTTCCCACAATATCTTCAGTACTATCTTTTGGCATCCATTATTGCTATAAAAAAGTCTGCTGTTAGTATAATTGTTACTCCTTCATGTGTAATATGTATTCTCTTTCTGGCTATTGTCAAGATCCTTTCTTTGTTACTAATATTCTGCCGTATTGCAAAAAATTTACTCCATATGGACTTATGTTTTTATTTATCTGCTTAGAATAAAATGAGATTCTTATGTTGTAGATTTCTGTATTTTATCAGATGTGAAATTTTTTTAGCCATTATATTTTTAACTATTTCCTCAATTTAGAGGCATCTTAATTTTTTTTCCTTCTAGCTTCTGTAATTATGGAACTTTCATATTCCATCTCGTCCTCTTTCTGTGCTGCTTTTTGGGGGGCTTATTTAAATTTATATTTTAGTTCAGTCTCTCTTCAGTGGCATTAACTGTGGTTAAGACATCCATTGAGCTCTTAATTTCAGCATTTACATTTCTTATATTTGGAGGCTTTATGTAGATGATTTTCAGATATGCCTGGCTATTTTATATATTCTTGATTCTTATTTTTTATTTCATATTTTACCTTTCAAAAAAATTTAGGGTTGTATGTTTCATATCTGCAAATTCTAATATTTGAAGTCCTTGGGGATGCATTTCTATTGTTTGCTATCCTTCCAAATCTCTCATGGTGGCTAGTTGCTAGTTGCTTTGGAGATTTTTACTGTGAACTTATTTTGTTGAACTTATTCTGAATTGAAAGTGTCTAATATGTACATACTTACATTCAGAGAAGATTTGTACTTACTTCTGCTGAGAGTCAGAAGTTACTACTAAGCTAGGACACATTATTCCACTTCAAGGGCCCTGAATTAATGAGAATCTCAGGTTCATCTCTTCTACCCTACTGCTTATCCAAGGCTTATTCTCCATTCACAAAACTGGTATCTACTTTTGCCTAGACAACCTTAAATTTCACCTTTGGGTTTTTTTTCCCCTCTTCTATATTTAACTCACTGCTCTTTTGTTTTATTTTTTAACTGTCATTTTGTTTTGTTGATTTGCCATGGAGATTTCCCTTACTCCCTAAGAAGAGCAATAATCCGTTAAAAATTCTAATCAAGAATTTGTCTAATTATTGCAGAACCTAAATATATACTTAATGGATGGGACTTCAAATATCAAATGACCCACATTGTCCCAAAATATTTTCACTACATAATCTTGTTAAGGCTTTAAAACAATTTTGAGGATGGTGCTGCATTATCACCAATATCAGATAAGAAAAGTTGAGTCTCAAGTGAATTGTTACTCTAAGGACACAGAATGCCAAGACTGAACATTTGTCAAGGCTGGTATTTTAGAGATAAAATAGAATTTATGCATTGTAGGACTCTGACCCAAAGAAGCTTTCAGTGTAATGTGACATTCTTATCAAATCAATATTTTGTTTTCAAATGAAACAAACTTTTTTCCAGTTAATAATTAATAATATCCTTTTGATTTTTAAAAATTTTTATACCTACCCTTTAAAAATTATTTTAAATTTTCCTAACAACATTTAAAAATTCCTCAAATGTTGCAAAATTTGACCAAATGCATTAACAGGCATTAGGATTTAATGACAATTTAACTTTAAAAATTATTTTTAGCTATAACTTCATGGAGACTGAGATAACAAAAAAGCTAACTTTTTTTTTTTCTCCAAATAAGCCAATGCTCCATAGTAGGTGATTTTGAAGTCAAAGAGGGATTTCAATTTTTGAAATTGTATGGAGTCTTAACCATAACTTCTCTGGGGAATTTTCCAAGTCTGCAAAATAATACTTTAAAATAAGTACTTGCAAATCCATAGCACTATTCATGTGAGCCTGAGCGTCATTAAGCCTTACATGACATATTCCATCTTGCAGACATTGATATAGAAACACAGAAGCATTAAGTGATTTTGGCAATGCCACAGAAGGTCAGCCAAAGATGAGTCACTAGCAATATATTTCATAAGTATCTAAAATAAGAATCAGTTCCAGGGGATTCTCAGGCTTAAGAGACTCTGAAATAGCTTGGGATGGTGGTTCTCAACAACATCACCCAGGAACTTTGATAGAAATGCAAATTCTCAGGCCCTATCTCACACCTACTAAATCAGAAACTGAGGGGGGAGCCAAGCAATGTGTGTTTTGACAAGCCCTTCAGGTCATTCTAGTATACCCTACATTTGAGAACTATTACTGTAGACAAAAGTATGGACAAATACATGATTTTCCTCTTCCCACTTCCCTGGAGAAACTGCAGTAACTTTCAGAAAGGAAATGAAAAGCAGTATAACAGATTGGAAAGTCCATAGATGCTACCTACCAGTGTGATTTTCTACAAAGATGCTTTGTAGGACTGGTCCTCGACCTTGATGTCAGGCTAAACTGGCCTGTCATTATATTTGAGGTAAGTAATATGTTACTAATAATAAAGTAATGACTTTTTTTTTTAATGACTTTTTATTATGTTAGTCACCATACAGTACATCCCCGGTTTCCGATGTAAGGCTCGATGATTCATTAGTTGTGTATAACACCCAGTGCACCATGCAATACGTGCCCTCCTTACTACCCATCACCGGTCTGTCCCATTCCCCCACCCCCCTCCCCTCTGAGGTCCTCAGTTTGTTTCTCATAGTCCATAGTCTTTCATGTTTCATTCCCCCTTCTGATTACCCCCCTTTCTTTATCCCTTTCTTCCCCTACCGATCATCCTAGTTCTTATGTTCCATAGATGAGAGAAATCATATGATAGTTGTCTTTCTCTGCTTGACTTATTTCACTTAGCATTATCTCCTCCAGTGCCGTCCATGTTGTAGCAAATGTTGAGAACTCGTTCTTTCTGATAGCTGAGTAATATTCCATTGTATATATGGACCACAACTTCTTAATCCAGTCATCTGTTGCAGGGCATCTCGGCTCCTTCCACGATTTAGCTATTGTGGACGTTGCTGCTATGAACATTGGGGTGCATATGGCCCTTCTCTTCACTACGTCTGTATCTTTGGGGTAAACACCCAGTAGTGCAATGGCTGGATCATAGGGTAGCTCAATTTTTAACTTTTTAAGGGACCTCCACACTGTTTTCCAGAGTGGCTGTACCAACTTGCATTCCCACCAACAATGTAGGAGGGATCCCCTTTCTCCACATCCTCTCCAACAATTGTTGTTTCTTGCCTTGTCTATTTTTGCCATTCTAACTGGCGTAAGGTGGTATCTCAGTGTGGTTTTGATTTGAATTTCCTTGATGGCTAATGATTTTGAACATTTTTTCATGTGTCTGTTAGCCATTTGTATGTCTTCATTGGAAAAGTGTCTGTTCATATCTTCTGCCCATTTTTTGATTTGTTTATTTGTTTCTCGTGTATTGAGTTTGAGAAGTTCTTTGTAGATCTTGGATACCAGTCCTTTATCTGTAGTGTCATTTGCAAATATATTCTCCCATTCCGTGGGCTGCCTCTTAGTTTTTCTGACTGTTTCCTTGGCTGTGCAGAAACTTTTAATCTTGATGAAGTCCCATAAATTCATTTTATCTTTTGTTTCTCTTGCCTTTGGGGATGTGTCATGAAAAAAGTTGCTTTGGCCGATGTCGTAGAGGTTGCTGCCTATGTTCTCCTCTAGAATTTTGATGGATTCCTGTCTCACATCGAGGTCTTTCATCCATTTGGAGTTTATTTTTGTGTATGGTGTGAGATAGTGGTCAAGTTTCATTCTTTTGCATGTAGCTGTCCAATTTTCCCAGCACCATTTATTGAAGAGACTGTCTTTTTCCCACCGGATGTTTTTTCCTGCTTTATCAAATATTAGTTGCCCAAAGAGCCGAGGGTCCATTTCTGGGCTCTCTATTCTGTTCCATTGGTCTATGTGTCTGTTTTTGTGCCAGTACCATGCTGTCTTTGTGATCACAGCTTTGTAGTACAGCTCGAAATCCGGCATTGTGATGCCCCCAGCTTTGTTTTTCCTTTTCAACAGTTCCTTGGAGATTCGGGGCCTTTTCTGTTTCCATACAAATTTAAGGACTATTTGTTCCAGTTCTTTGAAAAATGTCCTCGGTATTTTGATCGGGATAGCATTGAAAGTGTAGATTGCTCTGGGTAGCATGGACATTTTAACTATGTTAATTCTTCCAATCCATGAGCATGGAATATCTTTCCATCTTTTTATGTCTTCCTCAATGTCTTTCAAGAGTGATTTATAGTTTCTAGAATATAGGTCCTTTACGTCTCTGGTTAAGTTAATTCCAAGGTAACGTATGGTTTTTGGTGCTATTGTAAATGGGATGGATTCCCTAATTTCTCTTTCTTCGGTCTCGTTATTCGTGTATAGAAATGCAACTGATTTCTGAGCATTGATTTTGTATCCCGCCACGTTACTGAATTGCTCTATAACTTCTAATAGTTTGGGAGTGGCTTCTTTTGGGTTTTCCATATAGAGTATCATGTCATCTGCAAAGAGAGACATTTTGACTTCTTCTTTGCCAATTTGAATACCTTTGATCCCTTTTTGTCGTCTGATTGCTGTTGCAAGGACTTCTAGTACTATGTTGAATAATAGTGGCGAGAGTGGGCATCCTTGTCGAGTTCCTGATCTTAAGGGAAAGGCTTCCAGCTTTTCCCCATTGAGAATAATATTTGCAGTAGGCTTTTCATAGATGGCTTTTATGAGATTGAGAAATGTACCTTCTATTCCTACACTCTGAAGGGTTTTAATCAGGAAAGGATGCTGTATTTTGTCAAATGCTTTTTCGGCATCGATTGAGAGGATCATATGGTTCCTGAGTCTTTTCTTGTTGATATGATGTATCACGCTGATTGATTTGCGAATATTGAACCACGCTTGCATCCCAGGTATGAATCCCACTTGATCGTGATGGATAATCCTTTTAATGTACTGTTGGATTCTATTAGCAAGTATCTTGTTGAGGATTTTGGCGTCCATATTCATTAGGGAAATCGGTCTGTAATTCTCCTTTTTGAGGGGGTCTTTGCCTGGTTTGGGGATCAAGGTAATATTGGCCTCATAGAATGAGTTTGGTAGCTTTCCTTCTGTTTCTATTTTTTGAAATAGCTTTAGGAGAATAGGTATTATTTCTTCTTTGAATGTTTGGTAGAATTCCCCAGGAAAACCGTCCGGGCCTGGAGTTTTGTTATTTGGAAGGTTGTTTATCACTGACTCAATTTCTTCATAATTAATTGGCCTGTTTAAGGAATCAATTTCTTCCGGTTTCAATCTTGGTAGTTTATAGGTTTCCAGGAAGGATTCCATCTCTTCCAGATTGCTTAGTTTATTGGCATATAGCTGTTGATAAAAATTTCTAATAATCCTTCCAATTTCAATGGTGTTCGTCGTGACCTCTCCTTTTTCATTCATAATTTTAATAATCTGGGTCCTTTCTCTTTTCTTTTGGATAAGTCTTGCCAGTGGTCTGTCAATTTTATTGATTCTCTCAAAGAACCAGCTTCTAGTCCTGTTGATCTGCTCTACTGTACTTCTGGTTTCTGCTTGATTGATTTCAGCTCTAATTTTGGTCAACTGCTTCCTCGTGCGTGGATTAGGCCTGTCCCTCTGTTGCTGTTCCAGCTTCTTGAGGTGAGAATATAAAAACTGCATTTTAGATTTTTCTATTCTTTTGAGTGAGGCTTGGATGGCTATGTATTTCCCCCTTAGGACTGCCTTTGCAGTATCCCATAGGTTTTGGACTGTTGTATTTTCATTCTCATTGGTCTCCATAAATTGTTTAATTTGATTTTTGATTTCCTGGTTTATCGAGTCATTCCTGAGCAGGATGGTTCTTAGTCTCCAAGTGTTTGAGTTTCTTCCAAATTTTTCCTTGTGGTTGAGTTCCAATTTCAGAGCGTTGTGGTCTGAGAATATGCAGGGGATAATTTCAATCTTTTGGTATCGGTTGAGACCTGTTTTGTGTCCCAGAACATGGTCTATTCTTGAGAATGTTCCATGGGCATTAGAATAGAATGAGTATTCTTTGGTTCTGGGGTGTAGTGTTCTATATATATCTATGAGGTCCAACTCGTCGAGTATGGCATTCAAAGCCTTTGATTCTTTGCTTAGTTTTTGCCAGGGTGTTCTGTCTATTTCTGAGAGTGGAGTGTTGAGGTCCCCTACTATTAATGTATTTTTATTTATATGTCTCTTTATTCTGGTTAAGAGTTGGCTTGTGTATCTTGCTGCTCCCCTGTTGGGGGCATATATATTTATAATTGTCATATCCACTTGTTGAATACTTCCCTTAAGAATAATATAGTGCCCTTCTGCATCTCTAACTATAGTCTGTAGTTTAAAATCCAATTTATCTGATATGAGAATTGCTACCCCAGCTTTCTTTTGAGGTCCATTTGCGTGAAAGATGGTACTCCATCCCCTTACTCTCAGTCTGAATGCATCTTTGGGTTCGAAATGAGTCTCTTGTAGACAGCAAATGGATGGGTCATTTCTTTTTATCCAATCTGCAACCCTGTGGCGTTTTATGGGATGGTTCAAACCATTTACATTAAGACTGATTACTGAGAGATATGATTTTAATGTTGCCATGTTGCCAGTAAAGTCTTTGTTTGTATTGGCTGTGACTTTCTGTTCTGTATCACTCTTGGGGCCTTTTTACTTTTATAGAACCCCCCGTAATATCTCCTGTAGGGCTGGTTTCGTGGTTACAAAATTGGTTAGTGACTGGCGATTCTGAAATGTCTTTATTTCTCCATCAATTCTGAATGACAGCCTTGCTGGATAAAGGATCCTTGGCTGCATGTTTTTCTCTGAAAGAGCTTTAAATATGCTCCCCCAACCCTTTCTCTCATTCCAGGTCTGTGTAGACAGGTCTGACGTAATTCTGATGCTTTTGCCTTGGTACGTGAGAAATTTCTTTGCCCTGGCCGCTTTCAATACTGTATCCTTGCATCTAATATTTGCGAATTGCACTATGACGTGACGTGGCGTAGGTTTGTCGTGGTTGAGCTTGGGAGGGGTCCTCTCTGCCTCTTGGACACGAATGTTTGTTTCCCTTGCTAGATTAGGGAAGTTTTCAGCTACAATTTGTTCAAATATCTCTTCTAGACCTCTGTTTTTCTCCACCCCCTCGGGGATGCCGATGATTCTAACATTGGATCGTTTCATTGCGTCAGTAATCTCCCGTAACCTACATTCGTGGGCGTGGATTTTTTTAAGACCATCTTCTATTTTCATTTTTTCCTCTATTAACCCATCCTCCAATTCACTAACCCGTTCCTCTGCTTCTGCGACCCTGGCCGTCAGAGCCTCTAGTTTTGCCTGCATTTGGCTCATAGAATTTTTAATTTCTGTCAGATTCGCTCTCATTTCTGTCCTTAGGGATTCTATATTCTCAGTAACCTTTTCGTTAATAGTTTTTTCAATTCTACTCATCATTTTGACCATCGTTACTCTGAATTCCATTTCTGATAATTTGGTTACATCCATATCCATTATTTCTGTGGCAGAGGCCACAGACTCACTGTCTTTTCTTTGCTGGGGGGGGCTTCTCCTTCTTGTCATTCTGATGAAGAGAGGTTGCGGGGTTTCCAGAGCCCAAATTATTGACTGGGTCCCAGGCCGTGCCCCTTGTTTTATAGGGATCTTAGGGATGTGGGCTTCTTCTTTAAAGATTTTATTTATTTATTTATGTGGCAGCCAACCAGCGAGAGAGGGAACAGAAGCAGGGGAGTGGGAGAGGAAGAAGCAGGCTCCCAGCGGAGGAGCCCGATGAGGGACTCCTTTCCGGAACGCCGGGATCACGCCCTAAGCTGAAGGCAGGCGCTCAATGACGGCGCCACCCAGGCGCCCGGGTTGTGGGCTTCTTGATTTTTCAGCCTGCCTTCTGTGTTCTGGGGGAGGGGCCTGCCGCGCCGATACTCAGGCAACCCTGTTTGGGTAGAGTCTCCGTGTCCCCTGCGAGGGGGGATGGGGATGGGCACTCTCTGAGCCGGTATTTCCAGGCTTTTGTTCTCTGGCGGCTTTCCCTGGCGGTTTGCTGTGCCTCTTCTGAGAGTCAGAGCAGCAGCGGCCGAATTTCAGCCTCTGTCACAGAACAGAGGGATTGCGGCCCGTTCTCTACTAATGTTCTGGCCACTTTAACTCTGTTACTGTTGGTGCTGCTCAACCCTGCAGCGTCCCGGGATGTGCGCCCCACACCCGGCAGCCCAGCCCTCACTTCCAGGGCCTGTGCGTCTCTGTCCTTTGTGTTTCTAACGCCGCCAGCCGCCAGCCCCCCCACGCGCTCCCGTATCTACCAGTCTCAGGATATGCACGGTGAGCACACCGGGATTCCGGAGTTCCGTGAGAAGCCTGGTGGCGCGCGCACCCGGTTCAGGGTCTCAGTCTGCTGTTTCGCGGGTGCCGACCTCGAGTCCGCCCGCTCCCCCGTGCAGGTGGCCCGCCAGCCGCCAGCCGCCCCGCGCGCGCTCCGGGAGCTCCCGGTCTCAGTCTGGATCCCGTGAGCACACCAGGATTCCGGTGTTCCGCGAGATGCCTGGTGGCGCTAGCACCCAGCTCACGGTTTCAGTCTGCTGTTTTGTGCGTGCCGACGGCGAGCCCCGCCCGCTCTCCTGTGGAAGTGGCTACCGCTTCCCGACGCCCGAACGTGGCGGCTCCCTCCCCCTTCCGTTTATCTTCCGATATCTGTGCGCGGTTTCATGGCTCCCTGCTTCGTACCTCAATACTCAGCGCTGGAGATGTTCATTTGTAGAGATCCAGATGCATCTTCCTGCGTCTCAGGCTGGTTCCGTGGTTGTTTAGGCTGGTCTGGTACCTATCCAGCTTGACTCGGGGGACCGGCTGAAAAAGCTATCTCCTACTCCTCTGCCATCTTAACTCGTCTCTCTAAAGTAATGACTTTTAGAAATTATTAACTTCATGTAAATAGTAACGAGTTTAGGAATATCCTTACAATAATGTCTCACTCAATCATGTATATTCTGGTATATTTCTCTAAATTCAAGAGAAGTATGCAGAGTTACTGCTTGAGTGCTACCAACTTGTCCATATCCTTAGGGTGTCTTATCTATGTGACAGCCAATAGTGAGAAATAATTAATAAAGCATATGCTAACAGTTTTAGAGATTCAAGATTGTTAGAGTATCGTAATTCTCAAAAATTCTTACACATTCATAATTCATAGCATTGTTTTACATAAATAAAATTACATATTCTAGGCTCACAATTTTCAAATTTAGAGTAATTTGAGTGATGAGTACAAATCAATAAGGGGTATGGAAGGAAGGAAACAAGTCATGACCTGGAAGAAGCCAAGTAACATCTATTTAGCATGGGGGATTGGGAACAGAGATAAAGGAATGAAAAATTATGTCTTGTATACTTTTGCCTACAGCAATAGCTCTCAAACTTTAGGGTATACTAGAATCATCTGAAGGACTTGTTTTCCTTTACTGTACCCTAGCCACACAGACTGCCCCAGAAAAATAATGTGACATACCAAAGTTAGCTACATTTAAGATATTGGATGGTATCATTTTAGGGGGTCCAACCTTACAGGCAAGTGTGGTCAAGGAAGAGAGTTGACTTTAACAAAGACTCTGAGAGAGTGGAGTGCAGGAGACCACACCTGAGCATAGGATCTCCCCCGGGGCAACATTACTGAGGGCTGAAGGATGGTTTAACTGTGCAAGAAAATTTGGAGTAAACTGGTCAGAGGTCAAATGCCAAAATAGTTGAAGTCTAAGATGTCAATGTAAGAAGTAGAAAATTAGTCCAAACCAAGGTATGGGAAATAAAATTCTAATGCAGGTCTTATAGAAGAGCAGAGAGATCAGCAGAGATATCTGAATGAGACAGAATTTTCTATAGAGGAAAGGAAAGACAGTGACTGCATGTGAAAGGAAATAAATTTTTGCTGCACTCTCTCACATCCGATTGTCTACTTCTCTTTATTCCTAAGTGCAAAGATGGTTCCTGTAGTTCTTAACTTTTCCCAGATTGTGCATTTGTTGTAGACAACACAATCAAAAGCTAGGTCAGGCTCCTGACTCCCAAAATTTACATGATAAAGCAAAGCATCCAAATATAACAGACAGAGATCTGCTTTGGGTTGTGACTGAGCAAGCAATTGGTTTTGGTCTTACCCTACCACCATAAACTGCTATAAAACTCATCACTTTTTTAAAAATTTTCCAGCAACCCTCAGTTTGTTTCTTATACTAAAGAGTCTCTTATGGTTTGTCTCCCTCTCTGATCTCATTTAATTTTTTTCCTCTCTTCCCCTATGATCCTCTGCTTTGTTTCTTAAATTCCACATGTCAGCGAGATCATATGATAATTGTCTTTCTCTGATTGGCATATTTCGCTTAGCTTAATACCCTCTAGTTCCAACCACACCATTACAAAAAACTCATCACTTTTATCAGATATCAGTCAGTGCATGCAATTAGCCCCACGTTAGCTTGGGCTTTCTGTCTTAGGGCAATTTCCCAGCCTCAGCACTGAATAGTGAAGTTTAACCGGAAAGCAGTAGTCTCACTGAGATGAGGAAACAGAAATAGGAGTTTAGTGCTGCTGAGTTGGCTGAAAGTTACAGGACAGGATATCAGGGAGGAGGAAGCTTTACTTAGGGAATAAATAGCAAAAGTTTCCATGGAGCTTCTGCTTAGGTTGATGACTGAGAACTATGATGTCATGCACAGTGTGAAATATCAGGTGGTCAACCAGAAAATGTCTGCAATCAGACTGAAAGCTGAGCAGAGATATTGATGGTCATGCATTTCTGGAAGACGTTGGAATTCTGGCCCAACAAAAGTAAAATCCCAGTGGGTACCTCCCGGCATTCACTTGGGGCCTCAAAAATATCATGCCCTGAAGAAAGCTCATATCCTAGGACACTAAGGACACTAACAAAATATTAAAAGACATGAGAGTATTAAGAAAATATACCAGTAGTTTGGCTATCTATCACAACAAAATTCAACAGTCTCTAAAGGAAGACAACATTATCCTCACTCCCTACTGTATGAAATCTGCAGTGTCCAGCATGCAATAAAAATTACCAGACATGTGAAGAAGCAGAAACTCTGACCTATAATCAATAGTAAAAGGCAGTCAATAAAAAGGGACCTCAGAATGACCCAGGTGTTCGACATAGCAGACAAGGACTTTAAAAGATATATTTACACATATATCTAAGGACTTAAAGGAAAAATGAATGTAGTGAGAATATAGATGCAGAATCTCAGGAGAAAAAAAAATTTTAAAGAAGGAATTCTAGAATTAAAATGCACAAAATACGAAATTAAAAAAACTTACCAGATGTGCTTGCTGGCAGTTTGGACACAGCAGTAAAAAAAAGATCAATGACCTTAAAGATAGATCAATAAAAATTATCTACCTGGTAGAACACACAGGGAAAAGGTTAAAAGGATTAACAGATCATCTGTGACTTGTAGGGCATACCAAGTATCTTGATAGTCTTGATACTTGATAGCCTTAGAGGAAAAGAATGAAGAGAATGGTAGAGAAGAAAAAATTGAAAAAATAATGCAAAAATTTTCCCAAGTTTGAGAAATATGTCAGCTTCAGGAAGATCAGCAATCTCCAAACAGGATAAATCAAAGAAAATTATTCTTAAGCATATTATAGTCAGATTGCAGAAAAACAACCACAAGGTAAATTTAACAGAGAAATAAAGAATGAAGAGAAAGAGTATCTTAGAAAAAGAAAGTGTGAGGTTGACTGGGACTGAATTGCTTACAAGATTTAGTGCATATATCAGAATTCCAGGGATTGTCAATAGGCTGAATACACATCTTATGTCCTTGCTTAGAGATTGAGATCCTCAATCTCTGGATATCTTCCCTTCTGGAGAGAACCACAGACCAATCAGAAACGAATCTCCACACCATATTTGACCAACTATGAGCGAGCCTGCGTTCTGCTGGGCACCGGAGCCCTCCAAATAGTGATGCGTGCCCCTGTGATGGTGGAGCAGGTGAGGGAAACAGATCCCTTGCTCATCACCATGAACGAGCTCAAGGCCTGAAAGATCCCTGTCATCATTCACTACTACCTCCCAGATGGGAGTTACGAAGACTGGGGGGTAGACAAGCTCATCATCACCGACAGCTGGGATCATCTTCCTGACTGTGCCTCATCCTAGTTTCTATTTTCACATTCTTTATACCTGCAAACAGTAAACTGTTCAATCTTTCACCTGCCAAAAAAAAAAAAAAAATGTTTAAGAAAAATTTATAAAATTCCTGGTGGTGAATTGGTTTACAGGCTAATGTCCCCCGTTACTTCTTGTCTTTGTGCAACTGGATACAAATGTTTTACAGGGCTGACACTGGGGTCCATACATCCCAGCCTGAAAAGCAAGTAATGCTCCACAGCAGTATTCCCAAATCACATCACACAAGATTAATAACTCCAATCTCTTATTACTGTGCCATGATATACCCAAGAACTCTCTGGGATAGGAATTTAGAAATTCTTTTTTAAAGGATCATCTTTACAGTTTTCCTCCTTGCTGCTGGACCTATAAATCAGATAAGGTTCCTTGAGCTTGAAGAATATCCACAAACAGTAAAAACAGGAATCGAGAGACTTGATGTGGTGCTAATAAGGAAACCTGCTATAACTGCTGGTCATGGACCATGTCTTTGCCAATCAAGTCTTAAGGCATGGGATGATCTTGCTACAGTTAATGATGTTGACATTGATGCAGATTCCTACTAGAATATAGGAGTTCTTCCAGTTTTCTCATTTATTCAAGAGTACCTCACTTCACTGACTTGGGATCCAGTGTTTCTGCCTTGTGATTTCCTTCCACAAATTAAGAACACTTTAATTTTGCCACCTCTACACAGTGCTTGGTAGAGCACAAACACTGTACAGTACTACCACACAAAACCTCACTCTAGCCTGAGGCAAAAGGAAAAATGTGCACCCCCATATACATTTATCAAGATATTTTTCCATATTTTGAACCAAGTGGAAAAAAATTGATAAAATGTTTACAGTCAAAAACATGATGGCACACAAAGCCCTGCACTGCCCAATCCCTTCATACACCATTGTAAACCCTCAGCTGTGGGCTAGGTGGAAGTGACTGTTCTCTTAGCATAATAATATAAGGCTAGAAAGCAAACAAACAACAACCTGTCCTTAGTTAAAATTTTGATATTTTGTTCATCTTGGATTTTCTGCATTTATTTTTGTCAAGCCAAACACTGTGCATTGGATCAATCCCAAGGGAGCAGAACACGGTGCACTGGTTACCAGTCCTGGGGAGGACTCCAAACTTCTGCCCATTGCATCTTGCTATCGGAGTTGCCAAGGAAAACACAATACAGTGCGGCACTGGATGTAACAATGCTCTATTCACATAGCGAAGAAAGGCAAGTTCAATTCCATTAGTCCTTCATGGCTAGCAATTAGCCCGTGCACCCTTCTCATACCATAGTAGTACCCCAACCCTTTCCCTGTGGATTTAGACATACTGAAAGCAGGGGATATGCCAGAGGCACTGACATACATGCGTAAGCAGAGCAAAGGAACATACATCTAAAACAGGGAAAGGTATTTCCACACAAGGTGATAACCCTGGCATGGACTCTGTGGGCTCTTTATTTCTTGGTAAGGATGTATTCAAGGCCAAAGGCCCATTCTTATGTAGCTAGTTGAGGCTCAAAGACTACATGCATGAGACTACCTTTCCCAATAATTTTGAGCTTTTAAAATATTGTTTTAATATATCATTTATTTTAATTACTGAGTTTTGGCATCTGCCTAGATTTTGCACTTCAAAATCTAGAGAGAGTACCTCACTCACCTTACCCTAATCCCACCCCTGGAGTTTGTCTTAGGGACAAAGAGCCCACATACATCCTTATCTAACAACCAACTGTAGCCCATGATTCCGGTGGTAGATGGAATAATGGGCTCCTAAAAATGTGCATAACTTAAACCCCAGAACCTGTGAATATATTTCTTTATGTGGGAAAAAGGACTTTGCTGAGATGATGAAGGTCAAGGACCTCAAAATGGGGAGATTATCCTGGATTATCCAGGTGAGCCCAATTTAATCACAAATCCTTTAAAACAGCTCTTTGTAGCTGCAGAAAACCAGAGATGGCAGTGCGAGAAGCGTTCAATTTGTCATTGCAGGCTTTGAAGATGGAGGAATAGGACAATGAGCCAAGGAGGCCTTGGGAAGCTGTAAACGGCAAATGAATCTCCACAAAGGAATACAGTCCTTTGACTGTAGCCTTGATTTTAGCCCAGTAAACCCCACGTGGGACTCCTGACCTACAAAACTCTAAGATGATACATTTGTGTTAGTTTTTAAACCACTGCATTTATGGTAATTTGTTACAGCAGCAGTAGAAAACTTATGCAATCCCTTCTTTCTCGGCTAATTGCCAGTCTTTGCCACTAGGACCTAGGACCACCTGGGTTTACTCCCTGGATTTATAACTCAAAATCCTTGTTCTTTGAAAGAAGAAATTGGTGTCTTGGTACCTTTTTAATCCCAGAAATATTTCTCCCACAAATTTTGCAAGATCCTCCTCCAGAAACTTTCAAATTCCTCAAATCAATAGCTTCTCTCCAAGGAAAACAACAGTACAAAAATACAAAAATACGCAAGTTCTAGAGATCCTGCTATAAAGTATTTCTCTGTTTGAGAAATTCTCAAGATTTCTTGAAATGAAGTAATATGTCCTCCCAGCTGCATTCCTTTAAGTTAATTACCTACATAGTTTTATAAAATACTAAGTGAAGTGTGGTGTTAGGGAAGGCAGACATACAGTAGGCAAGGAATGAGGGACAGTAGGCATAGGATTGAAGTGTGGCTCTGCCCAGGTCATATTAATTCCCTGGGATAAGGTTTGTTTTTGTGACTGAACCCCCATGTTAACACCCTGCTCTTGTCCTTTGAAATCAAAATACAACTTTTCTTACAGACCCAGTTCAAAACTTGCCACTTCATCTCTCAGGGCAGATCAACTTAGAAGACTGGCTTAGAAACACACCTGAAGTGGTCAGGCTTCAGTGGACTTGATGTAGAATAGTTAGAGAACGGAGAGGATACAAAGGAATTAAGAGGGGCTGACACAGCGGGAGATGCGGTAGGGGGCAAGAGGCAGATGATATCATTGACAATTTAGAATTTCGCTTAACACAGTTCAGCCCTTCACAGGGCCTCAAATGTCTAGATAAAAAGTGTGCTCAATCCAAGTTCAGCTCCTCATATAAAGTGTTTTAGCTTAAGGGGAAAAAAATCTTTTAAGCCCCCAAAAGTGATAACTTGCAATCTCTAATATTAAACTCATTCATGAATAGTTCAATTCACTTGATTTTCAGTAAGCTTTTACATGTGAAATGCATCCACAAAATCAATTTCCCATCTGCATATCTAGATAGGAAATGAAAAAAAAACAAATAGTTTTAACTAGAGGTCATTTAAGGAAAGGAGGGGGGGATAATGAACTTGGCCCTAGAACAGTATCTGCAAATTGTAAGGGATTATTTTACATGATAACAGGAAATTGTATAGTCTTGGCCTGATGCAAGAGATTAGCAGCTTGGTTCAAGTTTGCCACCTGCACTTCCTTGTTTTGGAAGTGATTCTCGAATGTATACGTTCACATCCATATGCAAATAAATGTTAAGTGTCATCAATAGCTTTTTTGTAATGTAGAGCATTCTTTTTTTTGTTTGTTTAAGAACAGGGTCTAAAGATTTACCAAAATCCTGAAAACTAACTGATACTGAATCAGTATCCCAGGGTTCTCTTCCACTCCTGTGACGGTCTTTTCCTTTCAGTTCAATACCTAGAAGCCAAAATAATGATACTTACGGAAAACCCAGGAGTGCTGTGTTCAAAAACAAACAAAAAACAGCTAAAAAACCAAACCAAAACAAACAAGCAAAAAAACCCAACAGGCTCTCAGTTTAAAAACGAATTAATTGGTTGTATGTTTTATAGAGTCTAATTCTTCACATTCCCAAGAAAGGGAAGACAGGGACAGGGATCCCTTTGGAGCTTTTAGAGAACATAGTTTCTTCCCACTATTGACTGCAGAGAGCACTTGAGGTCCCCAAGGCATGTCAGCACTGCCAAGAAAAATCTCTGTCCCCCACAAACTAATGAGCCCTCATTCCCAACTCAATAGCGCATGTGGTCCTTTGCCTTTACTGGGAGAAAACAAGGGTGGCCCAGGTGGAGTTGAATATCAGAAAAGAAACACTGTATCTAATTTAAGTTATCTAACAACTGAGCTTCCTTTCCCACATATTTAACAGAAAAATTACATTGATAAGGTATGAAATGAAAAATTTTAAAACTTGACACATCTTACAAAAGACAGTCTTACAAGAACACACATATATGGGCATTTTCCACGCTTGATGTAATATTCCTCCTCCAAGTTTATTTGAAGAAACTATGGTGTAAAGAGGCATTTTATTTTTTTCTCTTGATGAATCAATAAAATCAATATAACCCTACAGTTATATTTTATGTGCATATGCTGCATATAAAATGTTCAGGTATGTTGTATTGATTTTTCTTTTCTAAAACCCTTATTCTGTTTCTGTTTAATACTTTCTACTAACAAGACACCTGGAGTTTGGGGTTCTACTAATTGGGCAGCAGCTATGCACCAAAACACATATGAGGCAAATTTCCCTACCTTCAGAATCACAGCAGTGTGTAGTTCTGTGAAGAAAATGCATTTTCTGACGTAGGAAAACTTGCCCAGACCTTAAAAAAAGAGTGGCTGCTGCTGCTGCTGCTGCTTCTTTTTTTTTTTTTTTTTTTTTGGTCTTCTATTAGAAAAGTTCTAACATGTCTTCAGAATTTTTTAAAACTTATCATTTCCATGTAATGATCCCTTTCTTTGGCTTAACAGAGACTTCTGTTCAGAAGAATGTAGGACTAAGAGAGTTGGTCACCAACTTCAAAATCTTTACACTTCAGATATACAGATACAGTGATATACATACATTCATTGTTTTTTCTGAAATGTATAGGTTGTATATTTATACAACTAGTTGTATTTCTGGTGTTAAGTAATGTCAAGCAAAAATTACACCAGAGAAAGTTAAATAGGCCAGGAAGAGTTTATTCAAGCTATTGCAATAGGGGAGAGAGAGTGAACTCAATTCTATAGAAAGAAGAGTTGGGAGTTTGCTGAGAGCCAGGGTGAGCTAGTGGAAAAGTACTAGAGTACATTAGTGGAAGATTGATCAGTTAGATTTCTGGAGCACATTCTTGAGTTTACAAATGTTTTCCTCTGTGATGAGGCCATCTGTGTTTGTTAGCCCATCAAAGTTTGGCTCTTACCCCTCTCTCCTCACCCCCACACAGAGACTGGGAGACAGAGGTGCTCCCTCCTTTGATGTTTACATTTCAAAGACCTGGTTCCCTGGTCCTTAAGAAAGACATATCCTGAGTTGTAAACCAACAGGAAGCTGGGAGAAAATTTACATCACTTCAGAGAAGCTGAAAAAGAATTTATAATTACAAGCTTTCTAAAGTAAATGTTCTAAGAAAAGGGGGATCATGGTCCTAGAGTCAGGAAGACTAAAGCTTCATGAAGGGAACCTGTAAGGCCATCTTGGTCCAGAACAAGAGGAGGGAGAATCTAACAATGAAAACGTTACTTTTGAATAAAGTATCTTTTACAGGCTGAGATGGGGCTCTGCCAAGAGCAAGCTGACAAGTTTCATCCAAGGACTAGTAAACAGAGCCTGGGAGCCAGAGTAGAAAGTCTGAGTGTCAATGAGTGGGGGGAGAGTATGGCTCTTAGTTACAGGAAACCAGGGGGTGAAGGGCCTTGACACCTGTGATTAAGAGTGCTAATTTGGCTTAAGAGGTAATTGGGCATTGGTACAGGACTCTGAGAGGGGAAATAATGCAATCAAAGAGAAGCCAGAGGAAGATGACTGTAACAGCTGTGAGGGATTTGAGGGTGCAGAGTCTGAGGCGGGAAGACCAATAAGGAGGTCATTATCACGCTGCCTGAATGTTAGAGTGCTCCATCTCCCCACTCGCTCCCACTCTGTCCCTTTTTCTTTCGTGAAGCACTTTTCCTGTCTCTCCTCCTTAATTATCTTTTCACACTCCAGTCCCTATGACCACCTTTTAAAAAATCCAACTGCCCTTCTTGTTTCTTTGAAATCTTTCCACAAGGCACACTTCAGCCATGAGATTTAAGATGTAATTAAATAATCAGATCCTTAAGGCAGAAGATGTGAAGCAATAATTAAGATAGTTTCCTAAGTTTGCCTGATATAAGACCCAAGCTGGGATGGTTTTTTAATACAATATGTTTAATGTGTTTTGGGGCTTTTTGACATATATTCCTGGGCCACACTGCAAACCCACTGAAGCACTGTTGTCCAGGGGAGGGGTACAGCAATGTGTTTTTTTCAAGAGAGTGCCCCAGATCATCATCAGTTTGGGAAATGTGTTAAGGGATAGCCCATAGCTGGTGATACCATGAGAGAGGCTTCATGAAAGAAGTGAGTGTTTAATGAGTTGTCTTTTGGACTATTTTTCTGTTTTGGTTCCTGATGGCAGTAGTACATTAGGCTGGTGGTGACTACCTAATGAATGATATTACCTGGAACACTGGTAAAACACAGTGGGAGTATGTTCCTGTCAACCACTGATTGGCTTAAGAGAATAAATGCAATCTGAATGCAGTCTACAGCTACTGAAGTACTTTTTTTTAAGCCGAATTTCTGTGTCCCTTTAGCCCTATCCCAGTATAAAAGGACTATGGTAGGTCAAAATCTGGATGAGAAAATGAATATTACACCATACCGATACTGCCAGGTTTACTTTTTAAAAAACATTTTAAGATTTAATTGATTGATTAACTGATTGAGGGAGGGAGAGAGTGCCAGTGGTGGGGGGAGCAGAGGGATAGGGGAAGAGTGAATCTCAAGCAGAATCCCCACTGAGGGAGGAGGCTGCATGACCCTGAGGTCATGACCTGAGCTGAAATCAAGAGTCAGATGCTTAACTGACTGAGCCACCCAGGTGCTCTAACACCGCCAGGTTTTTATTGCTATGCACCAAGCGAATCAACAGTGAAAATGCTCCTTTAAAGCTTTGAACAAATGCAAAACAAAGTATCTCAAAGGAATAAGCTTTAACCTGCAGTATTATTTTAATCAGCCCAATTTTCCCCATTAAGAAGAGACATTAGTATATCCATCTTGGGCCTTCATAAAAGCCAGTTGAAGGAATCCGAAGGAAAAGTTGAAGGAAGCACTTGGAGTCACACCTAAAACAAGGGGACAGTCTGGTGTCATTTGCACTTTTCTGCTAAAGAGCTTACTACCAATTTTCTCTTGCCTAAGTGCACCAGTAGCATTTGAGTAGAGAGCTGGATAGAAAAGGGCATCCAGTTTGAGTTGGGATTTGAAGGTTGGACGAGAGTAGAACAAGATGGTAACAACTCTCACCGACATCTGTCACCGTCTGGCCAGCTCTGGCACGACACAGTGCTCATCTGATTGTTGAAAGATCCTATTTGTTAAGACTACCATTCTCTCTTTCCAGCTGATCCAGATCATGTCCTACTGAAACTGAGTGATTTTCTTCTTTCAAAGTACTATCTTCTTTTGGTCAGGACCCTTACCTAATTTTCAAACAGAAACAAAATAATGAGCAGTCTCTACAGACCTTTCCATGTCAAAAGTTCTTATTCTCTAAGCACTTGGGGGAATTATGTATGCATGATTCATGTACAGAGTGACATGCACTATGCGAACAATAGCCCCATCCTGTCCCACAGTGGCAAGCCTGTGGGATACTTAATTTGCTTTTCAAATGCAATGGAAAAATTGAAGGTTTTTTCCCCCTTCGATTTTCTTCTAAAGCAAACAGTACGGAAGAAATGAAATGACAGAGAAGGCAGGATATTGAAGTTCCAGTATTACAATCTAATATAGACATATTCTAGAAAAGATTTTTCAGCTTTTTTAAAGTTTAAGTCGATGTGTTGATTTGATATACTTACGCATTGAGAAATGATTACCAAGTAGCATTAGTTAATACCTCTATCACCTCACATAATTATAATTTCTTTTTTATGGTAAGAACATTTAAGATCCACTCTCTTCACAACTTTCAAGTGTATAATACACTATTGTTAACTGTAATCATTATGCTATACATTAGATCCCCAGAACTTACTCAACTTTTTTTTCAATTTCAGCTTCATTGAGGTATAATTGACATAAAATTGCAAGATATTTAAAGTGTACATTGTGATGATTTGATATACACATACATTGTGAAAGGACTCCTCCCATATAGTTACTTAACACATCCATCACCTCATATATTTATCTCTCTCTCTCTCTCTCTTTTTTTTTTTTTTTTTGGTTAGAACATTTAGTTCTACTCTTAGCAAATTTCAGTGATTCAATACGGTGTTATCAACTATAGTCATCATGTTTTACATTAGATCCTCAGACCTCATTCATCTTATAGCTGAAAGCGTGTACTCTTCTACCAACCTATCCCTATTTCTCCCATCTCCTTGCCCTTGGGATCTACCATTTTATTCCCTGTTTCTGTGTGTTGGACTTTTTTTTTTTCTTTAATTCCACATATCAGTGATACCATGCAGTATTTGTCTTTGTCTGGCTTATTTCACTTAGCATAACGCCCTTGGGGTCCATTCATGTTGTCACAAATAGCAGGATTTTCTTTTTTAAGGTTGAATAATATTCCATTGTAGACACAAAAGATTTTTAAGGCAGTTTGAATATGAATGCAACAGAAAAAGAAAGAAATAATAAGGTTATTAGTAAGAATGGTAATGGGAAGAAAAGTATATATGTCTTTTGCATAAGATGCTGGTTTTTACAATAATAACTTCTGACCACTTTTAAGAACTCCATGTGTTCTTCCTTCAGTACCTTGATGCTAGTTGCACGTAATGGTAGTCTAGAAGTCTATGCCTGTTCTCTTATTATTTTGATTAGTAAATATCATTTATTTAAATTTATTAAATAAATTATTAAAACAAATATATTAAAATAAATTAATATCTGCCTCGTTAAAGCAAATATAATATTGGGTTATGATATTTATGAATAAGGACTATATATCTTGATTTTGAAACATATGAAAAAAGTCATAAGCAAACTTAAATTGCAAATGACAAGCTTGGAAGAATATTTCCCAAAGTTAAAATGTCTATATCCTTAATATAGAAAGAGCTAATACAGATTACTAAGAAATATTATTAACATCCTATCTGAAATATAGGCATAAGCAGATAATCCTCAGAAGAAAACTACTTATGAATAGGTTCTATGGCCAATTCCATTTTATAATAATTTGCAAATTAAAAAATGAAATATAATTACCTGAGAATATTTAAGATTGGCAAAGGTGCAGTGATACAGGCAGTGTTTTCTGTCTAGCAAAAGTATTAATGGGCATAATTTTTGTGAAAAGTTATTTGGTAATAGGCACTGGAGTTTAGAGCTTTCCAGTCAGTAAACAACTAAAATGCTATCCTAGGCAATAAGTGATGTGAAATGATTCATGCACAAGGGTAATTCTCATAGAATTATTTGTAACAATGAAAAACAGAAATACTCTAATTTTCATAAGAAGAATTGTTACAATAAGCTTGTAGAAGATTTAATGAAACAGGGAAATACAGTATATGACATTGTTTAAATAAATAAAATACAAAATATATACAGATACATAGTTATGATCCTAATGATAGATTTTAAAATATATTGACCCACAAGATCTGTTACTTCAGGAATATATACTTTGGAAGTTCCCACATTTTTAAATATTACAGTGGTGTATGCTTTCCCAAAAATTCAGTTTTTACACCACCTAGAATTCATTACTCTGATGTATACTTAGTATGGGGGTTTCTTAGACCCATTTCTATCACAAACTCAAGTCACTGCCAGATTCCCTAGTCCATTTTTAGCTAGTTTAAAATTTTAATTTTCGGGGGCTCCTATATGGCTCAGTTGGTTAAGTGTCTGAGTCTTGTTTTGGCTCAGGTCATGATCTCAGGGTTGTGAGATCAAGCCTCATGTGGGGTTCTGCACTGGGCATAGAGCCTCCTTAAGATTCTCTCCCTCCTTCTCCCTCTGCCCCTCCTACCCCTAAAAAAATAAATAAATAAAATTTTAGTTTTCAAATAAACAACCATAATTTCTCATACTTTTGACTCTCCCTATCCTGGCACTAGATGCTGGTTTTCTTTTCAGGATGATTTTTACAAACAAATGAGATTTTTTCTTGCTTTATAGAAACTAAGAGATTGGAAAGAAATAGAAATTCTTCAGAAGAAGCAAACTTCAATTTGTTCTAGAAAACTTTTGAAAAAAGTTGAATTTTAAATCTCAAATGCAGGACATCTACTAAATAAGAATATTCATTCACGGGGGCTGAGAGGAGCAAATTATGCTGTGGTAATCCCCACTGAAGGAGTACTGGAGATTTCATTATTGATTTATATAGGCTTTAAAAATTTTTTTTAACAATTAACATGTTTTGTTTAAATTATGATGTATTATAATTATGTATGTGTTTATATATTAATTTATATATTATAATATAATTATAATCATAAATCAATCTTTGTTTCTGGCCTAAAAGATAGTATATTTAGATGAGTGGATAAAAGTATGAATTCTGGAGCCTGGCTGCCTCGTTCCTATTCTGGCTCTGTTAAGACTACCTGGGTAATCTTAAGTGAGTTATTTATCCTATCTGTGCTTCAGTTTTCTCATCTGTAAAACGGGGATGATCAGAGTACCTACATCATCAGGTTGTTGTGATGATTAAATGAGTGAGGTATGTGAAGGGCACAGAGTAGTGGGCGGCTAAATAGTAAATGCTGTGTAAGTGCTCACTGTAAATATTTTGTTCTAAATAAATGTGTTTAGTTATGAGAACTAAATGGTCTAAAATTTAAAAATTAGAATCAATTTTGGTTAATAGAGATTCTGAAGGACCGATTTAAAGATTTTATGTATTTATTTATTAGAAAGAGTGCACAAGTTGGGGGGGGGATGCGGAGAGAGAGGGAAAGCAGACTCCCTGCTGCGCAGGGAACCTGACACAGGGCTCCAGGCTCAATCCCAGAACCCTGGGATCATGACCTGAGCTGAAGGCAGACACTCAACTGACTGAGCTACCCAGGCACCCCAAGGGCTGATTTAAAAAGAATAATACCACTGCTAATTAGCTAAATCATTTATTTGGTTTTTACCTTGTGTTAGAGACTATCCTAATCACTTTACATATATTTATTTAATTCTCACAGAAGATGTTATGAATTATACATTATTATCCCCATTTATAGAAGGAAACTGGAAAAACACAGTTTTAGAAACTTACCTAAGGAAGTGAAACACCAGAATTCAAAGGCAGGTCTTCCTGACTCCTAGATCAATGTTCTTAATCATTATCGGCCATTAATTTTTCTGGTAGGTATAGTAAATTAGCCTTAGCTATAACTAAAATATTGTTTATTTTATAATTTATTTTGTAATATTCTTTAAAATTTTGTCTGAATATTAGTAATTAAAGATCAGTTGATATTGGTTATTATTTCAGCAAAGAGGTCGTTTATTATAAGCAATAAATATTAGTCCTGCCTATTAAAAATCTGGTTGTTTGGACAATACAGCATAGCCTGTCACTATATTTCTGCAGTGACTTTTACCAAAAGGCAATGCTAGGAGGAAATAAACAGCTCCTGATGGCTACTCTCACAAACTCAACCCATACAACCATGAAAAAATACAAAAATTCCAATGATATTGTTACAGGCACGATCATATTGTTTTAGAATCATACTGTTTTAGAATTGCTGTTCCTTATGTATTGATGTACCATTTTTAAAAAAGAAAAAAAAATGATAAACCTGGCACAGTTTTGAATATTCAGATAGTCTGACCCCAGTGGAGTGGAATGTCTGTTGAGTGACCCACTTAGAAGAATTCATGATGAGGAATGTTCTTATCCTGGGAGTGGGTATCAAGCTCCACTCCCCATTCCCAAATATGTGTGCATTACTGGGGCTTCAAAATGCAGGACTAGAGAAGAAAAAGTCCTATTACTGCTTTAAACTGTTAAGGAGCAGTCAGAGAAGAGACACTCATCTTGGGACATCAGCAACACCTCTCAAGGATGTGCCCAGTATTCTAAACAAGATATTCTTGGAAAACTTTCCGTCACTAACAAAAGAATAGCAAAAGATTGACAAAGACTTGAAATTATCTTGTCCCTAATATAAATTATAAGTTCTTCATTAAAAGCATCAGAATATGTTCTAATGAGGAGTTTTCAGCTTAGAGAGGCTGTTCTGCCACTCTCCACGTTGAGACCATTCCAGGGAGAGTAGATTCTATGATTAAGGTGATTAAGGTAATCAGCCTGGCTGATTCAGACACTCAATCCAGCTGCTGCCAGTGGACCTGCTGGTAATCACCAGAAGAGTGCACTTTGGAGGAGAATTTCTCTCTACAAGTGCTCTTGTGTTTGTTCAAGTTGAAACTTAGTTGGAGAAAAAACCGTGCTTGAAAGTTTTCTAAGCTGTACAAACTACAACTTTCATTAAAGTGTGTCCCTGACCAGAAGGCCCTGACCACATACCAGGGATTATGCTCCTAAGGCCTGCATCACTTTGTCATAAACTGCTCTGCACACAGTGAGTCCTGGATAAATTGTTGTGATAAGGGGACTAAAAAAAACTCCAACTTTAATTAATCAAGGTCCCTTAAACCTTATGGTTCTATCATCAAGGCCACCATCTTGATGAGATAACTTGAGTGTTGATGAAAGCTTCCACCCCTTGATAATTTTCTTTTTTATCAAGTGCTATGATATTTGCTAGCCATATTGACAAAGTTCCTCTTACCCAAAAGTTTTAGTCCCAGTGCCCTTCCCTTCTGTCTACACAGATATTCTTACTTTGGAAACCCTTCCATTTTTTAAATTTTAGAGCTGGAAGAAAACAGAGAATTTAATCCAACCACCTCCCACCTCCCACGTGGACCTATGTTTTCCAGTATAGCAGCCACTAACCACATGTGGCTATTTAAATATAAATTGGTTAAATAAACTTTCAAATTTAGTTCATCAGTTGCATTAGCCACATTTCAAGTGTTCGATACCCACATGCAGCTAGTGGCTACCATACTTAACAGCAACAATGTGGAAAGTTTCCATCATCACAAAGTTCTGTTGGATAGCACTGAAATAGACTAAGGAGGGTGTTACTAGTGCTGCATGATTGTAAGTGGTATACAAAGGATCTTTTTTAACAGCTGTTATTTTAACGTGCACTAGAAATTGCCATTTCTTTCACAGGTATTGCTGAGGATAAAAGCTAAAATATGCATTTAAGTTTAAAATGAGAGTTGATTCAAAGGAAAATATAGTGCAAGGGTTACTTAGATATGACAAAAGTGTGAAAGTGGTGTGTGAATGAGAGAGGCTTGGGAAGTGGGGGGGGGCAGTGTTAGATGTTAAAATAAAAATAAAAAAGAATGGGTAGAGTTTCCAGTATTATCCTAGAGTATCTTATGTCCTTCTAACAAAGATTATCAGATAAAGTGACCAACCAGCTAGACAAGATGAGGAGTGAGATATACAGAGCAGAGGAATGTACATGGGGAGGGTAGCCTAAAGAAGCAGAGAGGGCCACAGTAGTGTGACGGGAAGGGGCAGAAAGGTCATGTCTGTGCACATCAGGCACTTGTTGGGGACAGCACAAACAAGGAAAGAGGGTACGGATTTTCAGTTTGGGCAAAGTGGAGAACCTCATGAAATCATTCACTGTGATTTACTAAGTTTTGAGGTTTTGATGTATATAGTGAATGTCTAATGTGAACATATTTCCAAAACTCTCAAAACTATAATCTTCCTCGCTACTTTCACTAGCTGCGAAATTTTATTAGAGAAGATTTGAGTGGAAAGGTAAAAGCAGTCACAATAAAAGATTATTTAATCTCCTAAGTAAATTTTCGAATTTACTGATCCTTGAGCTAATCCAATAAAACCTTCCAATCTTGCCAAGTCACATTTTGGGGAGCTACAGGTGTTGATGGTTCTTCTGCAATGATCTGTCAAACAGCCCCAAGTGTTCATTACATGGTCAGCATGGCAGTACAAGAGGCTGTAACTCAATATTTGATTTCACATTCCAAATCCAGTGTCCCCTGGAGAATGTTTAGTACTTTTAGCTAGATTCAAGAAGTCCAAGGAATCTGAGGATCAGACTGACATGTATATGTAGAGAGTAGAAGCAGTGTCTTTACAGCAAAAGCAGCAAAAGCAGCAGAGGGAGAGATGTATTCTTTGAGAAGCTGAAAAATGTTATCAACAAGATATCCTCAAAGAAGAAGCTTGCAGCCGTTGTGGGGACATGAGAGGTTGCCCTGGGAATTCTAGAAACACTTGGATGGATTTTTGGAAGAAAGAAAGCAAGGTGTGAGGGACTGTGGTTTTGAAGATGAAAGTAACTGGCCAGCAAAATCTGATGATAAATGTTAATACAACCTGACTTGTCACCACAAAAATGCACGTTCTCAGGTTGATTGAGTTGCACTTGGCAAATATGTCTGCCCTTAATCTCACACAAACCCTGTGAGAGTATTATCCACTGTGAGGTATCATTGCCATTTTGCCAGGACTAGAGGGTCCTGAGTTTCAGAGGAAATATGTTACTCAGCTTGGTCCATCCCAAAGAACCAAGGGAATCTGAAGTCCATACCCTGCATTTCACTGCTTTTTTAAGAAGATGAGCTAGAGACTTCACTTTCAGGGAAGTAAGTTTGCAGGCACAGTACGTAAAGACCTTGGGTCACTGGGGCTGGGAGGCAATCAGATTTCATTGTACCTAGGATTGGTTCTGCTTCCTATATGTAAGCACACAAGAGCCTCTTTAGGTCCAATGATTGGTATGAAAAAGCAAAAATCAAAAGAATTGCAAAAGGCTAATGCCTGTCTCTCCCTTCCAGGAAATCTTTATCACAAAAGATGGGCATATACTGAGCCCCACTAAAGATGGCCTCTTCTTTTTTTTTTTTTTTTTTTTTTATTATATTATGTTAGTCACCATACAGTACATCCCTGGTTTCTGATGTAAAGTTCGATGATTCATTAGTTGCGTATAACACCCAGTGCACCATGCAATACGTGCCCTCCTTACTACCCATCACCGGTCTATCCCATTCCTCCACCCCCCTCCCCTCTGAGGCCCTCAGTTTGTTTCTCATAGTCCCTAGTCTTTCATGTTTCATTCCCCCTTCTGATTACCCCCCCTTTCTTTATCCCTTTCTTCCCCTACTGATCATCCTAGTTCTTATGTTCCATAGATGAGAGAAATCATATGATAGTTGTCTTTCTCTGCTTGACTTATTTCACTTAGCATTATCTCCTCCAGTGCCATCCATGTTGCTGCAAATGTTGAGAACTCGTTCTTTCTGATAGCTGAGTAATATTCCATTGTATATATGGACCACAACTTCTTAATCCAGTCATCTGTTGAAGGGCATCTCGGCTCCTTCCACGATTTAGCTATTGTGGACATTGCTGCTATGAACATTGGGGTGCATATGGCCCTTCTCTTTACTACGTCTGTATCTTTGGGGTAAACACCCAGTAGTGCAATGGCTGGATCATAGGGTAGCTCAATTTTTAACTTTTTAAGGGACCTCCACACTGTTTTCCAGAGTGGCTGTACCAACTTGCATTCCCACCAACGATGTAGAAGGGATCCCCTTTCTCCACATCCTCTCCAACAATTGTTGTTTCTTGAAGATGGCCTCTTCTGATAGAAAAGAACCTAAAGCGTCATCATCAGGAAAAAAGTCATCATGTAGTATGATCAAAATGTTTCCCAAAGCTTCAACTCATATTTGCTTAGAAATATCTCCATACGTTATTACCGGGTCTAACATTCACACCAGAAAGAAACTATTCCTTTTGAGTTTACTTTCTCTTTTTGGAAAAAAAAAAAAAAATGGAGGCATTTTATTTTTTCTTTTCTTTTTGGCTACGTAGCATCCATTTTCCTCCTCTGACATTAACTTCACCCCTCCTTTATTGGCAAAATAGCAAGTCCAAGTGCCTGCCCCCCTGCTATAGAAACCAAAGAAACTCCTCCTGCCAAAACTCCCTCTCATCACCATACCACCATCCCATGCAGCCAAAAAGTGAGTGTATGACCCAAAGTTGGCCAATTGAACTTTCTTAGAATTTTGAATCTTGAGGTGTCCAGAGATGGAAGCAGCAGAGTCCACTCTTTCCAGCTGCAGTGCCTGGGATAGAGTCAAGCAGTTCCAATCATTGAGACCCTTCAAAACTGCCTTTTCAGTAAATTCTATTTTTCACTTAAAAAATAGTTATTTGAAACTGTTGTAGGTTGAATTATGTCCCTCCAAAACTCGTATGTTGTAATCGTAAACCCCGGGACCTCAGAATATGCCCTTATTTGGAAATAGGATCATTGACGATGTCATTAGTTAAGAAGAGGTCAGGGGTGGTTCAGTCAGTTAACTGTCTGCCTTTGGCTCAGCTCACGATCCCAGGGTCCTGGGATGGAGCCCCAAGTCAGGCTCCCTGCTCAGCTGGGATTCTGCTTCTTCCTCTTCCACTCCCTCCCACTCCTGCACTCTCTCACTCTCTCTCTCTCTCTCTCAAATAAATAAATAAATAGATAAATAAATAAATAAATAAAATTTTTATTTAAAAAAAAAAGAAGAGCTCAGACCAGAGTAGGGCATGCCCCTAATCCAATATGACTGGGTATCTTTATAAATAAAGAAATTTGGACACAGACACACATGCAGAAAGCATGCCATGTGAAGATGAAGGCAGAGGTCAAGGTGATGCTTCTATAGGCCAAAGAAATCCAAGATGTTGATCTTGATCTCAGACTTCCAGCTTCTAGAATGAGACAATAAGTTTCTGTTGTTTAAGCCACCCAGTTTGTGGTACTTTGTCACAAGCAGCCCTAGCCAACTAATTGTGTAACGAAAACACCTAACCTGACTTTTCTTTTTTAAACATGAATATTCCTGGGGGAGTTTAAGGGAACAGATTCACATGAAGTTATTGGTTAGGAAAGACCTGGAAGACCTGAGGAGGGGAGTTGCTAAACTGGGGAAATCTACATAGAAAGATAATAGACTGGCCTCTAAATTTAGATATGAATATTTCATAAAAAGCCTCTTTTCCCTGCATTCACAGTCAAAAATTTTGAGGAGAGCAAGCAGCTGATTTTGCAGTTAGCAGATAAAGAAAAGGCTGGAAATAAACAATAACACAACTTGAACAGTTTGAGTTTGAGAAAAGTTATATGATGCATGACTGTCAGGATAAGTTTCTCTGTTACAAGAATTAAGTTTTTTGCTTTTGCTTGTTGTCTAAAATATGATGGATTATATTCACTATTCTCTTGTTGATACCTTGATATAATGTTAGCATCTGCTCTGAGTCAGATGTTAATATGGTGTGGGCAGAAGGCCCAGGCTTGATCTGATTAAGGTAACTGACTTTTTCTTTTTAGTGCCCGAGGATTAAATGGTCCCTAATTAACTCTTATTTTTTTCAGCAAATATCTATTGAGTATATACTCTGGGACAGGATAGGCTGGTGAATAAGTTGGGCAGGTTTTCAACTCTACCTTGGAGGAAGCAACAAATGACATAGGAATTAATGGTCGGGTGTATTGTGGGGAAGTAACATTTCATCTGACAAGTGAAGGTCAAGTGAGATTTAGCAGGCCCAAAGACAGGGTACATTGTCTGAGGGAGGACTGTCTCTGGCAGAGTAGAAGGTACTATGAAAGCCTAGAAGAAAATGAGAATACTTTGGCAATATGGAGACCGTGAAAGAAGTTCACCATGGCCAGAAGATGAGGCTGGGGAGACCAGGAAAGCTAAATTAAGGAGTCTAAATTATCCTATTAGTAACATGAGGAACCATAAAAGAATTTTAATGTGGGAAGTGACTTGATTAGATTTGCTTTCCTTAAGAAATCATTCTAGTCACTGTTTCGAGAATGATACATGGAACAGCTAATCTAGATGCATAGAAACCGATTAGAAATCTGTTGGCATGGTGAGCAAGACAGAGATTAAACTAGAATAGTGGTCATGGACAAGGAGAGGGTATCATGTCTGGGAGAGGAAAAATGCCATGTCACCTGACTGGGAAGATTGCCTTTCATGCCGGTTTGGCCAAGGCTGCCATTCTCGCTTGTTGCCTCTGTGTTCCATGAGAATGCATGGTAGTTCTAATGTGCCTCACTATTAAAGATCAGTGAACCACCCTGGTAGATATCCCCATGAGACTTGTTGGGGGGGGCGGTACTCTGTGATTTTTGACAGATGCCCAATAGACTGGCCATGATCCAGTCCTTTTACTCCTTACAGCACAGCACATCTGGCAAGCCTAAGACCCCCATCTCATCTACTTTTTCCAGACAACTCTTAGAGCCACAAAATGTTGAATTAGGGAAAACTAGGGTGTGTGTCTTAGCCCCAGGCTTCCTTTACCTGGGAGTTCTGTCACTTCTTTCCCGAATTGCCTTTTCCTTCTTTTCAGCAGTGCAGGGGCAGGCAGCAAGTCTACTGGCTAAGCAGAAGTCCAGCTGGGAAACAAAATGTAAATGCGGTGCATGCAGCCATCTTCAGGAACACTGAGTTTCCCAAAAGGGAACTAACTCTTTCTCTCCCCATAGAAGTCCTTTTCTATTGAAAAGGGTGTGGGGGAGTTGTATTTATAAGGTTTATTTTCTGCAGAAAGTTGTTTGGTCACAGCAACTGTTGGTTTCTTGCATTCAGAATTCTAGGTACCTAGTACCTTTCCCGCACAGATTTGGGACTTGCTACAACTCAGAGCAAAAATTAAAATTCTGCTCAACCTCTTGTTGTAATAACTCAAACATTTTATTATAAAATTCCTTGGGGTCCTGAATATGGGAATATAAAATTGTAGCAGGACACTTTAAAAATGGCACGATGGGTTAGCTATCTACCGTCTGAAAGCATTTGATTGGAGTATGTTGTCTTAAGTATTGAAATGCTTATGTTTTAAGTGTAGCTACTCACTTAGTAGGCAGTGACTATTATAAGTACTTAATTGATTTATTTAAATTTTTATTTAAATTCAATTTAGTTAACAGAGTATATTATTGTTTTCAGGGATAGAATTTAATGATTCATCAGTTGTGTATAACAGTCCTCATTACAAAGTGCCCTCCTTAATGCCCATTACCCACTTACCCCATCCCCCCACCCACCTTCCCTCGGCAACTCTGTTTCTTCCCTATAGTTAAGAGTCTCATATAGTTTGCCTTCCTGTTTTTATCTTACGTTATTTTTCCTTCCCTTCCCCTGTGTTCATCTGTTTTATTTCTTAAATTCTACATATGAGAGAAATCATATGGTATTTGCCATTCTCTCACTGACTTATTTCGCTTAGCATAATACCCAATGCCCTCTAGTTCCATAAGTACTTTATTTACATATATAATGTATTTTATATATATATATATGTATATATATATGTATATATATATTGTGTGTGTGTGTGTGTGTGTATGGGATTGGCAAAGAAGAGGCATAACTAATTGAAAGAATGGCATTTAGGATATGATCAGGCAAAAAAAAAAAAAAATTGACTTGTGAGGCTGTCAGCTCCAAATCCGCAATCTCATTTGTTTTTTATTAAGAGTTGATCTATAGGCCAGATCAGCCTGTCAAAAAAATAAAATTTAAGGTGATTTTTGAATACACTGAACTTGAAGTTCCAAAACTTTCCACGAGTCAAAGGTTAGGTATCTCACCCAAGTGGACCCTGAGTTCTCAATATAATTAAGGCTGCTGCTTCTGGCTGTATTTCTGAGGTCACTATGCTTACATGGCTGATTAGATTCCACTCCTGAGAACAGATACTAAACACATTCCCAATGACAGCAATTGCTTTAAACTCCTTAAAGCCTTCAAAATAGAGAAAGTTTAATTTAGAACTCTTAGTTAAAATAATTAGCAATTAAGACTCCAGGAAATTACATTTAAATCACTCCTGTAGCATCCTGGAAAAGTTCCACACCAATTCAGAAGTTCCTGTATGATAAAAGAAGAGAGTGTTCATTGTTAAAGTTTTTGAACTTCCTTTTTCTCCAACTTTTTATTAAATCTAACGCAACTTGAACGTAACTCTAACTGAGCACTAATCCCTGGGTAGGTGTACTTCCGGGATCCCTGAAGTGGTGAAGAGGCCCACCCGCTGGGGCATTTTCTTTGGCAGTTTGATGAATAATGGCTCCTCTTCAACTTCATCCTAAAATAGGAATCCACCCCTTTCACAGATCCAAAGATTTCAAAACAGCTTTCCTCATTACACAAAACGAACAACTTGGGTTTTTTAAATTGCTCTGTGCATTTATTAGCTAATATTAGTTCAGCAAAGAAGGAACAAAAGCTCACAAACACTCTGCACAGTTTCACAAGACACACTGTAGGGGGAAAAGTGACTTAGAAGGATCAACAATATTCTAGGGTCTTGGGGGCTGCATTCCTGGGGAGTTGAACCTCTAATTCCTGGTGGGAGGTGTCTCATTCCTGGAGGGGACATGCCTATTGGCGTCCTTCGAGCAGGGGGAAGCCCAGTTGGTGGGCCTGTGGGTGATCTCATACCAGGTGGAGGCGCCATAATGCCTGGAGGTGGTGTTGCCCAGCCCACAGGAGTGGGTGGTGTCCCTCCTACTGGTGGGTACTGAGTTGAGGCTCCAGCAATGCTGACAGCAGCAGCAACTGCAGCAGCTGCTACAGTGCCTTTTCCCTGTGGAGTTATTACCTGTTGGGATGCCCCCCCCCCACCCCTTGGACAAGGCCTTCTAATCCAGCGGGTACCTGGGGAGTTGGACCGCTAGCTGGCACTCCTCTGCCAGCTGCCCTGCCAACCCCAGGGCCTCCTGCAGTTCCTGCAAGTGGTACCCGAGCAATGCCAGTATCTTTGGGGAGTGGTATTGTAAACTCCCCCTGCCTCCGAGAAGCAGTTCTTTCATCAACTGGAATTTAAAAGATGATTCTGGGAGCTGCACTTGTGAGTTTGTGGCAATTCTCAGCCTTTAGTTCTGCTCCACCCTCCCTGTCTGCTCTTTCCCCCTATTCAGGGTCCATTATTCCCAGCATACGGTGCTCTATGCATCCTTGTGAAGGAACAAGGATCCCTCTTAAGGCAGTTCTTTCAATACTCTAGCCCAATCCTGGCTCACCTTTTCATCAAAACTACATGCCCTGTGTCCCAGAGTTTTTCAGGAAGCCAGCAATTTGACATGCTTATTTTAAAATGTATCTCTACTAAGGCATTAATGAACAACAATGGCATATCTTTCTCAGAAAACATTTGCTGTCAAATTTCAGCCTTCATTACCTTAACCTGAAACAGTGACACTCTGGCAAAGACAGAGGAAGAGATATTGTGACACAGAGGAAAACTTTGGCTCTTCCTCAGTTCATATATCCAGTTACCACTTAGTTTTATAACTGGCTGCACTCACATATTTCCTAAAATTGCAAAACCTTAGAGCTGAAAAGGATTTAGAGGTAAATCAACACTTCCACTTTAAAGATAAAGAAAGTAAAACACAGGAAGGTTAAGAAAACAGTCCCACAGTTACTGAACAGAGAGAGAAGCTGGAACTCCTGGCTTCAGTTCTGACACTTGTCCCCTTATCTCTTAGATTCTGTTAATGAGCTTTCCAGAAAAATACATGTGCACTGCTAATTCTTTCTGTGATTTCCAGTGGGATGAGGGGAGTTGGGTTGGAGAGAGCATATATATGCATTTCCAAAAGGCATGTTCAGATTTAAGAAGCATAATTAATATCAGAATATACTTCCAAATTGGGAAAAGGAAAATGCTATCGCTTTAATAACAAGAATGACAAGTAGTAACTTGTAGCAAGACACTGGCAGGTAACAATTCCATTCTATCCATGTCAGTGATTCTCCAAGACTGATGGCGGTGGGCACTGGGGGCACATCAAACCCTCCACAGGAAGACTGAGGCACCTAGCTTTATCTGAAATATAGAAAATATTTTGGCTCTTTGTTTTTTGAAAATTGTGGCTCCAATTATGAAATTTTTCAAATACAAAAATACAGAAAAAGCATAACTTCACATATCTCCCCACTATATTCAAACCACATTGTTCTATCACATTTGCTTAATAGGTCTCTTTACTGTTTAACTTTTTAAAAGAAGTAATACATACAGGCACAGATAAAAATCCACCAGCAGTGTGCCTTTCTTCCCCTCTCCCTGAGCAACAGGCACCCTGATCAAGTATGTATGTATTTTTGCCTCTTAAGTTATTCTCTTTTATCACATATGCATGGATGCATAAATAATGCATATTATTGTTTGATGTATTTTCAAATTTTATTTAAATGATACTAGTGCCTATATCTTTTTACAATTTGTTTCTTTCATTACATACACTATTCACGAGGGTTTTTTTTTTTTTGATATTGACATCTGTAGATCTAGTTAATTCATTTGACCTGCTGTATAGTATTTCTTATATAAGTAAACCCAACTTACCTGTCCAGTCCCCTACTAAGGGACAGTTATATTGTTTTTACTTTTTCACTGTTGTAAACAGTGCTGCAATGAAAATCTTGACATTTGACCCCTTGTGCGTATGTATGAGAGTTTTTCTAAAGATGTATAGATATAGATAGAATTTTAGGATACATGAGTATCCATGCATACTAATTAATGAAATATTGTTTTCCAAAGTGGTTGTGCCAGTTTATCCTACTGCTAACATTACCTGAGTCCTGTTTCCCCACATCCTTACCAACATTTGTTGATATCAGACTTGTCTTTCTTATTTCTTGGGAATGAAATTGTTTCTCATATTATTTTAATTTGTATTCCCTATATAACAACGAATTGAGTATATTTTCATATATGCATGAAATACTCCAGTTTCCCCTTCTGTGAACTGCTTTTTAATATCCTGTATCCATTTTCTAAAAGGTTGTTTTTCTTTTCCTTATTGATTTATAGAAGATGTGTGTATACTGAATACTGTTCCTCTGGCACTTATATAGATGCAAAATATCTTTTCTCAGAGTGTGTTGTTTTGTTTTATTTTATTTTATTTATTTTATGTTTTGCTCTACTTATGGTATATTTTGTCATGCACAGGTTTTTAATGAAGTCAAATTTATCATCATTTTCTTTTATTTTGCTATTTTTTGCTGTTGTTTAAGTAATACCTGTCACTTGAAGTCATATAATATTGTCCTGCATTCTTTCTCGAAATTTTTAAAGTTTTGATTTTTACACTTGGTGTTCAATCCATCTGCAGTTTGTTTTTGTGTATGGTATTAAGTAGGAGTCTGCCATTCTTTCCTCTGTGGATTAGCCTGATGTCACATCACCAGTTACTGACCAGCTTTCCCTCATGCATTTGTAAGACCACTCCACTTTGCACAAAGTTTTCCTACATAGAGATGGGTCTGTCTTTAGGTACTCTGTTATCTTCCATTGATCTCTTTGTCTCTCCCCACGTCAATAACACTGCCTTATTTAATATGATTATATCAGAGTTTACTCTTTGTGGGGTATATCTCTGCTTTTTATTTTCCTTCTCGTCCTGAGCCTTATTCTTACTATTGTTGCTCAAAATCTTCCTATTTTGGTTCTTTACCACTGTGTTTGGCTGACAATATTGTTTCTTTGTTTCATTATTCCACTACATTTTACTCATTTTTTGGACAAATTGTATATAAATTTCTAGGCTTGGAGTTTCTCAAACAGAGTATTACAAAATCATATCTAAGCTCTATGGAGTGAAGCAAAGGCAAGGGTTTGTGATTTCCAGGGAAGATGTCTTCATTTTTACATTTTCTTGTTATCTCTCCATGCTGCCTGGGTGGGTTTTTTTAAGGCCACCTTTTCATTTCTCCAAGGGACTTAGCTTTAGGCAGTACTCTTAGTGTTACCTTCCCTTCCTTGTCTGGACCCACAGCCCCCCTCTTCAGATCCCATCTAGGTGTTAGAACCAAACATCGGAATTTCCAGGGCCCTATATGCTGCTCCCCGAGGCAGGATTAGCCTCCCTCACTTGCCATTGAGGTTTCTAGTTTTTTCTTCAGTTCTAACTCATGGGGAGAATTCCATTTCTGTTTTTTGGGGGAGGGGGTTCAAATATCTAATAATTTTGTTGTCATTATTATTTCATAATTTCCCATTTTCTAGTAGTTTCTAACAAGAGGGTATGTCTGTTATCCTAGTTGACCAGCTTGTTGAAAGAGAAAGTTTTCAATTTGTATTTTAAGACACATAAATTCAATATTTAGAGAATTCATACTTCTGTTTTTCTGTTAGATTATATTTAAAAGTGCTACCATTTATAGAACATGCAACAAGGTACAAGATGCTTCATTTTGATTGTTGTATTTAGTTTTTAGAAGAACTGTTTTACAGATGAAAGAACTGAGGATTGGGGTTGTTAAATTATTTCGCCCAAGTTCACACAGTTATTCAGCACCAGAGGATGCAACTCACATCTATCTGACCTCAAAAGAGATGTAACTGATTCTCAAGCCCCTAGGATTCTCTCCCACCTTGGGCTGCTTTTTTTTTTTTTTTTTTTTTGGCTTTTCTGTTGTTAAGCATCACCCCTTTCTTATATAAACCTACTAGTTCCAGGAATTTCAGTAAAAATCTGAAGGGCAGGAAAAACTCTCTATGACTTTCACCTTAAAATGCCCCCTAGACACTCTCTTTACCCCCTAAAAAATTAGTAACTATGTTTGAATAATAAACATTATAAACATTATAATTATAAACATTGTAATTTAAGAAGAGAATTAAGGAAAGAGAAGCATGGATTTCAACATCAATTGGATCATTTTTGAAGGTGAATTCCAAGCATGCAAATTTATTTCAAAGCTTCCCTGAGGATTGAGTGCAAAGCAGCTGGCTGGTACTTTTAAGCCGCTCACAGTTCGGCACATGGCTCCTAATGCTGGCAGAGCTCCTGTGTCACCAGGATCTGCAGAGCGTGGCAAGCCAAATGAAAGAGGAAGTTTGCAATTAATTAAAAATAAATGAAAACAAAAATCTTCCCCCAGTGGCTTGCTTCTCATCTTGGTTGTAATCCACAGTCAACATGTGGAGGCCACGTGGGGCATTTACCAAATGGAAAAGGTATAGGACTGTGTCGAAGAAACCACAGACTGCCGCTCTGGACCGCACTAATAATTCTTTTAAATCCTCTCATTCCACCTCGTCAGGAGACACAGCAGCATTTTAAATCTGACTGACCCATATAAATTACCTTTCTACTCATCCGGCTGTGAAATTAACAGTCGAGGAAGACAGGTCCTGTCAAGCTTGCTGTGCTGAGCTGCCGAAGGGTTCAGAATAAATGGGGGGTGGGGACAAGAGACATTGCGCTTTAAGAAAACAAGGAGCTGGAGAGCTGCAATCAGCACAGCAGGCTCCAGTACAGCGCCTGCTGCTCTGGAGCCTGGTACCAGCTCGGGAAGGGGGTTCAGCGAGAAGGCACATGTTGTGTGGTGCCATCTGTTGCACTGAAATGCAAAGTGCTGTGTGCCTGGGGGTCTGCTGCAGAAGTGGCTGGGACAGATACCACTTACCTCAAAAAGGTTAAGCCTTTGGAACTTGAAAAATATATCCAGAGGTACTCTCCATTCTTAGTGTCACCTAAACTCACTAGTGTCCTGAAATAAGGCACTTAAACTTTCTTGGTCTTGGTTTCCTAAATATTTATGTAATAGTATTTCTAGATGTTAATAAAAAAAAAAAAAAGAAGCTACCTTCTAAAGAAGTTTCATCGGTAAATCATCCTATAATTTTGTGTTGTTTGAAGATGTCATTTAGAAGAGGTAGAATGAACCTCTTACTCTTAAACTCCCATAATTTATTCCGTAGCCTCACCAATCTCCAAAATGACAATGTCAATAATTTCTTTCCTCTATCCTCCTATGTCAATACCTAGTCTGACTTAAGAAGAATTGGCTTTATCTTTTGTTCTACATCAGAAAAAGACCAGTCTTATCATCAACTTTTTACATATTAGAAGATGAAAGCAACGGAGTGGGGAGATCCCCCTGCCAGTCTCCACTGGACACGTGCCTGTGCACGCATGCCTGCACACACAGACGCGAACAGAAATATAGCCTGATGTAAATGCAGCAGCACCTATGCACACTTCGGCCTGCAGTCTGTGTGAGTTGGCCACATGACAGCATGGAAATAAGTAGACAAAGAATAGCTTTGATAGCACTGCATGCCAGAATACCAGAGAAGCACAGGCAAGACCATTAGTTGGTAATTGCTATTAACCATTTTATTAATATTGTTATGAAGGATTATGTTGGTGACTTTTTATTTATCATCTGATGTTTTCTTCAAAAAGATTTTGGACAGATTTTATTCCTCTTTCATAGATGAGACTCTTTGGCCCAGTGATGTCATGTAATATCAAAGAGCACAACTTATAAGACAGAATTGGAATTAAAACCAAAGTTTGATGCTAAAATGTCACAAAAACTTTCAATTCCAGAGTCCACTGTAACTCAGAAAGAAGAGAGAAGACTAACATTGAAACAGTAATACTACTAATACTCAGGCAGTATAGTCCTTTCCTCTTCTTTTTTCCAAAACACCTACTTCTAAAAGAGAAAACAAAATCAAGAACATTCTAGAATGAATGACTTCTGCTCAGACTACTGAAACTGAAAAACCTTGAAGATCGTTGCCCGTATTCCTCTTTCAAATAGAGAAAGCTGAAGCTCAAAGAGCTACTTACAAATGGTCTCAGTCTCTAATGCCAGAGCCAGGACTAGAAATAGACAACACATATTCCTAGACCAGCTCTCTTAATTTCATCAAAAAAAAAAAAAAAAAAAAAGGCATTTTCAAGATCAGAAAGTTGCTTTCCTCATTGTTCATCTGCTTCCATGGTCCTTAGTCCAGAAACCCTAGAATAATTTGGAGAATGGATGAAAAGAAAGGATGAAGAGAAGGTTTTTTCTTTGTACACCGAAGGCATGAATTTACAGTTAGTGCTCTCCCCGACCAGAAAGGAGAAAATCAAAGCTATTATATGAGAAGATGTTGTGTCACTTTTCAGAGAAAGCTATATTTTGACATCAACATATTCTTCTTTTCATCCTTAGCTCTCTGACAAGGAAAGTTCTGAATGAGGTCAGTGGTGTTAATTTTACTTCAATTTTAACTTCCCGAGTGAGTTAGTCTGTAGAGTTTCTATTTTGGTAATTTGAGTTTTAGCAGTTAAGTTGTACTCTGATATTCTGTATTCCATGAAATTAGACACTAGAGGGAATACCTTTGAGACATGAAGAAGTCTCCAAAGAAGAAATTCATAATCTTCAAGCTAGAGAAAATTTGATTTACAGGAAAGTTAAACAACAACAACAAAAAACCCAAGCAAAATAAATAGGGATGACGGGAGCAACTCTGCCTGTGCAGCTACATATGAATAAATAGGCTAACATTCATATTAGAAATTTAATCCTACTTTGAAAATGTAATTGAAATTGATCCATCTTTATTTGAGTTTCTAACCAAAGTTAAGAAAAATGAGTTTCTAAAAGTAATTTTCTGGGCTGTTTTATCTGAGTTCCAAATGCATCCTTCTTTCTTCCTTACTCTGTTTTGGAGAAACTGGGGCTGGAGTTCTCCGAAATGTATTTCTCCTTTGCTGGCTGCCTTCCTGCTGGCTTCTGCAGCTAGGAGGCCATGGAGGGAGGCTGAAGACTGGGGAAGGGGAGCAAGTTATTTCCTCTTCCTGTTGGGTTCAGCCTGAGGCTTCCTTCAGCACTCTCAGAGCCAGGGTCATCTCCCTCTCCCCAGTGATAAGACCATGAGGCAGGCAGTTCCCCAAACTCAAGCGCTGAGCCGTGGCTTAACAGAGGCCCTCCTCCAAGCTGCTGAGGGGCCAGCACCAATGGGAAGCACTGCCTTCCCTGTTGTCTGATTGCCAGCATCACAGGGCTCTTTCTTGAGCCAATGAGGTATGGCAGCAGCCTAGCACCTCTCTTCAGAAGTGTGAGGGCCAGCTCCACAGAGTTCCCCTTCAGGCTCCTGAGAAACCAGAAGCAGTCCAGACAGCATTCTCTCTTCAATCCCAGCTCTGCAACATCCCCCTCCCAAACACTGGATTCCCCTGAGAATCCCCAGCCCTAGAATGATAGCTGCATCCTGCAGTCATTACGTCTGTGTTTGCTTTTTGCTTTTTTCAATCTTTTAATTCCAGTTTAATCAGTTCCCTATATTAAATTATCTTGTGAAATACCTTAGCGTGTTTTTTGTTTTCCTAACTATACCCTGACATAGAAGTAAAAATGAAATAATGTGTGGAGAAATAGGTGAAGTTGGTGGCCTAAAGGATTTGGAGTGAGAAACACTAAAGCATGAAGTTCGTGACTATTATTTTAAGTCTTAATGAGAAAGTGAGGGAAGGAATCTCTCATTTTCTTAAATGCAGCTGTTTTTAGTCTCCCAAGAGCTATCATTGGTGGACAGCCTGTAATACTACTAGATACCAAGTGGGTAGAACCTAGGGGTCCAGAACAGGACAGCATGGCAAAGCTGAACTTCCTTTTCCATGACTTTCTTAATGGTCAGCGGAATCCTTAGCTAAGATGGTCAGTGAATAAGAGTATTGTAGAAGAGATTCGATTTAATATTCTCAAAACCCCAAGATTCAATGCTTCTAGCAACAGCTGGCAATCAATAGAAAGGTAGAGGAGGGCTGTGCATTGGAGCATCCTTATGCTAGGTTTACTGTTACAGTCCAGAAGCAACAAGGACCAGTCCCATTGCCTGTGAGATCATATTGAGGACCCAGAAATTGATCTTTAAAATTCCTGGGAAAAAATGCAAATGGTGGGGCGCCTGGGTGGCATAGCGGTTAAGCGTCTGCCTTCGGCTCAGGGCGTGATCCCGGCATTATGGGATCGAGCCCCACATCAGGCTCTTCCGCTATGAGCCTGCTTCTTTCTCTCCCACTCCCCCTGCTTGTGTTCCCTCTCTCGCTGGCTGTCTCTATCATGTTGAATAAATAAATAAAATCTTTAAAAAAAAAATGCAAATGGTAATTGACTAATGTAGTCACCTCCTATCTGATATGACAAAAGCAATGTGAGAAGTAAGTAATTTTAAGAATTAAATAATGTAGGGTTGAGGCACCAATTGTTTCCATAGTAGAGTGCCATCAGGGGGTGAACTAGCCAGTGTGTGATATCAAAGACTCTGGAACCTGGAAGCACAACTCTTAAAAAAATATTCTTCTAATATTCTAGTCTAACACTATCCTGAGATTTCCTTGCTCAATATTGCATTTACGTAAACTTCCAGTCAGGAATATCCAAAGATAGCTGAGGGAGACTAACTCTCTAATCAAGTTTATAATAGAATAGAAAAGTAAAAATGAAAACACAGAGACCTTCTAGTCAGCAGGTGTTCCCGCATGCTGCCCCTTTTCTTTTTAAATTTTTTATTTAAATTCAATTTAGTTAACATAGAGTGTATTATTAGTTTCAGGGATAGAACTTAGTGATTCATCAGTTGCATAGAATACCTAGTGCTCATCACAACAAGCGCCCTCCTTAATGCCCATCACCCAATTACCCCATCCCCCTGCCCATCTCCCCTCCAGCAACCCTCAGTTTGTTTCCTAGAGTTAAGAGTCTCTTATGGTTTGCCTTCGTCTGTTTCCATCTTATTTTATTTTTCCTTCCTTTCCCCTAAATTCCACATATCAGTGAAATCATATGGTATTTGTCTTTCTCCGACTGATTTATTTCGCTCAGCCTAATACTCTTTAGCTCCATCCATGTCATTGCAAATGGCAAGTTTTCATTCCTTTTGATGGCTGAATAATATTACAGTGTGTGTGTTTGTGTGTGTGTGTGTGTGTGTGTATCACACTTTCCTTTCATTTCCATTAAGTCTTCTCCCCAAATCCATGCACTTACTCCAATGCTCTGAATCTAAACTTTTCATTTCTATGATACAAGTTCGGTTGGCCTTTTCTTCTTAGCTCAGAAGAACCTCATAGTATTCAAGCCATAAGAAATTTCCAAATAACAGTGGCCCTTCGAGGCAAAAATAGTTATAAAAGACCCAATAACATGTATGTTCAATGTTTCAAAGGGTATCTGAATGTCATGTGTTTGCCCCTCAGTAAGTTTCTGAATGTAGGTAATCAACACAAATGTAGGTGAAGGAAAAAGTCACACATCTTGCCTTCTTTTCATTCCATCTTTCTCTCATCATCCCCTTGAAGTCCTCTCTAAATGCTGTAATTCTGTAAAAGCAGTTTAGAATATACGCTCATTATGGGACTTTCATTTGATTTTGGGAAATATTTCTGCCCCCTGAAAACCTCTTGGGAAGTTTCAGTTTTCACGAAAAAGTTTCAGTCAGAAATTAATGGGGAAAAAAAGTGTAATGCGAAACAGCTAAAGTTGAGCTCAAACCCCAGAGCCTAAGGATAAAGCTCTGTGCAATTTTAACCATACTCTTCACCCAATAAATATTTACAAATGTAGATATGACAAGACCCATCCAAAGAACTAGCATTATAATGTCATTTCTGAACAGCTGTTTCTTAACATACTATGTGTTATAAAGAAGTCTCACTGCTGGGGCGCCTGGGTGGCACAGTGGTTAAGCGCCTGCCTTCAGCTCAGGGCGTGATCCCGGCGTTAAGGGATCGAGCCCCACATCAGGCTCCTCCGCTATGAGCCTGCTTCTTCCTCTCCCACTCCCCCTGCTTGTGTTCCCTCTCTTGCTGGCTGTCTCTATCTCTGTCATATAAATAAATAAAATCTTTTAAAAAAAAAAAAAAAGAAGTCTCACTGCTTGTCTGCATCCTTTAGAAAGTGGATTCTTCTATATCTTTATAATACATTTACATATGATGGGTCTTTGAAGTTTCGTTTTGATTTGTTTTGTTTATTAACACAGTGGGCTTCAGGTTTGAGTTTCCCTCAGAACTTGCCTGGAGAGCACCAAATGCTGGTTTGGGAGACCTGCAGTCAAGAAGTCAGGTCTGCATACCAAAAGCAGAACATAGCTAAACGCAAAATGAGGGAATTTAATCAAGACCTCCACAAATTTGTTAAGAATATGGGTGGCTAGTGGGGCACCTGGGTGATTAAGCGCCCAACTCTTGATTTCGGCTCAGGTCATGATCTCAGAGTTGTGAGATCAAGCCTTGCGTCAGGCTCTGCATCGGGCATGGAGCCTGCTTAAGATTCTCTCTCTCCCTCTCCCTCTATCCTTCCCTTCCTCCCCACTTCACACCCCCACCGTCACCCCCACTCATGCACTCTAAAAAAAAAATACGGGTTGCTAGTTACATCTCTTCATTTAAGCAAAAATGGAATCTTATATGAGTAGCCTTCTGGAGGGCCTTCTGGAGGGTAGTTAGTTGTTGCTTTCCCTAAATGTTCTTAAGAATACATTAGGCACATATTAGGCCACCATGGACAGTCTGGAGACCCACACATCCATGGACCTAGAGCTGTTGTCACACAAGGGTGCAGGCTGAAAGCAATCACTGGAGTTCCTAATTTGATAAGAGATATGTTAACCACATATAAAGACTGTGGTACAGCATCCTTAGCTTTGATTTTGCAGAGCGGAATTAACTTTTTATCTTCACCTTTGTGAATCTTTCTCATTCTTTAAGACTCAGCTCAAGTTTTACCTCCCCCAAACAAATCTTCTTAATTATACTCAATCAGTGTTCTCTTCATCCCCTGAAGTCTATAACATATAGTACTTGCCTGGGTTGGCAATTATCTTGTCACAGGCATATTGTCACCTCCCCAGCCAGGTATTACATTTCTTTATATCCTCTAAAATGCTTAGCACAGTGATAAAGATATAGTAAAAACTCAAAAATACTTACTGATTAGATAATCAATCGGTTGAAGGTTTTATCCAAAATCATTTTAAATACTTCTTCCAACCTTCAGTCTTTTTTCTTTGCAGGGAAGATCTGTTTTTTTTTTTTACTTTACCATTTTGGCTTTCCATTGTACTCATTAGTTATACAAAATTTTACCTTGGTTTGCACATGTAGACCAGGGATGATATTCAAAATATTTAAAATCATTATGTTGGGGTACAGACCAATCATAAAATCATTTTGTTGGGGTACAGACCAATCATAAAATCATTATGTTGGGGTACAGTTTACCAGAAGCCACCTGTTGTGTCGATCATTAACCCATTAGTTGATGAATTACAGGCAAGGCTCAGGTATGTAAGGGGATGGCCCAGGATGGCCAGAACGACTGGAAGGTACTAGCAGGGCAAGGTCTCTCTACCAACAGAAGTGGAAGTACTTTAATAGTTTTCAAATAGTTTAACAACTAGTATGGCTAGGATGGTGCAAACTAACAATTACCAACCTTGGCCTGGCCCTAAAATCTTCGAAAGCAGCAGTTGCAGGCAGGGAAAATAATCAGCCATCAGGCAGGATCTGTAGAGAATTGAGTCCCTACTCTTATATGTGCAGGTTTAAAAAAAACAAATAGAAGAAGTCCCCATCCTTCTTCCTAGCTTTGTATAGCCAAAATTTACAGGTACTTTAGATTTAGTTGAAACTATAAGAAATTTGTTTCTAAACCAAAGCTTAGAGTAATTTATTTTAGTATTACCTAATGGCATTTACTTTTGAATATTAATATTCATCATTTTCTATGCATTCACTGACCCTGCAAACATTATTATGAATAATTGTTATCTATGTGTACTCCACCTTGTTTCAAGAAAAATGCTTAGGAAAATTCAAAAAAGATCCCATGCAATAAGATAAAATATATTTGGTATATGTGGGATGAACTAGATAAAAGTAAAAGAGGAAAAGATAGAATTAGGAGTGATATTTGTATTCAAAGTACTTACTATAGAGTCTGATACATTTGCAAAAAGTGAGCTATGAATTTGGGCTCTAATCTTTCTAGCAGATAAATGCAGAGGGAAACATCAGTTATAAAACATACAGAGTCCATTGAGATAAAAACAAACCAATTGCTCAGAGAAACACACTGATTCATTCTCCTGAGACTGCTATCAGTAATAAAGGTGTTTGCTTAAAATAGAATTCTTTTACACAACTATTTTCTTTAATCAAAAGCTTGATGCAGAAAGCTAATAAACAAAAATCCTCATTTTTGCAGGTTTCCCACTTAAACTGAACTTAATTTATTCAAGCCTCTCTTCTCCCAACAAAGTTGTGAAATGATCCAAATCCTTATTAGTAAGCCAGTTTTACAATTTTGAATACTGGACTAAGTAGTCCGATCCTATTAGAAATGTTTATTCCCTCTGAACTGTCAAAACCTGAATGAAATAGACATAGGTTTTATAACATGTTTTTGGCCCTTGGATCTCCTAAAAGAAAACAGTAGTCAAGCGTCAAGGACAAGCTCAGACCTTGTAAATATGCCACAGCATTGCCAACCTCAAGCCTGGAATTCCATTTTGAGCAATTACTGGTAGGCCTATTTAAATTTGAAATTCAATTTATGTGGCTGTTAATTCTAAGCAACTCTGCTATGAGGGAGAGGCTTTTCTAGTATACATTTGGGATATGTCCCTTTGTGTTTCTGAAAAAGAGATGTGTTTTAGAACTTTCTGTGATAGATTGATGTAATTGGCTTCTGTGATTCAGAAACAGCATTCATTTCTGAGGCATTTATGGAAAATACATATTAATAAGCAAAGAGCCTCTCTCTTTCTCTCTCTCTCTCTTCCTCCCTCCCTCCATTCCCCAAGAGGCTTCTTGGAGGAAACTAGAAGGTGTGATTTCTTTCAGTCATTCCGTCGTGCTCTCTTTTTTCATACAATACGCTAAATCAGGTAAGAGCAAGGAGCAAAATTAGGGGCAGTGTTGGAAAAGAGATGGGCTTTATGCATCACTGTGATCACAGCCTCCTTGAAGGCTCAGTACCCAGAAACCCGAAGTCCAGTGGCTGGCACTGCAATGCCTGGGAGGCATGCAATGAATGTGATGCAGTGGTGGTTAAGTGAGAGAACAAAATGTGTGTCATTTTGATCATTTGGCTATCGACCCACCAAATCATCAAACCCTCTGAGACTCAGTCGATTGTTATGGTTAACTCTCAGAATACGTGATAAGGCTGAAGGAGGTACATTTTCAACTTTTTCAAAAATTCAGGATGTATAATTAGTATTACCTTGCTTACTTTAATTGTTCTGAAACTATAGAGGACTCGAGGAACTATACAAAATTATTTGGCTTAATGAACTCAGTTTTCAACTTATCTAAGTCACTAATCTTATTTCCTTTAATAAGGGCATGAACAAAATTCCCCTGGCTCATTAATCCTGAAATCAGAAGTCGACTCCAAAGGGAAAAGTACTTCATATACTTAAAATGTTGAACATTTTTACAGTCCGTTCTCATACAAAGTCTTATTTAAAACTATCATATGAGAAAGTTTTTGTTTTTTTTTTTAGCTTTGAGAGTTTTTCCCTTAGCACAGGTGCCCTTGGTGGGCATATAATAGAGCCTTAATAAGTATTCATTGGCAGAAAAGGAAGGAAGGATGGGAAGGAAGGGAAGAAGGAAGGAAGGATAAAAGGGAAGAAGGAAGGAAGGGAGGGAGAGAAAGGTTCATTTTACATATGAGAAAATTCAGAGGAGTTAGCAATTTGTCAAAGCATATTGGGCTGGTGGGAATAAACCAAAGTCTTTTTTAAAAATTTTTTTTATTATATTATGTTAGTCACCATACAGTACATCCCTGGTTTTTGATGTAAAGTTCGATGATTCATTAGTTGCGTATAACACCCAGTGCACCATGCAATACGTGCCCTCCTTACTACCCATCACCAGCCCATCCCATTCCCCCACCCCCCTCCCCTCTGAAGCCCTCAGTTTGTTTCTCAGAGTCCATAGTCTCTCATGCTTCATTCCCCCTTCTGATTACCCCCCTTTCTTAACCGAAGTCTTTAAGTCCACCATTCTTTATTGCTCAAAACAGCTTTTGCTCTGCCTCATATATAAAATAAAATTTGGCGTTTTCTGGAAAATCACAATATCATTATTTGTGATCTCCAAATTGTTGTTCACTGATAACATTTGATTTCTTCACCAGTCTCTTATTCTGATAATTTTGATCGTTATTCCACTCACTGTAATGAAATATTAACTCTAGCTGCAAACATATCCCAAAATTAGACCAGCATTTTTGAGTGTTACTAGTGGCTTTAAGGCATGACTTCAGTATTTAACTTTTTATGCTAATTCTTAATTTGTTTCCAAGGCTTTGAGCAGAAATTTCTCATTTGCAACTCAAAATAAAGGGGCATGATTCCTTACTTTTTTATTATTGCCAGTTTCTCCATGTCACTCATTTTAGCTCCTAAACAAATAATTGAATTTTTCATTCAAACCTCTCAGAAATATCATAGTAAAAATAAGAATACATAAAGGTGCAAGACATATACATGGAAGATAATGTGGTTTCCTCAGGCTTACCAGTGAATAATAAATGTATGCTCATACTATTCATTTCATACTGTTGTTGATTGCACAATCCCACTGGTGTAGATTGAACTGTATTCCCTCAAAATTCAGATGTCCAGGCCCTAACCCCCAGTGTGATGACATTTGGAGGCAGGACCTTTGAGAGGCAGTTAGGGTTAGATAAGGTCATGAGGATAGCACCCTCATAATGGAATTAATGGCTTTATAAGAAGAGGAGAGAAAGATACCACTCTCTCTCTACCATGTGAGGATGGACACAGCAAGTAGGCTGCCATCTACAAGCCAGGAATAGAGCTCTCACCAGGATCAAACCAGCCTGAACCTTAATCTTGGACTTTCCAGCCTCCAGAATCATGAGAAAATAAATGTCTGTTGTTTGTGCCTCCCAGTCTATGGTATTCTGTTATAGCAGCCATGTGCCAACAATTTTAATTTAAAATCTAAATTGTATTTAGTCCATAATTAATGAGATGATTAGGACTGTGTTTTAGGCCTTTTACTATTTAGCAAATGTTTCCTGGTCATCATCATTATTAATCTTTACCAACATCACAAGTAACATGTCAAGAATCTTACCTCCTTTTCGTAAAGTAACTGGATACAGGCAGGGCTATTAAAATATGATAATTTGCCAGATTAGCCACTGAGCCAACCACAGAGACCAGACTTCAACTTGGGGGTCAAAGCTTGTTTCTTTAGGGTCGCTCAAACTCATCCTCTATGAATCATAGATTTCTGAAAAGGGCATTGAATGTTAAGAAATCAGTGGTACAAATTAAATTGCCCCTACCTCCTTGACCTTGGACATTTTCTATATAAGTTCCTGCAATATAGTATTATATTTTTACGTATCTAATTCTCTCTCCCGGACCCTGAACCATGTCTTATTTGTTGTTGTTTTTCTTCTTAGCACCTGACATGAAGGCTGGCACAAAATGACCCTTCACAATTGTTTGGTGAGTCAATAAAGAATTGAATGAGAAGATGGAACTAGCATATGAATGCAACATGATAAAGCGATTAAGGGTGTGGGCTTTGCAGTCAGGCAACCTAGATTCAGATCCCAGTTATGTCATATCCTAGTGAGTGACCATACCTCACTGAAATTTCTTTTCCTCCTCGGTAAGATGGCGCTGGTAACAGTACCTCGCTGAAGTGAGGAAACAACAAGATAATGCACATAAGACTTAGCATAGTATCAGCATCAAAGATGGTACTCTTGTGAGTTGCCCTACCTCTAACTATCTATGTTGCCTCGACAAATTTCTTATCCCTCTTTACCCTAGTTCCTGTTGGAAGAATGGGGGGTCATGAGGTTTACCGTAGAGGGGTAAAAAAATTCAGTCAGAGAAGATAGTGAGTTTGAAAATATAATACAAATGCTAGGCACGGGTGTTATTATTTCACTGTACAAGAAAAGTAATCTCTTGGGAAAGCAGTAGTAACAAAGTAGAGTGAGCATCAAACCAAAATTTGAGGACCAGGTTCTAATCTTGGTTCCACCATCCTAACCCTAGACACATCATTTTCCTAGGCCTCTGTCATCTTTTCTAGAAAATAAAATGGTAGTCTAGATCATTTTTCAAATCAATTCTGCATCTAAAATTGTATAAGCTTAAATCACTGTTATTTATACATTTTGAACTTTTATCTCTTGCCTGAGAATATGGTTGTGAAACATTACTGTATCTTTCTGAGGGAGATGAGTAGTCAACAGGTATTTTAGAGATGGGTAAACTGAAGTGCTGTGTGACCAGTCCCTAGTCTAGCAAAGGTCAGTCATGGAGGACACAGATTTAGAAAAAGAGATGCCTATGCCCAGTTCAGGAATATGCTTTTCCACTGAGTTTCAACTGATTCTATATTTAAAATCCTCCTAGTTAAACAAGTTATGGTACCTGCATAGGAATACAATAGACTCATTAAAATGATGTGGTAGAAAAGTTTTAATTAGATATAAAGATACTGATGAAAAATTGTTACAAAATGAACATATTATATATCCATTATGGACACACACACAGGCACATGCAGATACTCACTCCAGACATTAGTAATAATGGCAGTCTCTGAGGATAAAAGGACATGAAAACTCATTCAGATGGGGGATATGGTAAGGACTTAAAAATATATTAAAAGCTGTGAGGGTCAGGCTAATGGATTGAGTTAAGTGTCTCTCTACGGGTGCACAGTTCCTTAATACTTCAGATTCTGTACCTTGTTTGAAAGCTGTAAATGTGGGAGCTATTACTTGCTCAACAATTTTTTGAGAAAATTAAGGGAGAAAATATATACTAAAGCCTCTAGCCTAGTGCCTGTCCACACTAAGTGTTGAAGAAAAGCTGGTTCCCTTGCACACCGTGTGTGAGGCTCTACTTAGTAAAGGCCAAAAACAAACAAACAAACAAACAAACAAAAAACGTAATCCTTCATTCTTGCTCCATGATTCAATCCCTTTTCTCAAAATGGCCTCCTGAAGAAGAATTCTAAATAAACCCACTTCCCTTTTGATTGTAGAGGCTGGGAAACAGTAGTTTATTACTCCATGCCTATCTAACTCTGTTTTGGTTTAACGCTACACATTTACTGTCTGGACACATTTTGGGAGAAAGATTGTATGAGATGCAAAAGCAAAGCATTACTTTTTAGCTGTGCCTACAATAGGGTATTGATTTTATAACTCACTTTTTCATCTATATCTCTTAAAGTCATTAAGCATTTTTCTGACTCCACTGATAATCTACTTCTTATTGCTAAACTTTACTTCTGACACATCCCCACTGCCCGTACACGTACTTATTCCTCAGTCCTTCTATACTTTGTTTTCCTTTTTCTTCTTTTTTAAGTTGATCTCTTATTAACAAAAAAATGAAGGAGATGTTTCAGGAATAGAGTATATTTTAGAAGTAAGTGAACTGAAGTGGACTGAGTGAGTTACAGTATAACATTGTTCATAAAAATCTGAGAAGCCTTTTGTTAGTTTCATTGTCTTGGTTATTTTATTTATCTAGGGTATTAGGTTCCTATTTTTTTTCCTGGGAAACTACTATTCCTTCTGCCAAGGTACAGCCAATGAGTTCTTTCAAACTCATGACCATTTCATTTTCCAACATTAGCTTAGGTGAGTGTCATAATAAGAAGAGGACTATAACAACTACAGCAGATGCAACTGCAATCTGTGTGTTCCCTAAAATGTTAACGTTTGGATTTCTCTAGTATCCAGTCCTCTTCAAAACTACGTATCAAACCACAACCAACAAATCAGGGAGCAGGAGCAGGATTTGAGATTTGCTTACCACTATGAAAATTTGCCAGCTGCCTACAATACCTATAAGTCTAAGATATTATGCTAAGCCTTACTCTCAGTTAAAGAAATACAAATTAAGATAATTATAAGGCAGTAGTTCTGAAGCTTTAGAGTGCTTAAGAATTGCCGTGAAAGTTTATTCAACACGGGGATTTCCAGATCCCATCTCAAGAGACACTTTGAGAAGATCTGCAAGAAAGCTAGATTTCTGAAATTTTTAACAAGCATCCCAAGTGATTCTAATTCAGGAGCTTCATCTCCCATGCTTTGAGAAAAATTGCTTGATAGTCCAAAAACATGCCTGATAAGTTAAAAAAATAAGAAAATATTATAAAATCCACAGTTGATGGGACTGTAAACAGGGACATTATTAATTATGTAATGAATTTGCTATAAATTAGAAAACATGCACAGCAAAAACTATCAAAACAACCAGAGCCTGTTGCCTAGTATTTCTTTGGGGGGAATCATAATCCAAGGAAATATTCTAGAATATTTACTTTAATGTTAAAATTTAAAGACAGCGAAGTATTATTTAAAATACAAAAATATTAAGCAACAAAAATTATTAACAATAAGGCAGTTTATCCATAAATAAATGTTTATTTAGCACTACTGTGAAAGATAAAGTACTAAGTGCTCTATGAATATTACCATTTAATCCTCATTTTAAGAAAACCTCATTATGATTGAGCAAATAAGATTTATTAACCTGAACATATACTATATAGATATTTTAATCTCATATGTTTGGGTCATAATGATTCATAAAGATATAAAAGCTAACACAAGGTGAAAATGGCAAAGCACAATAACCTAATTATAATTTTAAATAGGGATGTAGGGATTATCAAAGATTATAGAAGGGATTAGTGATATAAAAGAATAGCAGTGTGTGAGTATTAGATGTTTAATTAAATTATTCACTTGACAATTTTTTAAGAACACATAATTATGTATATCCACAAGCTAAAACAAGAAATGAAATAATTTCAGTGTGTCAGCATTATGAAAATTAGAGGATGGAAATTATAAAACAACCAGTATATTCAAATGAGTGGTAGTATTACATATAAAGAGAAAAGACAATAAAGAGTCTTGTATGGTCTAGATTAAGATCTGAAGTTCTGAGTTAATTCTAAAGGATTTTTTGAAACTGAGAAATATTTTTCAAAAAGTCTAGGTATATTTCAGAAGTCAAATAAACACTGGATTTCACCACTTCCCTTAGAGTTTTTCATTAGCTTTGGCTAGCAAATGCTGGTCAAGTGTCTCTTGCCATCAGCAAGACCACCTGGACTCCATCTCCTAGATTCCCTTCTTTCAGCAGTGAATCATGATTTCAGTTATTCCCACACATACTGTCAAATAAAAGCCACAGGACAGCAGTAAAGATAACCCCTATGTTGGCTCAGATCCAGAATTACATTTTATGTGAGATCAGTTCTCACTGAGATTTTTCTAAGTCCCTTTGAATTGGCACATGGCCAGAAAGGAGCAGATATTCCTTTTTTTTTTTTTTTTTAAGATTTGTTTATGTATTTGACAGAGAGAGAGACAGCCAACGAGAGAGGGAACACAAGCAGGGGGAGTGGGAGAGGAAGAAGCAGGCTCCCAACGGAGGAGCCTGATGTGGGGCTCAATCCCAGAACGCTGGGATCACGCCCTGGGCGGAAGGCAGACGCTTAACGACTGAGCCACCCAGGCGCCCCAGGGGCAGATATTCTTGATAATTTGTTTTAGCCTCAAAAAAAGTATATATATAAACATATATCAATCAAATATAAATCTATATATATTAATCTAATTTTACACATACACACACGTGCATGCAAATATACATATGGATTTGCACTAATATCAAAGTCCATAGGAAAAGTTATTTTAAGTTTATTGACATTTAGCCACTTGGAAGAAAACTGGCAGATTCATTCCAAAATAATTAATTTTTGCTGAAAACACTCAGAGGTCTGTTTTCCCAAAGCAGTCCTATGAGCCATGTGCTACACTGGTAAGGGCATACTTCATTGGGCACCATCATTGCTTTCCCATCTGGCAACAGGTGGCCATTAATATGAAATGTTATACCAACACTGAAATGAAATCCATGCATAATCAGTGATTTTGGAGAGTGTAGAAGTGTTTGAAAGTCTGAAAACTGTTCATTTCTTTAAACAAGGAAGCCTTCATTCCAAACTCTTCAAAAAGAGAAAACGAGCCCCTGGTATCAGCTATAATGAAGTGGTTTCCAAACGTTTTGCATTTGTAGAACTTATAACACCTGGAAAAGTGATATGTACAATTGGAATCCTTCTGGTTAAAAGCAGAGTAAGCTCTGGGGCGCCTGGGTGGCACAGCGGTTAAAGCGTCTGCCTTCGGCTCAGGGTATGATCCCTGCGTTATGGGATCGAGCCCCACATCAGGCTCCTCCACTATGAGCCTGTTTCTTCCTCTCCCACTCCCCCTGCTTGTGTTCCCTCTCTCGCTGGCTATCTCTATATCTGTCAAATAAATAAATAAAACCTTTAAAAAAAAAAAAAAAGCAGAGTAAGCTCTGTGATAGCCCACCACAAAGATGGATGCTCTCTGGGGCACATTTTATCAGTTACTTTTCTGATGAAACCTTTTGGGCTCACCAGGCTTCTAAATGTGGTAACAAGGGAAATTAGGCAGAGGGCAGCTCACACCTTCGACTCGCTATGAGGGAGAAGCTTTAACGAACAGTGGCTTCAGCTCTTACGCACATCATCAGTCTATCTATCTGGCACACTCAGCCAGCCATGATCCGAACTCAAAATGGGTTGGGGCACAAGTCAAAATCAGGGATTATCCTGAAGAATTTAGATCTGTGCCTTCGTTGAATTCTGGTTTGCACTATGCCTTACTTTTATCAAGTGTTATTTTCTAAAATATACACAGAACTCTTAAAACCCAACAATAAGAAAACAAACAATGTGATTTAAAAAATGGGCCAAAGACCTTAACAGACACCTCATCAGATGAGATAAACAGATGGCAAATAAGCATATGAAAAGATGTTCCACCACTTATGTCATCAAAGAAATGCAAATTAAAACAAAATGAGATACTACTATACACCTACCAGAATGGCCAAAGTCTGAAACACTGACAACACCAAATGCTGACGAGGACATGGGGCCACAGGAACTCTCATTCATTGCTGGCAGAAATGCAAAACAGTACAGCCACTTTGGAAGACAGTTTGTCAGTCTCTTAGAAAACTAAACATACTCTTACAATATCTAACAATCACATTCCTTGGTATTTATCAAAAGGAATTGAAAACATATGTCTACACAAAAACCTACACACAGATTTTTATGGCGGCTTTATTTATAATTTCCAAAACTTGGAAGCAACCAAGATGTACTTCAGTAGGGAGTGTATAAACTATGGTACATCCAGACAATGGAATATTACTTAGCGCTAAAAAGAAATGAGCTATCAAGCTATGAAAAGATGTAGAAGGACCTTAAATACATATCACTAAGTGAAAGAAGCCAATCTAAACGGCTAGGTAATACTACGTGAGTGTTAACTATAGGACATTCTGGAAAAGGCAAAACTATGGAGATAGTAAAAAGATCAGTGGTTGCCGGGGTTTGGAAAGTGGGTTGGGATGAATAGGCTGAGCACAGAGGATCTTCAAGACAGTGAAATACTCTGTATGATACCGTAATGGTGGGTACATGTCATTATACATTTGTCCAAATCTATAGAATGGTGCATAATGTAAACTATGGACTTCAGGTGATTATCATGTGTCAGTGTAGGTTCGTTAACCATAACAAATGTGCCACTCTGGTGGGGGATGTTTATAATGGGGGAGGCTATGCACATGTGGGGGAAATATGTGATCTATGGGAAATCTCTGAACCTTCCCCTCAATTTTGCTGTGAATCTAAAACTGCTCTAAAAAACTGTCTTAGTAAAAAAAAATTTCTAAGCAAAGTAGAATCTTGGATTAAGTGTCTATCTTCTCACATTGACTGCTTTAAAATATGTCATACTCATTTGGGTATCTAACCTAACCATGGCTTTGCATGCCATGCTCACACCTCTACAGCAGATCACAGATATATTTGATTTGTATGTCCAATGAGCACAAATTAAAACTTGAGAAAAACTTGTGAGAAGCCTTCATCACTCCAGGCTGTGTAGAACTATGAAAAACAAACTCAAATGTTCTTTGAATCTATAAAACAATGTATTAGTGAACCCTAAAATGGAAATACTTTGCCCTTAACCTTATAGAATGTCTTGTGGAGAGCCAAGTTCTTTGGTTTCAATACATCCCTTTCATGCAAATGAGACTGACTACCTAGCCTCTTGTCTCTTCTCACCAGGATGCCTACTGCTTATTTCTAATACGTTTGTCTGAGAAGTTTGAGAACTTTGCCAAGATCACAAGCTGCTAGAACAACCTTTCTCTTTTTAATTTCCTTCTTTCCCCAACGAAATCCTTAATTGTCAAAAATATTAAAATGGAAGATAATCTCTCGCTGGAGCATTTGTGAAAATTACAGAGTCCTCAGTGACTTCCGATGTGACTGGGACCAGCTGCTGATAGTAACTCAGATAACAACGTGTTTCAAACAGCTAATCTAGTGAGGTTTTCTAAAAATATTAATAATAAAATCCAAGTGATTTAATTTCTCTAGATGAGTATAACGCAAGCTCACTGACTCCGTGCGTCATCAGGTTCTGGTTGCTAGGAAATCCATGAATAGAACTTAATATGCATTCAGCAACAGGCTGCAGACGCAATTTATCTCCATGGATGCTCCCTCAATTGCCTTTGAAATGACATTAAGATAACTTTGAAGCGTTTGAGACAAGCCAGAGTCAGTGAACACAAAGGAAACAGACCATTTTTGGGCAACCATCTGGACTTCCTGCATAGCTCTTTGAAGTTCACATTCCCTGGGCCATGCATATCTTAATGTATATTCTATATAGGTAGGGATTATGGAGCTGTGGCCATACTGTGAATAGCAAATGAGGGACAAAGAATGATGCAGAAATGTGGGCTTTGGAGACGATGCATCTAAAATCAAATTTCAGTTCAGAATCTCACAAGCTTGGGTACATAAACTTTTCTGAGCTTCAGTTTCCTCTTTTATGAGAGTCACAGTACTCACCTTACAGAATGATTATAAGCATTAGATGTGTGTATCTAAAACCCTGATATACCATACCAGCACAATTAATGATGTAACAAAGCTAGCAGTGGAGGGAAGTAGCAATAGTAGGGTTAGTAGAATCACAGCAGCACAAGTACAAGAGTAGTTATTGCTATCAGTACTACCACCACTATGATAACTACTACTACCACTACTACTACTGGGAATAATTATGTAAGAAGACAAGAATCCTTTAGCTTTAAAACTCTGCATAATCGCTGTGACCTAAAAACAAACTAAAGGGGAAGAATAGTTTATAAAGAGCCCCCAAACAGGGTGGGTGCCTGGGTGGCTCAGTCAGCTAAGCATCCAACTCTTGGTTTTGGCTCAGGTCATGATCTTGGGGTCCTGGGATAGAGTCCCACATCAGGCCCCCACTTTTGTGTGTCCCCACCGACTGGGGAGTCTGCTTGTCTCCCTCTCGTTCTGTCCCTCCCCTGCTCACCCCCACTTGTGTGCACTCATGTGCACGCACACACTCTCTCTCTCTCAAATGAATAAATCTTTTTTAAAAAAGAACCCCAAATCAGTCACGTTCACCAAATTTCACTAAATTTAGTATTATAATTAATATTGCCCTGGGGATGTAGGGGAAGAAAACTTTTCCCTTCTTCACTTCTAGGTTCTTTGGATGGCCTAATAATTAAATTATTATAAAATAGATTAATGAGAGAAAAGCCAATTTAATTACATATGTACATGAGCCCCACAAAGACATGAGAGGCTCCCTGACAGTCAGGCAATTGAGGTTTATATGGCCTCTTTAGCTAAGCAGAAAGGGGTAGAAGTCTGGGGCTTCAAATGGGAGGAAGACAATTCACAGGAAGATGGGAAGTGTAAATGTTTGGTTAACAAACGTTTGTTGTGTCAAGTGAGAAGTCTTTCTTACGTTAAAAAAAAAGTTATCTCTGGTAGTAGCTCTCTTCCTGATACAGGCTCCCTATCTAAATTCTTTTAGGCAGTTAATGGGGAGGTAAAAAGCTCTTCTTGAGTCTGTTGGGCCTTAATCATCTTCAGTTCAAAATAATCCACATGCCAAAGTGGCACATTCTGGGATGAACTGCCCTGAACCACATCACTTAACAAAGGATGTGGATAATGGTACCATCCACTGGTAGGACAATTTGTTGGTGGTAGAACTTTGAATTTTGTTTTGCTTATACTATGAAGCCCAAGTCTTCTAATTTACATTATGAAGAAGTCCTTGTTTTTATATCTGAGTAGTCCTCATGACAGAGATAACAAAGACTTAAAAAGTATATACTCCTTCCATCTACACTGAGAGGTATCTCTCTCTTCCTTCATCAACTGGTCAAGAAAACATTGTAAAGGACTTAACTCTTAGTCTATTTGAAAGGACTGTACAAGATTCAATCAGAATAACCTTCAGGACACCTGGGTGGCACAGTTGGTTAAGCATCCAACTCTTGGTTTCGGCTCAGGTTGTGATCTTAGGGTTGTGGAATCAAGCCCTGCATGAGGCTCTGCACTCAGTGCAGAGTCTGCTTGGGATTCTCTCTCCCTCTCCCGTTTGTGCTATCTCTAAAATAAATAAATACATCTTAAAAAAAAAAAAAGAATAACCATCCATATATTGTGTAACATCTACACAGGCAGTCAATAGGTAAAGAAGTTAAACAATCCTTATGATTTAGAAGAGTAAACTTCCTCAATATTTTCCCAGTATGACTTGAAACTTTGTGCACCCATTTCTCTGCTCAGACCTGGGGAAGTTCTAGTTCTCTTTTCTTTCTAGAATTTGAACCAACATAAACTTCTGAAAACCCTAAATGAAGACTCATTTGATTTTAATCATGGAAACAAACACGTCTTTTCTTTAAAGACCCCAGCAGATGATACTGCATCAAAATTGTCTTATATACATGATTGGAAGGATTTTCCCCCAATTCTTCTGCTTCTCTGCCTGGAAATTCCCTCTTATAGTTGTACTCAGCAAAGCAGCAACATTTAAAATGTCTTGGGCATGCAATGCTTCACATAGGAGAAATATTTCTTAAGGAAAGATAGCTTACCTCCATTCTTTCTTTCTGGCACTGTTCTACTCATATTGAGTGCCATGCCCTGTCCCCCAACTCTCTGCACATACCTGGGGCACACAGGATCCATCCACCTAAGTGTCTTGCTGGCCATACCCTTCTTGGCAGTGCCCTGTCAAGGACTCCTCCCCCCATCTCCTATCTTGTAACATTTTGGGGCCAGGCTAGATAATTTAATAAAGTATTTTATGCTAAGGTGTTAAAGATTGATACTTATTTCATTGATTCAAAAACAGTTATTGTCTGGAGGCTGAGGGTGTAGAGGAAGGAGCACTGGACCAAATTAAAGAAAACTATAATTCTAGCCTCCTCTTCCTGAAGACTTGGAGAGGTGAGCTGTGGTAAGGAACACAGACTTTTTCCACATTGAGGAAAGCCAAAGACTTCTAGACATTTAAAGTGTTAAGTAAAGTAGAATGCATGTTAAATGTATACAACACAGTTGGAGTTTCATTTTGTGGTCACGGGAATTGCTGAAGGTTTAGTTGAGAGAGTTTTATAACCAGACTTGTAATCTAGGAAAGGTATCCAGGAGTAGAGTACAAAATCAGTTGTACTTAGGAGCATGGAAGTAGGAAGACAAGTTAGCTTTGCCTCTGCCCTCTCCATCTGGCTCAAAGATAGCATAGAGGCCTGAACAGGTTGGTGGTTATGGAATACAGGAAAACTGAGTGCGATGCAGACATCTCTCTGACTCCCTGTTCTCAGGATGTTTGACTACTCCTATTTACCCACACACATTTTTGCCTGGTCTGTCCTCAGAAACAGGTCTAAGAACCTCAGAAATACTTGGACGCAGGACCAAGAGAGACACAGGAAGTGTAATGATACCAGCTCCAACAGAGAAGTATTTTTTTAGTATATACTATTTTCTACTAACAGTGACATAATTGGATTGTAACAAACAAAAGGACAAGAGTAAGTGACAGACCTAAGCAATCATTTCAACCAATGTCCTCAAAGTACAGAAGAGGTAACTGAATCACTGAGATGTTGAAAGGCTTGTCCAAAGTCCCACAGTGAAAATAAGAATGAGCCCAGCCTCCTGGCTTCTCGAGTGCCATTTTCAGGCTCCACCAAGAGCTTCCTTCCAGCAAGTTGCACTTTTCCAGTGACAGAAGTATCCAAGTTCACTTTAAGACAGAGATTCTCACCTAGGGATAGGGAAAGGAGGAACTAGAGGACATCAAGAGGCAGTCCAACCCTGTCTCAGTTACTATCCAGATTTTTCTGATCATCATGAAGTTTCTGCAATTCCTGGATATCTTACACTAAAATCATGCAATAGTCATTTCAGTATTAAAAACCACTAAACTTTATGCTGTATCTGTTAAAACTTCCTCTACATGAATATCTGTTGTCAGGGGTGATTGAGGTCACAGGCAAGCTGAGTTTGTGCTCAGCCCTATGAAACAGGAGCCTGTTTTCCAAACCCACTTTCAGGTTGGTTCTAATTTCACCACTGAAAATAAGGATTTTTGAAAATTATCCCTTCTCTTTTTAGTAATTAGGGAGTTTTGTTTGACTCTCAGTTTTGCTTTCCACCCTCTGCAGAGAGAAGAATGTGAAGCATGTAAAGAAGTAGGAAGGGATCAGAGGAGATCTGACTTACTCATACAGTGTTTGCTAGTCCAAGGGTGGCAACTCCTGCTTAAATGCTTTGGAAGTATTCACACATATTGATCCAATAAATAAAAAATCACAAGTGACATCTCGACAGCTAGTTTTAAAAAAGTGGTTTGGCTTGAAAACTTCAATTTGACCAGGAAATTATAGAGCAATAGAGTAAAATAGCAGTGAGAAAGGAGTGAGTTTGGTCTGGGTCTGGCCTTCACTGGCAGAGTGGCTGCCTGGCAGGCATGTAGCTTTGCCAAGTTGCAGTTCCCCATCTGAGAGATGAGAAAACTAAACCTGCCTTCACAACCTTCTGAGATAGTATATGTTACAGACAAGAACATTTAACTCTCAGAAAGTTCCAAGAACTGCCAAGTTCACAAAGCTGGTAAGAAAAGAGCCAAAATGCAAAATTCAGGTCAGCTCACTTCCAGGATGACATTCTGTACTAATGATTTTCAACCTGTGCTCTGTGGTCATCTGCAAGGTATTGGGATGGGGATGGAAGTGGCAAATGAGTAGGGATCTAGAACCTTACAACTCTGTACAACAATTATTTGTATATATTGACATTATACATAAGTTTGTTCAAGAAATTATTTCCTAGCTAAAAAACACATTGAAAACCTCTCCTATATTACACCGCCTTCCAACATATGCCTTTAGTTTCTCAAGCATGCTATTCCAATTAAATTTTTAGTGATAATGGAAATATTCTGTATCTGCCTTGTTCAGTACAATAGTCAGTAGCCATTTGTGGCTATAGTGTACTTGCAATGGGGATAGTGTTAAAAGCAAATGAATTTTTAATTTTATTAAATTTTAATTAATTTAAATTTAAATAGCCACGTGTGGCCAATGACTACTGTATCAGACAGTACAGTAATCTACAGCAGTAGATGAGCAGGGAAGGCCGTAGGGTTAACTGAAGTTGAGCTATGATAATGACAGAACTTTCATTTTAAGCTTAAACACCATTTGACAAGAGTAACGAGAAGCTGAAGAGCTTTCACCTCAAAAAAAAAAAAAAGAAATAATAATCAGATCGTGTGGCTTCTATTAATGTTTGTTGTTGTAGTTGTTTCCTAGAGCTGATTAAATGGCTGTTCTCATCATTATAATATCCAGGTGAGAGAGAGCTACAGTTGAGGATATCTGTGTTCTCTGCATAGCTGTTTGTCTGCGCTGAAACAGAAGCTCTGCTTGTCTTCATAAGTTATTTTATATTCATCTTGGTATTTACAAACAGGTGATTTCCTAATGTAGCAATTTTTCCTGTCAATAGGATAATTGAAAGATGAATTGCAATTTGCTTCCTCTCACATGCTTTTAAAGCAGGCCACCCTCTTCTGGGCTCTGTTCCTCTCCCACCTCTGCTAGTGAAATCCCCGGCACCTGCCAGTCAACTGAGCCCACGCTGAAGGGAAAAGGACCTGGGACAATGGGACAGGGCCGAGAGAAGTCCTCACTTCAAGTCACAGCTCACAGAAGTGAGAAAGTATTCAAGTCAAATGTCTGTCTCTAATGGGTTATGTTACAGCTGTCTTCTTTCTCAGCCACTGAATAAACACAAAATCAGAGTTCAGTTTTTCACCTGATTCTAGAGAAACCAGTGCATTCATAGTTCAGTTCTCTCTGCATAGGTGTAGCCTTCCCCACCCCCTCCATATCTCAGTGAATCAGGAATCAGGCTACCTGACAACAGAGGCTGGAGCAATCATTTCTCATATTGTCATATGATGAATAGTCTGAACAATGCTTCGTTTAAACAAAATCTGAGTCTCACAGCTTCAAAATGCCAGTACCTTTTCCCCCGAGCAATTCCACAGTGGGTCTGGTTAATTCATTCAGACACACCGGAGTTAGACATTAAAATAAAAATATTCTGAACCAGATTATTCCTCTCCATTGGAATAGAAATGGGTCAATAGATCAAACCTGGAAGATAGAATGTAGAACCCAGACAGAAATAAGACTTGGTAAGGTAGAATTCTTTAAGGATATTGCTTGCCCACTTTTACCCACCAGAATCTTGACTGCAATCTTTAGGCAAGATCAGCCAAACTCAAAGTATCTATATTGATTCTCTCCTGTAACCAATATTTATAGTTAATGTAAGGATATTCCTTTACAGCAGGCATCCTGACAAATCATTGGGCTAATACTAATAGGCAAGACAAGTCTCTGCTCTCACAGACCTAAAGTTTAATAAACAGTTAATTAAATAAGATAATTCAAGATTTTGTGAACATTAAGAGCTACGAAGGAACAAAATAGGGTGATGTTGAGAGGGGGTGTGGCTAATGGTGTTGTCCAAGAAGGTCTTTCTGAGAAGGTGATGTTGACAGTGAGACCTGAAGCAGGAGTAAGTCATGGAGTTTGCTTGGTGATGAGGGTCCAAATGGAGCAACAGAAAGAAAAGAGCTGAGGCAGAGAAGATACCGCCATGATGGAGAAAATGTGACCAGTGTGGCCGGGCAGAAGAGGGGGGTGACCAACAGCTGAGATGAGCAGTAGAAACAAGATTTTACAGGACTCTGAGGGTCATAAAAGGAGTGTGATGTATTCCAAGTGCCTCCTATACTAGGATTATAAGCAGGAGGATAATAGCAGCAAGACTCAATGAAAATGACAATAGGGCTTTTTGAGAATGATAGAGCCAGAACTCCGTAGGAGATCAGGTTCTCTTCAGGAAGCAGGAGGGAACTTGTAATCCATGTGCCTAAGGAGAAAGTTGTGGGCCCAACGGTCTTTGGCTTCTGTGAGTCCCAAATTTGGGGCTTGTCATGCCAGCTTCCTGCAGAGCCTCATCCTTTGCGCTTGTTCATTGTATAGGCCTGAAGCTCCCAGCCTCATGAAATCAACTGCTATTCCCCTCCATCTGGAATGAGCTTCTGCAACTACCCACATGCTCCACACTTCCTTGGCTTTCTTCAGGTTTCTGCTTAAATTTCACATTATCAGAAGAGATTTTTCTGACTACTCAGTCCAAAGCAGACCCCTGTCCTTCCCTTTCTCTCAGTTCCCCTTACTCTGCTTTATGCATCTTTATTTTTCTTTATGGCAATAATCACTGCATGACATGTTATATATTTATCTGTTCATCTGTGTTTTGTCGGTCTCGTGCAAATAGAATATAAGCTTCTGGAAGGTAGGGTCTTTGCCTGTGTCATTCATTTGTTCATCCTCCATGTCTCTATTAGTGTCTGGCACATCATAGGTGACTGATAAATATGTGCTAAAGGAAGTGCAGCCATTGTCCCTTGTCCTTTTATACCTGAGAGCCTGGAATCTGGTACAGGAAAACCTGTCAACATCTTCTGCAGTGGCAGGAGGAGATGAAGTCCATTTTGGAAAGAAAATCACCTCCTGCTCAAACACTAAACTCGAAACAGATGCGCCATGCAACTCCTCAGTTTTCCCCACTGAGCAGCAGCTCAGGAGCCTCATTGGATACATATTTCATGCCAGTATCTTCCATGGAAAACACCTTTTCTTGGAGAGTGAAAAAGATTAATATATGGGTTAGCAAGAAGTGAAAACACTCTACTGTAGTTGCATTAAAAGCCAAAGACGAAGCATAAGAACCAGCCTTTGCCCATTACACCATGATTTTCTCAATGGCAGACACCACAATTGCTCTCTAAGACACCCACAGCACCAAGGAACCTGTAGATTCTGACTTTGTGTTTGTTGAACAACAAACTCTTTAGTTGAGGGAACGTGATTTATACACATAGAAAATCAGCTGGAGAGCCAGCCAGCATGATAGGAGTTGAAAGCCAGAGTGTCCCCACTTTATCTAAGCCCTCAAAGCAAAAGTCGCACTCAAAGAAATGAGCTCTCTGAAGTACAAGGCTTGCCTCCTCCAGCAAGCCTTCCCTAGCAGATCCAGTCCAAACTAGATTTGTATTGCCTTCCTACTTGCTGCCACACCTTATGTCACTTAGCAGTTTTCCAGGATCACTTCTCTTCGAGACTAACATCTTTGAGAGTTGGGTCTGCATCAAATATTCTTATATGTGCCAGCACAGTGTCAAACCATGTGAGGAAAGTAAGCAGTAGAGAGTATTTTCTAGGTATGCTCTGGTTAATTAACAAGCAGTCTTTTTCCATTTCCATTTCTCTAGACCATAAGCAATTTAACCATGTTTTTCCACTCTTATTTGCATATCTACTTACAATGTCATCATGTTTTACATATATATGTTCATTTTGCTTACACAAAATGAAGCTATTTTTCTGCAATCACCGGAATACTGTTAACATCCAGAGCCTAGAATTTCCCATCTGGTAGAAAATCCCACAACAAAGAGCCTTTTTGGAAGCTTGGTTAATCCTCTAAAGAGATGTATTTCACAACTCAACTTTTATCTGATGTCAACAAACATATTTTTGCAGAATGTGGCTCATGTGCAAGTATGCTGAATGCCTAGTTTAAAATACAGAGAGATGGAAGGGGTTGTGGGTAAATTTGAAAAGGGAGAGTAGTCTCATTAGTTAAAGCCTCTGAAATGGCCTTGAGCTATGACCCCCTTGGCCAAGGCTATAAAGAAAAGGGCTTCTAGTCAATTAATGAGGCCAACATTTTTCAAGCCCTTTCTCTGGGGAAGACTTCCTGCTGGAAGGTCAGTGAAGGGAGTTCATTTGGAAAAGATAGACAAAAACTAATAGAAGAATAGAAGGAAGAAGAATTCCTTCCTTTTTCCTAGATCACTATTTCATTCTTTGTTTTTTCCCTCAAATCTCCATACCTCCTCCCTACCTCTCACTCTCAACTGAACTGACTTCTCATTTCATTCAGGGAGAAAAGTAACAGGCAGTGAGAATCAAATTTCCACAAGCACTGCCACCGCCACCATTTTTACCACCATCTACCAAGATATCAGCGTCTGTGCCCATCTACTCTGACTTCCCTCCCATTACAATGGATAAATGGTCCTATCTAAGATCAGCCCCTCTCTTACCTGTTGACGGACACCGCTGCTGCAGTTGTCCTCTTTCTCACGTGTGTCATCAAGGTTTCTGTCTCTACTGGGTCAGTGCATCATCACAAAAACAAATGTAGGATCTCCCACTCACATCTCTTTTTTTAGCTATTTCCTGAGTTCTCTGCCTCCCCATACCCTACAACATAGAAATAATTTGTTTGCTCCCTCCAGTTCTTCTCCTCTCATTCAACTCACTCCTGTCAGGCTTTTGGCCCCACAGATCCACCAATGGTGGAGTCTCCAGTGACTGGATCATTGTTGATACAAAGACAAATTCTTAGCCAGTAACATTGACACAGTTGGGCACTATCTTCCTTCCTGAAACAGCTTCTTCACTTAGCCCTCTGTTTTGGGTTTCCTTCTCTCTCACTGGTTGCTCCTCCAATCTCATGTGCTAGCTTTTTCTCTTCTCTCCAACATTCAAGTGTTCCCAGGGGTCAGTTCTCAAACCTCTTCCCTTCTCTATTCTCACTTCATCTATGAATTTAAGGTGACTTCTAGACATTGGCAATTCCCAAATATGTACATTTTCCTCTGTATATTAGACTCATAAATCCCTTTATCTACATCACACCTCCATGTATATACCCAATAGTGTTTCAAACTCAACAAATCCAAAATCGGATTCTTGATTTTGCTCTCAAACTTGCCCAATTGTCTTTGTCCAGTAAATGGCAAATCTATTACTCTAGCTACTCAGGCCAAAAGGTAAGAGTATAAGCTCCTTGGGGGCAGGGTTCACAACATTTACATTCATCTCCTCTGTGCAGTGATCCCATGTGGTAATCAAATAACCATTTTCCCACCATCCTGCCATTAGTTTTCGGTGGGATTCCACCATGAAGGGCTTAATTGAAGGTAGTATAAGCACCATGCCAAAGATTGGAGGTGAGAGAAAACTTCATTATTACTAAATTTTCTCTGTCATCAGCCTGGCTTTGAAGAAACAATAGAAAATTCACTGTCTCCCCCCTGCACTGCATGCCTCAATTCTGCCCTGAACCTCAATTCTTGCTTGTCCTATTAGTTTTATATTAAGCTATATTATTGATTAAAGAGATTTGGAGGCAAAAGCTGGTTGGAAAACACAACATCATTCATAAAACTATTAGTATTGAGAAGAATGTGTTGAGTTTCAAACTACAGATTTATAAATAAACTTTAGTACTTTGTCCATTGACACAGGAAATAAGATTTCTTGTTCTATTCTTTGTGATTTGTATTTCTACTTCTCTGTCAATTATTCATTATTATGCAACTTCTAAGAGGGCATGAAGTTAACAATAAAAATTATATTAATAACAGAGTAAGTTATTAAAATTTAGTTTAATAGCCACTATATTTGTGATGATAATTATAGTTTTGACTAACTATGATTATAGCAGTCATTGTCATCATAATAACCTCAAGGATAGTTTAATGCTAATTACTCCATCATAAAGAAATGAGAATATAGAACTGTAAGTGAATATACTTATGATTGTGATACAAAAGAATATATGTGGATATTAATTACTAGATATTAGCCATCTGCATGAAACTGGAGCAAAGAAAAATTTTGGTGAATCCAGACTTGGTTCAGATATGCTTTAGGTCTCTTGAGGAAAAAAAAAATTGTTCTTGAAACTAAATGTCTTACATTAAAACTGATTTGAGATTTAGGTAATGTTCTGGTAAGATATTGGGACCTTCTTTAATTCCAAGTGGGCTAGAGAAAGAAAATATCATGGACCATAATCCTTGCAGCCCAGTAATGAAAGAAGCTGCCCCTCCATCAAGATCATTTAAAAATACCTAAAAATGGAACTTCCTGGGGGGCATTTTTATTGAAAAGACTCCATGGGGCCCCTGGGTGGCTCAGTCGTTAGGCGTCTGCCTTCTGCTCAGGGTGTGATCCCAGAGTCCTGGGATCGAGCCCCACATTGGCTCCCTGCTCTGCTGGGAACCTACTTCTTCCTCTCCCACTCCCCCTGCTTGTGTTCCCTCTCTCACTGGCTGTCTCTCTCTGTCAAATAAATAAATAAAATCTTTAAAAAGAAAAAAAAAAGAAAAGACTCCTAAAGCATTCTCCTCTTTTCATGTCCATTCCGACAAGCTCCAGGGAACTTGTCAGTCTTGGGAGAACAATGAAGTATATGTGCCTAATAATTATTGGGATGGATGGGTGAGATTTTGCAATTCATAAATCTTACAAAAATCAGTATACTTGCCCAGTGATTATTTGTCTTGAACTCTATCTCACCTTACTGTGCCTTCTATCCCACAAAGATGTCATTTTGTAAAAATTCCATGAATAGCACAAGAAAGCTGGTAACTTGGGGTGAATTAGTTCACTGTTAGGCATCCAAGGTGGAAGAGGACAAACTGAGCCAATATGATCTTTATTAGATAGAAGAAAATGTCAAGTACCATGTTTTTAAAAGAAACACAAGATATACTCATTTTCACACATATTTGCTGCAGATGGAAATTTCATTTCATGATGGCTGGTTGTGGACCCTGGCCAAGGGCTTGTAAATACCAAGACGACATTAGCATATGAGACGGCCTCACTAATAAAGCAGCCACATAGAGACCCCAAGAACACCTCCAGAGCTGGTTTCTAGTGAAATATTTGACAATAATGATGACATCAAGTTTCTATATTTGAACCAACATACATTTTTATGGAACCATAATAAAAAGTTTGCATAATAAGAATTTTCAAGGAAATTAAGAATAAGAGTAATTCTTAACAGTTAGAAAAGTCCTGTTGGAGAAGGGAAAGAAAGAAGAGATTTCTTGCCGATTTTCAATGGTATGAAGTTAAATAAGTTTCAGTTACATCATGAGTGATGAGCATATAAGAAATCTTGAATTGATTCTCAATCTGTAGTGAATATGGTAGCCAAAAATTTTCCAAAGCTTTGTTGACTCTCCACGTTCAGAGGGCTTCTCAAGCCTCAGAGGCCCACTCACCAGTAGAGGATGCTGTTCTTCCATACATAGCAAACCCCCCCCCCCCCCACACACCATCTTCCCAATTCCATACAGAAAACCATGTGCACGGGAAGGGATTCCTATAGGGCCATTTTGTTAAGTGTGGTTTTGCACTTCAAACAAAGAGAAGAGAATCTTTCATTCAGCTAAAGTTAATTAAATATTTTAGTGGTGATTTCTAGATCTGTCATTTGTAAGAAAAATGAAAATAATGGAGGGAAGTGGGAATGAAGTACATGAGCTGTCTAAATATAAATATCAGCTACTGTTTTCTCTTCTGTGAATTTCTAGCTCCCATTAGTGAATCTGAAACAATGCATTTCAGTGAAGGGAGGGTGCTTCTTGACTTGATCAGAATTTTCCCTCTGGTGAATTATGAGGCCAAAGTAAAGGCTAGGGGCTGAAGAACAAATGAAAATAAGACAGTCATTCAAATTAATAATAATAGTAGTAATAATAATAATAATAAAGCTGAAGGGGGAAAAATTTATCTCCAAGGGAAAATGAAAAAGAAAAAAGAGGAGATGGGATTTGCCAGGAGAGAGGCAGAGATAAAACATAAAGCCCAAGAAAATGAGTATAATAAAAAGCAAAATAAGAAAAGGACTCGTTCCTCTGAAAAGAAGAGCTTGTAAAAATACAAGCAGGATAAAATTATACAGGAACCCTTTCTCTCCCAGTAAGTAGCCTTTCATTCATTTGACAAGCTTTTCTTGAGTGCCTCGCACTTACAGAGAACACTAGAAGTGCAGGCAAAGAGCGAATGGCACCTGGTCTGATTTCCAGGAATCTTAGCATCTAAGAGCAGAAATACACCATATAGAAATTATAATGTAGAGAAGAAAGTAAATGTCATGAGAGAAATGGGTATCAAGTATTACACATGACAAGAAGACGGGGAGTTGTCCCTGTGTTGATGGATGCGTTGAGGAAGGCCTCATAAAAGGGACAGGTTTTCAGTTTGACCCTTAAAGGATGAGTAGGATTTCAATAAGAGGATTTGGGCATTCTTTATAGAAAGACGAAATGACATGATTAAAGGTTCAGAGTTGGGAAAGTAATTTGTTTTTACTGTGAGTGCTTGAGGAGAGAAGGAGTGGGATGCCTGACTGGTGAGAGGCTCTTACAAACGAAATCATGAAGGCCTTGGAAAGTCAGGCTAAGTAGTATAGACTTTGTTCTGCAAGCCAAAGTTTTTAAATCTGCGTTTGTGCATAATTTTCAAAGAGTGCATATAACTCCTTTTGTATCGTTGTGATTGTGCTTTTTTTTTTTTTCTGGGAGGAGAGAACCATTAATTTTTTATTTGTTTTTTAATCAGATTCTCAAGTGAATCCATAGCTCAAAACAAGTTAGAACATAGAGAGGATACTTCTCTTAGGGTATCTGCCCAGCTCACAAAGTCTCCTCTTTTTCTGGATATTAACCTTGACGTAACAAGCATTTGGCCTCTGGTGGCCAGAGCTGTATAGTTTGACCTTGCCACAGTGGTCGCAGTTGAATGAAGCTGGGGAAACAACTGATCCAGGCTGACACAATCAGATCCCAAAAGTATACCGATGTGAACTGAGAAACCCGGAGGCAGGGGGTGTGGGAATTAGAACTCTCAGACAAAATATTTATGAATTCCTTATTTTCAGGTATCTATCCCAACTTTGATTTCTGCATTTCGTGGTGCTAAATTGTTCAAATCTTTCCTGAATTCTGTGAGATAGCCTCAGTATCCTTGCAATATCCTTTTCTCTTTTCTTTGGCTAGCCAGAGTTGATTTCTTTCACTTGTAACCAAGAGAACTTTGATACAGAAACTGTATTTCGAACACTGAAATGAAGCAGTGAGAAAGTATTGAAATGTTGGCACAGAGGCATGATATTATCTAAAAATTATCTCAGAAACATTAGAGTTGTCTTTACGTTTTTTCTCTATCTCCAGTCTTCAGCATCAGATCAACACTATCCTTTATCCATTTTGTCTGCCCAAGATGTCTAGTATCCCTTCCCACTGCAGCCATCCTGGTTCAGGTCTTAATCATTCTCCTCGTAGAACATTGAAATGAGCTAACTGCAGTCTCTAATCCATTCCTTACACGTCTGACAAGTGTCTTTTGCAACTTATATAAGATCATATGCATCAGCTCAAAAATCTTAGCCCACACACCTAGTGAAAAAAATCTAAACTTTCCAATCCATCATTCAAAGCTCTTCAGAGTCTGGCCACAATCTACCTTTCTAACATTATCAATCACAGATAACACTGTCAAAGTGACCAGACTCCATTTCAGATCGGATGTTGGACTTCCGGTCTATACACACACTACCCTCTATGTTTGAAATATTTCTTTTCTTTTTACCCTGGTCATTCAACATAGGTGTCATCTATGTTGTCCTTCCCTGCTCCATCTGGGCAAAACTGTTCTCTCCATCCTTTGTTTTCTTGCAGCAGAGCCTTCTATTACATTTCAACATAGTATAGCTGTTTGCTCACCTCTGCCTCCCCTTCTATTCTATAAGCTGTTCAAGAGCACATCTTATTTCTTTATCTTTATATTTAGGACCTAACACAATGCCTTCCAGAAGTGGGTACTTGGTAAATATTTAATGAAAATGGTGGATATAAGAATTAATGAAGGCAATAAAGAAGACATTGGGGAAGAGGTATAGAGAGGACCTGGTATGTAGAATGCTTAATCTCAAAACATTCCAAGAAGGAGGATTTGGTCAATAGTGTCTGAGACTAAAAAAAAAAAAAAAAAAAAAAAAAAAAAAAAAAAATGGATCAAGGGTGGGGAAAGCTCACTGAATTCAATGATGAGGCAATTGTTATATATATTCATAATGTGAAGAAGAGTGCCTAGAAAGGTTAAAATGCTGTTATGTGAGGAGGTGGGAATGAAGCAGAAGAAGGAGAAACAGTTTACTTCTTTGGGAAGTAGGGCAGTGAAATGAGATTTACCTTGGGGGACAGTCTAGTCCAGTAAGGCAAGGAGTGAAATCAGAATGGTCCTACAGAAGAAGGCGGAAGTTGGAGAAGTTAGCATTGTCAAGAGAGAGAAAAGCCTCCCCTTTGAAAGAGGAAATAGGTCTGGATACAACGATTATTTTGGAAGAAAAATGAGATTTCTTAAATCCAAGAAAAGAATAAATAGAAAGAACTGCAGTCCCCAGTGTTATTCGTTTTCACTCAGCAGTACAGAGTATTTTTGTTGCCTCTATCAAGAACTCTCCCCCAAGCAAAGTTCATCCAATAGAGTCAAGACAAAGGTAGAATAACTATAATTTTGTAAAGGGGAGACGTTAAGGACATAAAGACAGCAAAGAGCACTTGAATTGTATCCGTTTCACATCAAGGGCACCCTTATAATCACATTTAGTTACACATGGATGGGCTTTGGAAACAGCTGGGTGGACCTTAATTTAATTTAACTAATTGATTTATTGGTTTCATTAATTGCTGTCAGAGGATACAAATACTGTCCCCAAGGGCCACAGTTTAGTTGGTCATCACGACAGCTTCTAGAAAAGTAATTGGATTTCTTAGTTTAGCCCTCGAGGTGAGCTATCAAAGAGCTAGCAGGATTTAACAATATAGTGCCATGGAAAATAAAGACAGAGAACTACCTACTGATGCAAACAGTGCCTCCTTCCTTCTCATTCTCCTCAGTGGCAAAGGTCTTTTTCCATTAGTATTTTTTAATTCCTTTTTATCAGAGTAAATTTCCTTCACTTCTTCTCCAAGCACTCGCTCTCCTAATCTTTTCTTTGGATTTCATCTTTCATTTTTAATCTTGGCTTTTCTCTAATTATCTTAGGTGGCATCAAATCTTCATACATAAATGGGATATGAATCAGTAAGTATTTGATAAAATTGTTAACTCAGAAACTGACCCTTTGGTTTTCCCTGTTATGTTGCAGTCTTTGGACATAATGCTGAAACCCAGAACCTTGAGTTATAGACGTTTCTCTTTCTTTCTCAAATAAAGTTAACACCTCCTCAATTTTTTTTTAAAGATTTATTTATTTATTTATTTGTTTGTTTGTTTGTTTATTTATTAGACAGAGACAGCCAGCAAGAGAGGGAACACAAGCCGGGGAGTGGGAGAGGAAGAAGCAGGCTCCTAGTGGAGGAGCCTGATGTGGGGCTCGATCCCGGAACGCCAGGATCACGCCCTGAGCCGAAGGCAGGCACTTAACGACTGCGCCACCCAGGCGCCCCAACACCTCCTCAATTTTTTTAAAGAAAAATATCAAGAATTGGGAAGAAAAAATAATTTAGAATCCCAGATTTCTTACCTTTGGATCTTTTCCCTATGTATATATGTAGATACTCCTGAATCTCAAGGAGAAAGAGCTCTAAGTAAAACCTTCAGTGGCTGCTTTACTCTGTAGAATACCAAGGCATAAGCAGCGCTTTTAACCATGAAACTAAATCAAGGAGAAAAATGTTGTCTTGCCTCCTTCCATCTTCTCTCCCTCCTTCCCTCCATTCCTTCTTTCCCTACCCAGATTTGGCATGCCTAGAACCCGTGTCAGTGCCCAGTAAAAACTTGCAGTGCCAGACATGGTAGCTAATGTACCTGGGAGAACATAAGCGCCTCTGGATGGGGAACTATAATGCTAGGCAAAACAGAGGGTGTGGTGTGCAGAAGTGTAGTAGCGTTCAAGGGAAGTTGCTTATCCCTGAACACCTATAGGAAACATCCCCTTGAGATACTTTTCAAAATATTTGATAGAAGAATGAACATTTTGAGCTGCTTGAGTCCAGTATCAGTCACATAAATAAAACGAACTGATGAAATTTGAGCCATGGCCATTGATATGACCTCATTCATCTGCAAAGTCTTATAAAGCCCAGGGAAATCCAGGTGTTAGGACATTCTTAGACTTCAAGGGCCTAATACATTTGTGCCCCATTTCATAATGTGTGTTCTGCCTTTGCCACATCCCTTCTGTAATTGATGGATATGTTCACTACGAAATGCAGATTTCTTTTAAATATTTAAATTTTGATTCCCAAATTAACTTAGAACTCCATGTCTTCTGAGAGCATATATAAAAATTATCTTAGGGGTACCTGGGTGGCTCAGTTGTTAAGCATCTGCCTTCAGCTCAGATCATGATCCCAGGGTCCTGGGATGGAGCCCCTCATCGGGCTCCCTGCTCAGCGGGAAGCCTGCTGCTCCCTCTTCCACTCCCCCTGCTTGTGTTTCCTCTCTCACCGTCTCTCTCTCTGTCAAGTAAATAAATAAAATCTTTTTTTAAAAATAAAAATTATCTTACACTGGCAGGATGAATGCAACAATGTGTATTGTGATTAATGCAGGAATAAAAAGGCTGAAGACATAGGGACAATCTCAATATACCAATGTCAACTCATAGTCTAGAACAAAGGTTTTATAAGAGAAACTCTCTATGCCCTAAGGACTGCTAGAAATAAGCATGCCTGGCTAAATCTATAGCTCTCAGTTCTCCTATTTAGTTTATTGTTTAGTTTAGTTTATAGTTCAGCACTGCTTCCCATGGCATTTTACACTTGAGTAATGTGTGTGTGTGTGTGTGTGTGTGTGTGTCTGTCTGTCTGTCTGTCTGTCTACATACTCTGGTGCCTTTGCTATTACACCATATTGTTGTTATAACATTAGGGAACTATTGAAATACTAGAGTTCAGCCTTTACAAAATAATAATAACGTTACTTTAACTGCCTGTAAAATACAATTTGCTTACTATAGTGACATTCACATTGAATTACAGCACAATTTTGCATTGTACAATTTCTTAAGACCCTCAATACACTTTTAGCTCTATGACTATGATTTGATTTTAACTGTGTACGTAAAATGTAAATACAGTGACTGCAGATGATAAGTTCTCTGTAGTGAATCAAATGATCTCTATAGACCAAGAAAGTCAAAAACCTTTGAAAAGTACCTCAGTGTTTTCCAACCAGTGACCTTTTTTATCAACATCACTGTTAATATCATCTTGTCAGTTGGGGGCCCTTTTACAGAAGAACTTGTTAGGCAATATCTGGTGCAAATGTCATTGTAGTAGGGTCTCAAGTGGCTGTGCGGTTACCTAGACTCTCTGGGGCAATCAGCCCTTTTGATGATAATTCTGAAAATTGATTCATGGGCTCTTACAAGTAGAAAGGCTCTTAGAGATCATCTCGTACAGCCAAACTCCTGCAATTGGGACCTGCTTCTAGACACACAATGAATCTGGTTCTACCCTGGGTATTTCACTTAGTTTTGCTTGTGCAATACCTCTTCCTGTTCAGAATCCAGAGCTATAGCAGCAGTCTCAATACCTACCCCTGTGACCCTTCAAATTTTATTTCATGTTCATTAACATGAAATGCTAGAAAGCTAGTATTTCTATGGCATAGCTCTTGTGAAGAATGGGAACTGCCAGAACAGAAACTGGACTAACCTTGAGGCAATTTGCACAAGAAACTAAGATTGCACAGCTCCGAGGACTAGCTGCCCAGCGTGCTGTGGCTTTCCTTGTAAACCTCGAGTGAATTAGGGGTCAGTCAAAGACCGATGAACCATGAACTGCTTGCCATAGGAGGACCCTAAATCCTTTTCATTCTTCAAAACTCAGTTTAAATATCTCATCCTCCTTACTAGTATTAATAATTAATATCACTTCCCCTGAGTCCCAAGTGCTTTGTATACATCTCTACTGTAGTTGTTTAAGAGGCTGTCTGCCAGTGAGATTATGTAGTTTATTGAGGAGAGTGACTCTATCTTATCATTTTTGTTATCTTCAGTGCCTGGAATAGAATAGGTGTTTAATAAATGTCTGAATGTAGAAGAAAACGTCAAAGGAAAGCATGAAGATAGCATACTCTTTTTATTGAACATAAGGGAGCGTCAGGAAAGGAATGTAAAAATACAGGAAATCTCTCCTCTTTGTATGACCCGAAAAGCCTACGAACACAGTCAGATAATCCTAACCAGTGTAGTAAATTCATTTCTGGAAACGAGGCAAGTTTACGTTGTCTCTGCACCCTGATAACTCTGACCAGTGGTATTTAAATTGTTTACTATTTTTTTCAGATAATTCTCAGGACCACGCGTCCTCCAATAATGTTAACCAACTGCACACTCCCAATACATGGATAGAGTGTAGAAAAATGCCAGCGTTTTCTTTTGTAAATAATCTCACACAGTACACAGAATCGTCACAGCAAGTCATTTTATTAATGTCATTTGAAAAACAGATTGACTTCAGGAGCTATTGTCTGTGCTATTTTGCTGCTGTTTTCCTCCTTTCTGCGTTCTGTACTGTAGTCTTCACAAAAGAACACTAGAGGGATCAGCTTCATATTTTTCAGAGGCCTTTGTGTTAACCAAGCCAAGTACAATTATGGCTCTTCCCAGAAGAGGGAAAGAATAATGTTGGCAATAGGGTGTTACCACCCAGAACCACACAAAAACCTGCAAATGTAACCAAAATGGCTTTCTCAGCCTCTATAAACCCAGAAAGCTACGTGGCGTTTTCTCTGGCTAGCGGCAGCTCTTTAAGAAATTACCTTTAGAAAACTGGTTAGAGGTCTATCGGAGCTTTGAAAAGAACTCGAAACCTGGGGAGGGATTGAAGGAATAAATAAGCAGACTTGTTGTTTAATAAGGCTGCCAATTTTTTTTTTTTTTTTTTTTTTTACTTCCAAGGGACAAAATCAAGTAAATGTCAGATTTTTCCCAGCTGGTAAACACATTCAGATTTCAAACTAAAAAACCTCCAAAAGGAGTAGGGCTGATAATGACAAAGGAAGAAAATCGTGAATTCCTTTTTTTTTTTTTTTCAAAATAGGATGGAGAAATAATTCAGTCATCCTTAATCTGGACATTTTTCCTCTTCACTTCGCCTAAATTGTGGATGTGAATAAAGACATAAATGGATGAAACAGTATAATTTTAGTGTTTATGGATGCATAAGAGAACTAATCAAGCTGGTGATCCAAGTCTGTCAGAACTAACACGGTAACTGAATCAGATAAAATTAAAGGGGAAAAAAACCCCTCTTGTCTATAGTGTCACTCTGTAGCTTTAATCTATCGGTTTCGGAAAGACCTTGTCAGCTCCTAACTGATCTGGCTAGTGAACTACCTCACTTGCTGATCCTCTCACCCCCGCCCCCAATCCCTGTGGTTTGTCCTAATTAAAATAAAAACCGTACTGCTCTAATAATTTGACCCTACCATTTCTCTTCTCAGAACTTTGCAGTGGCTTTTAATTGCACTAAAACCTAGAATCCAATTTAAAATCAATTTGGGGGCTCTAAGTCCACGTCTCAAATGTTCTTGTGGCGCTGACCCAACTGCTGGCCTCCCTGCTCCACACAGCCAGGGATGTCACTCCAGGCAGTCAATCTGCTTGACTCCAATAACATCCTGACATGATTCCCCTTTCTCATGATTGTACCTTTCTCTTCTCCAATAGATAAACACTCAGCTAGAGCGCAGCCGCAATGGCCTATTTCTGTTGGTCATGCCAGGTTGTCATTTATAGGATCTGATGTGCAATGTATCTTTTCTTGTTTCTTCTAAAATCAGAAACTCCATGCTTTTTGACTCCTCAATAAGTCCGCAGCATGGGGGCCTCCAGAAAAGTGGTGGACTCTTTCACTGGAGGAAATCTGAAAGAAAGCTCTTCAGTCTTTGTTTTTATAAGCCAAGAGTGATAATGTAAATTCAAAAATTTCTGGAAAGTCACTGTGATTCCCTTCAGTTATCCCTCTTCATTCCTTACTCCTGATTTGGTTGCACCCTGCTCTGTAAAAAATAGAAAAAGAACTCTGGCTTTCCCATATCGTGGAACTTTCCAGCAATGTCCTTCCATAAAAGGGATGGGTCTTGTTTCAGAGCCAAGGGATCTGCCTCCAACAGTTTGGGCTGCATGGTGATAGGGGTTTTTTTTATACTTTTAGACAACGTGGAAGTGTCTGGAATGGTGCCTTCAGTCCTAGCCATCCTAGGAATTACTCAGTGTTTCAGGGCCCTAAGCCAGTAACCACTTGCCCAACCACCTCTGCCACGTTAGCTCTGACAGGGAGGTGGATGAGCCTGGGTTCAGGAAGGCCAGAGTTATGGGGTTTCCCATGCTGAGAAATCCACCACAAGATCAACAGTAATTCTGACAGGCAAAAAGCACCCACCCTCTAGTTCCTACCCCCACCCTCTATAGAACTGTAGCAAGTGAGTGAGTTGTTCAGTCTCACTCCCATCTGGGCTTCTCAAAGTTTAAGGCACCAAAAAGGCTGTGACCCACCTATCCAAGCCCTGGGCAACCCCAAATCTGGGCTGCCCCCATCCAGACAGGGCTCCTCTTTCTTTCTCCCTCCATCCCTCCCTCCCCCTCTCTTTTCCCTTCCTTCCTTCCTTTTTTGATTTTGTGAGATGGCATGCCTGTCCTCTGCTCCAGTGTTTGAGCCGTCGTCTTTGCAGCTATCAGGCTGGTAGATGCTCTCTAATGTCACAAGCTCCCCAACCTAGAACCAGAGAATTTGAACAAGTACATATCAGTGAATTTTTAAAATGATTTTATTTATTTATTTTACAGAGAGAGCATGAGGAGGGGCAGGACAAGCAGACTCTGCACTGAGCCTCTGAGCACAGAGCCCAATGTGGGGCTCAATCCCATGACCCTGAGATCATGAGCTTAACCAAAACCAAGAGTTGGACGCTTAACTACTGAGCCACCCTGGGGCCCCAGCTTGAATTTCTAGTGAAATTAAGTGTGAATAAAAAGGCGAGGCTTTGTTCTGCAAGAAAAATGGATCTCTTTGGTTCCAGGCAGTTGGACTAGGTGTCTTGCTCTAACTAGCTTTGCTGATTCATGTGAAGTACTGCTCTATCCAGGAGGTTGTAATGTCCTTTTTACACACACTTGTATACACACACATACTCTCTCTCTTCATTCACTGTGAAGGGGAATCAAGATGGGTTTGAATCTTGCTTGCTTCTGACACTTCCAACTCTGACATATTATTATGCATGAGTCTTAGTTCATCTATAAAATGGGGTAGAACTGATGGTAAGCCCACTCCTCTCTCTTACAGTCTTTCCTTACTTTTCTAATATTTTAACATGAGTGTTCCACAGTCTCCCTTGGTAATCTAGTTGAATATTAAATCTCCATTCTGGTCATAATGTAATCTTCCTACGGGCAGGGACCTCATGTATTGTGTTGCTCTGTATCTTCAATACCTTAAAACGTGCTTGGTACAACAAACAGTGGTTGAATTAATGAAAGGCAGGAAAACCTACTTAGTCTCCAGTTTCAGCCCTGCTACCAAAAAGCTGTAAGTAACCTCCAGCAAGTCATCTGAGTTGCTTTGGCTAGTTTCTTCATCTGTAAAACAAAGTATTTGCAATACAGAGACTTTGGTTCTCTAAGATACTCTTTCTCAGTTAGGAGATTATTGTGACCTCCAGCTCTTTTCTCTGCTGAATTTTCATCATCTCTGGCATATTCACATCAAAAAGGCATCCTGTGGTGATTCAGAATGCAGGCTCCAAGCCCACTGCTTGGTTTTGTATCCCAATCCTCCCACTAACTAGCTCTGGGTTTGGAGGCTGGCTCTTCAACCTCCCTGAGCCTGGTTTTTTTATCTTGAAAATGGAAATAATAATAGTATTATTTCAGGGAGTTGTTGGGATGAGTAAGTGGCTACATTCATGTAAAGAATCAGAAAAATGTGGGATAAAGAGTAGGTATTCAATAAAAGTTCACTTTAACTATATGACTGCCTTTCCTTCCCATATTTTGAATTTAGATAAGTGAAAGTAACTGGTATTTGGGACTTTTGAACAGAATTCCAGTTTTTATTTCGAACTTTTCTCTTTCTGATCAATGATAGTCTAAATTCTACACATAACAATCTAACTGGGTGTCAAGTATAAGGAAAATAATTGTTTTTTAAGAAGCCCTACATGCAATATCCATCCCATTTATCAAGAATTTGACTAATAGCATCTTCTAAAAATCAGTGTAGTATGTGTCCTTGTGCTGATCCTAAGCCATAGAGTGACAGACTTCAACCAAGTTCAGCCAGTCTTGACTTCCTTATCTTTATCCTCATGAGGAAGATTTTTATTTCCCTACATTTAAGATCAGTTTTATTGCTTTCTTATTTAAGGAATGAAGAAACTTTTCATTTTAGAAATGAAGAAACATTGACAAAATCGCATTGCTTGTTCTTAAAGTTTTTATTTTTATTTTTATTTTTATTTATTTATTTTTTTTAAAGATTTCATTTATTTATTTGACAGAGAGAGACAGCCAGCGAGAGAGGGAACACAGCAGGGGGAGTGGGAGAGGAAGAAGCAGGCTCATAGCAGAGGAGCCTGATGTGGGACTCGATCCCGGTACGCCAGGATCACGCCCTGAGCCGAAGGCAGACGCTTTAACGACTGCGCTACCCAGGCGCCCTGTTCTTAAAGTTTTTATTGTTACTATTATTAATCTTGCTCCAGCCACAGTACTGGAACATAATTTTCCCTGTGGTGGAACATGGTCATTTTGCTATTCTGAGCAAAGTTTGTGAAGATTGAAGTTGAAAGAGCTGTGAACTATGGATAACCCATATATTTCAAAATGGTTGTTACATTATTATTTTTCTCACAATTATCCAAAAAAAAAAAACATTTATTTAGTAAGGCTCAGAACAATGAAATAAATACAGTACTGATTTCAAATGCAAATGTCATGTCATTCCTAAATGAGTCAACCTTCAAAAGACAATGATAAATCAACCAGATAATTTCTGCGTGTCAAAGAGTTTTAAAGGTGATAGCTAGTAAATTGAAGTACACATCAAAGTTTCTCAAATAAAAATGTTAAATATAAGTTACTTCTTCATACACATCTAAAACCTGTCAAGTACAAGGGAAAATAATCTGTCTCACCCCCACCCATTAACTGAACAGATCACAAAAGTAATTGGCGTCTTTCCACCTCCCAGGAGTGGCCCCAGAGTTGAGTGGCAGCATCATAATTCCAGCCATGTGGGAGAGTCACTGGGTTCTAGCCCCTCCAGCAGCAATTACGGCAGGGCTGCAGCATGTCCAAATCCAAGTGGCAATGCCCAGCACACAGTTAGAATGCCAGATTTGAAAGCCATTTCTGGGTATGTCAAGGCTTGAGACAGTTGAGTTCTAGCTTATTGGTCATCTCAGCCAGAAAGGACAAGCGATGATTTATAAATATATGTGCATACCCCATGGCAATGCACTTGGAGGAGGATTCTCTAAAAAACTGAACTTCTTGCAGCCAAGCAAGCAGGGTCTTGAGCTTTAAGATGTGGGCGTTCGAGTTAATGACAACACCTATTTTCACTAGCTCACGAAGCCTGAGCCCCCCAGGTTACATGTGTCTTACATATTTTGAAGAGAGATTGATGCTACCTGTTGTTAATTTATGAAGTGAGTGGGCTGAGAATTAAGGAGGCGGATAAATCGTGACATGCAAATGATTTTTCCTCCCCCTATGGATCAGAACCTTAATCATACAATAAATATTCTTATTCTTCATGTGGATGATGCAGGTGATCTCAATTCACAAGGGCATGTAAAATCCAATATGTATTTTTCCATTCCCAAGTGAAGAAGATTTTAAGTAAACTATTACCTTTTTACTGGAATTTGTGCTTATCAATGATGAACACATAAACAATGCACCTAGAAATTACAGAGGAGCAGCCCAGTTATTTGTTAGCATCCTTCTCCTCTCTTAAGCCAGAGTCCATGCACTGTGCCTTTAAGGCAGGGGGGGCTTGCTCCCAACTCGGGGCTGCACTCTGCCCTCCTCGGCAAGTGAGTCAGACTCCACAGGCTCAGACAAATGGAATCTCCCCCTGTGAGAGCCCACAGCATTCTGCAGGCGAAAAGACATCAGAATGCCTGAGGGGAATATTTCCCCCCTCCAACTTGACCTTCCAGCTCAGAGTATTCTCTACTGAAAGGTCCAGAATGTCCTGAAAGCCTGTGAAAATTAAAAAGTGTAATTCATGACACAAGCAAAGCTTTTCCTTCCCCATCATCTAGGACCACCTACAGAAAATATAGAAATGGGCTAATGCCAGATTCAGAGGTGAGGGAGTAGAACCATAGCTAACTTTCTTTTCAGTCTTTCCATAATTCCTGTGCTACACACATACATACACACACAAACACAAACACACACACACACACACACACACACACACTTTCAAGACAGGGATGAGAAGAGAAATTCTGTGAGAGACTATAGCTCTTCCCCCAAAATGTGTGTGTGTGTGTGTGTGTGTGTGTGTGTGTGTGTGAGAGAGAGAGAGAGAGAGAGAGAGAGAGAGAGAGAGAAGGAGGAGAAGGAGAGAGAGTTACATCTAAAAGCTGTAACTTTTAACAACTTCTTAGATGAAAAGAGAGATTTAGAGAGAGCTTCGGTGAAGGAGGAGGAGGAAGAGGAGGGAAGGAGGAGGGAGAAAGGAAGTGGGGGGAGGGACAGGGATAAGGGAGGGGGTAGTAGAGACAGCGAGATGATAAACTGAAAGAACAATCAGAAAAAAGTTTCTTCTCCCATCTTCCCACACTTGCAGATTTTTTTTGGCAGCTTCCAACCTTGCTAACATTCCCAACAGCAAGTTTTAAAGACATGCTCAAGAGGCCCACAAAACTCAGTGCGTGGACACACTAGAAACTTTCTGAGTCTCAGTTGGCAGCTCTAAACTTGGGCCATGGAGGAGTTGCCTATGAATGTTGCTCTGAAAAAGAACTCTATAGCACTAGGAGCTGTCCCCTCTCCCTCTTAAGCCCCCAAGGAGAAGTAGTGTGGTTGCCCAGGCCACATGCACCCAAGCCACAAGCCAGGGGTCCTGTGGAATCCAGCTCACCACCCCTATACTAGCTGGGGGAAACCATCACAGACTTTTGTTGTAAATGTTTCTGTCCTGTTTGTTCAGATGTGCATAATAGTATCAGAAAGAAACCAAAAAGGAACAGCTTTTTTTTTTTAAGTACAAAGAAACATTTGATGTCAGCACAGATTAAGTGAAATAGGACCTTATTTTATATCCCAAATTGAGGAATGAGATAGATGATTTATATAAGGAAAACTTTTTCCTAAAAGCAGAAATTAAAGTTTACTTAAGCTTTACTTCATAAGTTTAGTGCAGTACTAGCTTATAAACTGGTGTTGGTATTTACTTGGTTCATGTTCTGTAATGGTATTTTGATTTAAATTTGAAACACTAAAGTGGAGATTAAAGGTCTGCTAATAATTTAGTCTTAATTTTAAAATGCAATCCAAGATGATGTAACTTTTAACGACTTAGATTTTTTTTGTAACAGCATAACCTTCTTTAGTTAATCTTGTTAGCCTAGCAACAAATTTATCTACTGATTAAATATATGAGATAATAATATGAAAAGATTCAGAAACCATTGCAATGTACTATTGATTTTATTTCCCTCCTGAAGAGATTTCCATGGGTTTCCTTTCTCCAACCAATTCTTTAGCCCAGAATCCAAAGCCTTTTAATAATCTGGTTATTTTCTTTCTCCTTTCCTTCCTTCCTTTTTCCTCCTTCCTTCCCTCCTACCCTTCTTCCTTCCTTCCCTTCCCTTCTCTTTTTTCTCTTATTAATGTCCTTATGAACTTGGATCTATCTCTTTATGTCCCCATAGCTTTCCTCATGCTGTTTCCTTTTTCTGGAATGATTCTCTAACCCCTTCACTCTGCCCATTTCAGTCTTGCTCATCCTCCAAAGTCTAAAAAATACTGCCATCTATTTCAATTCTTCCAATTGGATTTTCATATATAGAGGGTTGGTATATGACCTCCATTGTGCCTGCTTGTATTTCTTATGCCCCTCAGGAGAAGACATTTTCTCTGTCTTACTCTTTATCATAGTCATACCCCCCTCAACTATACCTGGCAGAGCCTCCATGTTTAAAAAAATACTAAAATACTCCCTGAACACCACCACCGTCCCACCCCCAACCTTGCAATGAGTAAGACAGAAAGCACCAGAACAACAACTTAAAAATTTTTTTCTCAGTCATCTGCTATGATCTGCTAACATGGAGATGGAGTTTTCTTTAGTGTATACAGATATCATTGTATTACAAACAAAACAAAACTTTCAGTCTCAATCGCACAGACCTGTCAAGTATTTAAAATGAGCAACTTAAATAATCATATCAAGCCGGATTCCCAGAAGTCCTCGTCACCCTGGGTCTCCAGATCACCACCATACCATATAACTATAGGGATGTTCTTCTGAAAATTGAATTGACCAAATGTGTCCATTTGTCTGATTTGGTTTGCCTAATCAATACAAAACAGGTTTACTACAAGGACCTTTCGAAAATGTTCTTGTCTATTCCTCTAAAAATCTTAGACCTTAATCTGTTTTCATAGGATCAGCTACTTGAACTCTTCTTTATTTTCCAGAGTCTTCCATCTGGCTTATGAAACACTCCACCAAGTTGCCTAAAGGTAGATATTAATTTACTCACAGAAACTGAACTGTTTCTCCTTAATTAAACATTGCCTTCTCAACCGCATTATATGCTTTTCAAAAGAAAAAGACAAAACAAAACAAAACAAAAATCCTTTTATTTGCTGAAAGGGTTGAGGACTTTTATGAAGCATTTCAACTGATTTGTCAGAAAGCAATATGCAGTACAGCTGTTCTCTACCCCTAAAGCTGGCCTCTCAGATTTTTTCCAGTGCCTTTTTTTCAACTCTCTCCCGCCGTCAGGCATACTTTTCTTCTCTGTTATTGCTCTTTCTTGCTTTCTCTCTGCCTGCACCCTTTCATTCCCAGCTCCTCACTTGTGTGTCCTGGAGGGAGGAGGCCAGGGTGTGAATGGAGAGCACAGTCACTTTGGCACATATCCATATCCCTAAAGGGCATCAGAATAATTCACTAATAATCACTCAAATGCAACCAAAGTATTCAACACAGAAGAAAATGTATAAGTGCATTTTCTAAACAAGTTATCCTGCCCTTTATGAGGTTCAAAGAAAAAGTACACTGCTTGGGGAAAATAACATATACCTCAGATCTTCTGCTAGATAGAAATCAATGTGTTTCAGGGGCGCCTGGGTGGCTCAGTCATTAGGCATCTGCCTTTGGCTCAGGGTGTGATCCCAACGTACTGGGATTGGGCCCCACATCGGGCTCCTTCGCTGGGAGCCTGCTTCTTCCTCTCCCACTCCCCCTGCTTGTGTTCTCTCTCTCGCTGGCTATCTCTCTCTCTCTGTCAAATAAGTAAATAAAATCTTTAAAAAAAAAATAAATCAGTCAATGTGTTTCAGAAGTCTAGATTTTTCTGCCTAAAATTCAGAACTTGGAGTTCAATTTTCATATTCTTAATCAAAACAACCACCAAGTCTCAGAGACATTTACTTGAAATCAGGACATTTCATGGATTAAGATATTCTTTTTCATCAGTATTAACTGTTTTGTGTTCTTTCTCAGGTGTAAGTTAAGAAAACAAATCAAAGACAATTCTCAACCTTTCAAAAATGGAAACTAAAATGCTTGATCTAGAATTATAAGTGAGTGCATTTGGTTCAAGGTAGAAAGGGAAAGGGTCAGAATGAAATGACAGTAGCCTCCACCGAGAGTTTATAGATTTTACAAGTGTCAAGGGTATCAGAGTTATATCCAAAGCTAGAGAACACAGCCAGGCAACAGGTGTGGTATCTTCCTCATAAAATGTAGCTTATTTATCTATCTGTCCTCCATGCTTTTATATATTCATTCATCAGTGCTTATAACATTCTAGGCACTTGTGGATTCTGAAGACATACCAAAGAGGAAAACAAAGTCCCTGCCCTCCTGAATCCTATCTTCCAGTGGAAGAAGACAGAGAAGGGAGAAATGATCAGATAAATATTATGGCAGCTGGTGATAAGCCCTAAGAGGGTAGCAGTGTTCCTTTAAAGAGATTAGTTTTAAAAGCTCTCATAGAGATGACATTTGAGCAGAGACCTGAAGGAAGTGAATGAATGAGTCATGTGAATAACTGTGGGAAGACTGTCTCAGGCAGAGAGAGAATAGCAAGTGCAAAGGCCCTGAGGCATGTCTAGTATGTTTCAGGAATGGACCTGTGAGGCTGGAGCAGAATAATTGAAGGGGAGGCAAGTATGAAGTAAGAAGGTCAAAGTGGAGACAGAACACATCCTGTAGAAGCCTGCCAGCAAATAAATGGACTCTGGGTTTTACTCTAGATGAGAAGGGAAGGTTTTTAGATGGCTCTGAGAAAAGAAGAGGCATAACCTCAAATATTTTAAAAGGATCATCTAGCTGCGTGTGTAGAATAGACTAAGATAACAATGGTAAAAGTGGTCATAGGTGATGATGTACCTTAAAGATAGAGCTGCCAAGATTCAAAAGATAGGTTGATGAAAAGAATGTAAGTGGTTGGGGACAGTGAGAGAAAGAAGGAAAGAAGATCCCAAGGTTCTTGGCCTGAGCAATGGAGAGATAGAGTTGCCATTTACTGCAATTTAGGATACAATGGCATCAGGAGAGGGGTTTCTTTCTTTCCCTCCTTCCTTCCTTCCTTCCTTCCCTCCTTCCTTCCATCTTTTCCTTTTATTATTTTTTTAATGAGAGAAATTACACCATAGTTATTCTGATGGGAATGATGCAATAGAGAAAGAAAAAAGTAACTGATACGAGAGTGTTATCCTCGAGTAAGAGAGAAGGGACGGGATTGGCTTTGGTTAAGAAGCTGGCAAGTTCATGCATAGGAATAGGAGTCAAGATAGATCTCGGTGGGTTATTAGAGGTGGTGGTGGGAAGTTGTAGACATTTTCTTCCATTTGGTTCTATTTTCTCCAGTTTTCAATGAAGAATTAGGATAAAGGATGTTTCTCATTATTCCCCTCACTTTATCTCTGACCCAGTTATCACCTCTATATCACCATCCAAACCCTTCACTGTGCCCCCCCCCCCGGAATAGCTTATCCATAACGAGCAAGCTATTCCCCCTTCCACTTATTCAGTGTTTTCTTTCAGCCCACACTAACCCTTCCCCACTTGGATCTACGTTGCTGGGGCTGGGAGATTGAAAACATATTTCTGCAGGCCCCCTGCCAGTTGCCTTCCTTCTGCCAATAGAAGACAGTGTGGAGAACAGAAGGTGGATGGGAGGGAGCAGTTTCTTGCTTCCGGCTCTGATGGTGTGGTAGTTTTTGTTGGCAATTGTGGCAGTAGGAATCAGAGAATTCTGGATTCGGGCAGCCTAGCCAGGGCAGCGCCTTCTTAGTGGTTCTAGCCCTGGGTGAGGTGGATCCAGAACTGATAGTGACAGTTTCTCCAGTAGCACAGCAGCAAGGGTTGGCTTATGGGCATTAGCAGCTTCTGATCTCCAAGAATCCACTTCTCCACTTGTACCCCTTCAGCCACCTCCTCTGTCTCCTTTTGTTCCTGTTGTCCTGCCAGATGTTTTATAACCAGTTCCTTGAATTAAATTCCCACAATATGAAAGACATGAAATAGTTTCTGTTTTCTTGACCACCAGTCCCTGTCTGATACATAAACAATACCCTCAACTCCCTTTTCAAGGGTTTCCTCCATCTTCCTGCCTTAATTAAAATGGACCTCTTCCTCAATGACACTGTTACTTTGCAACACACTTATAGGTCACTGTTTATCATCCCATGCCTCAACTGTTCTAGGGCCAGGAGATAGTATTAATATTGTCATCTTTCCCTGTTACTGCATTCAGACTGCCTCCCAGCCTGTCTTCTCAAATCCTGCTCATTTAGACCAATTCTTTTTTTTTTTAATGATTTTTTATTATATTATGTTAGTCACCATACAGTACATCCCCGGTTTCCCATGTAAAGCTTGATGATTCATTAGTTGCGTATAACACCCAGTGCACCATGCAATATGTGCCCTCCTTACTACCCGTCACCGGTCATTTAGACCAATTCTATTCGATTTTACTAATCTTTACCATCCCATCTGTACCCAAGTTATTCCCTTTCTTTAATGAAAGGTTTTGGCATCCAGCCCCAAACTTGGTTTTTATCATCCAAGCCCCATTGAAAGCTTGATCTCCGTGTGTACATGGATGACCTATTGACCCATTCAGCATCCTCAGCTTTCAGTTTTTTGGCCTCTCTCAAGTTCTTCTCCATTCCATTCAGCCCCTAGTTATTGTCATTACATCTATTTTATACCCGTTCCATAACCAGACTCACTAATTCCCCTTCTTATTCACAGTCCTACCTTTAGCATGCTGGATTGGGTACCCCTTGGCCTTTACTCAACCTCATCAGCACTTCTAGTGGGTTGAGCCCTCTATTTTCTCCTACTTAATCATTAGATTTTTTTTTTCTCTCCTCATTTTCCTCCTGAGATAACCTCATTTCATGACTCTTGGTTTCAAGCATTTTTGTTGCTATCTTAACTCTCTTGCTATCTTTTCATTGTACAGGTCCAGAAAAACACCAATCCTGAGTTATCCAACTCTTTCTCCATGCCTGTACCTGCATAGGTAAATATAGCTAGGGAGAAAAAAATCACATAAAATGACAGACTGGTTAATTCCTTTAAAACTTCAGAAGCCCAATTTCAAACATGCTATTAACTTAACCAACTCCGACTATCTTAATATCTCTAGTCTACACTGTCTCACTTTTTCCAATGACTTAAAAAAAATTTTTTTAATTATCCTAAAGTTTTTAGCCCATCCTTCAGCCCCTTTGCTTTCAGCACATGGTGATCTCACATGTTAATTCATAGAGAAAATAGATGTACTAATAGGGGCTCTCCTCAACTTCCTGATAGGAAATGCACAAACCCATGTATAGATGCCCATCTTTCTTACTTTCTGCCTGTTAACACAAAGGAGCTGTGTCACATACTTATTTTAGATAATCTCTACTTTTCTTTAATTTTATCTCTTCACAAATTCTCAGAAACCTACCACTCTTTATTAATGTTTTTCTCTGCCTTTCATCTCAGGTTTCCCAGGAACTTCTTTCCTTTAAAAAAAATTGAGGTAAAATTCACATAACGTAAAATTAAAATTTTAAAGTATCAGCTGAGTAAGTCAGTATATTCACAATGTTGGACAACCATCACTTCAGTCTAACTCCAAATATTTCATCACCCCAAAAGAAAACCTGTTTCCGTTAAGCAGTCATTCCCCATTTCTCCTTCCCTATAGCCCCTGGCAACCACTAATCTGCTTTCTAGCTCTATGGATTTACATATTCTGGATATGTTACATAAACAGAATCATGTAATATATGACCTCTGTGTCTGGCTTTTTTCACTTAGCACAGTATTTTTGAAGTCCACTCGAATTGTGGTATGTATCAATACTTCATTCTTTTTTGTGACCTAATCATATTCCTTGTAGGAATATAGCACATTTTAGTTATCTGTTCATCATCCGATGGACATTTGGGCTTTCCCTTTCCCACCTTTTGGCTATTTGTGTATAAGTTTTTGTTTAAACACCTGTGTTCAAGTCTTCTGGATATATACCTAGGAGTGGAATTGCTAGGTCATATGGTAATTCTATGCTTAAATTTTCCAGGAATTGTCAAGTCATTTTCCACAGTGGCTTCCCATCAAATTTGGAACATGCTCATATCTCTCCAGTTAGAGAAACAAAATCTAAACCCTATGCCCTTCTTCAGCTACTAATCTTTCTCTCACCTCCTCTAAGAGCAACTTCTTGGAAAAAGTTTATAGGCTTATCCTTTTCTCCCCAGCCATTAAATGTTGGCACTCCTCCAGACCCAGGCCTATGTATTTTTCTCTTCTTTTTTCTATTGTTTCCTCCATTGATTCTGGCATCCCTCCAGTTTGTTTCCCAAACTGCAGCCAGTGTGTCCTTTTCAAAATGTAAATCTGATCATGCCACCCTTGTTTCAAATAATCAGATTTCTTTTGCTCTTGGGCAAGACAGAAATCCCTAACCTACCTGACCCTGCCTGGTCTCATTCCACTTCCTTTCTAGTTATTCCTCCCATCAGGTGCTCTGTCCCTCTAGAAATCCAGCCATATGTCCTCCTTTCCCCCATAGGCCTTTGTTCTCACATTTTCTCCTTCAGGACAAGACCCTTCTCTACCACCATATCTTCAATTGTTAATTTCCATTCTTCACATTTTTGTTCATTCAGCAGTTCTTTGAAGCCATCCTTGACTTCCATGATATGGTAAAATCCTGTCGGTTCTTAATGGCACTGTTGTCTTGGTCAGTTCAAGCTGCTATAACAAAAATACCATATCTGGTGTCTTAAACAACAAACATTATTTCTCACAATTTTGGAGGCTGAGAAGTCTAAGATCAAGGCACCAGCATATCCCATGTCCACTTCCTGGCTTACAGATAGCCACCTTCTTGCTGTTATTCTCACATTGCCAAGAAAAGGAGCAAACTTTCTTATGTCTCATATCTCTTCTTATAAGGACACTAACCCCATTCATTTCATTCCCATGATCAAAGTACCTCCCCAAAGCCCCACCTCCAGATACCATCACACTGGGGATTGGGCTTCAATGTATGAAGTTTGAGGGACACAGACATTCATCACATAGCAACTGTAATAAATAGGCTGAACTGTGATCCTCCAAAATTCATGTTAAAGTCCTAATCCCCATAACTCAGACTATGACTATATTTGGAGATAGGGCCTTTAAGGAGGAAATTAAGGTAAAATAAGATCATATGGGTGGGCTTTAATTCAGTGTGTTCTTATAATAAGAGGAGATTAGGGCACAGACAACACACAGACCACCAGGGTAACCATGTGAATATACAGGGAGAAGCCTGCCATCTCCAAGCAAAAAAGAGAGGCCTCAGAAGAAACGAAACCTGTTGGCACCTTGACCTTGGACTTCTACCCTCTAAAACTGTGAGACAAAAAATTTCTGTTGTTTAATCTGTGGCATTTTGTTATAGCAGCCCTAGCAAACTCTACAATCACCTAGAGTCTTTCTCGTTTGATCTTCAAAGTCACCTTGTAGTTCAAGATGGCAGCTGGGGAAGAAAAAGAAAACAAAAAGATAAAAAGGACTCTATTCCCAAATGAGTAATTTTCCTTTAAACAGCTCTACTAGAAGTCACACACAACACTCACTTCATTGGCCAGATGTTGATCTCACGGCCACACTTAGATGCAAATAGGTTGGGAAATGTAATTTCTCTGGGCTACTGCTACCCTGAGTAAAACAAAGATCCCTCTTGCTAAGGAAGAATGAGAGACTAGAAATTGTATGGCAGCTAGCAATCTCTGCTACAGTAGCTAAGTGTCATATAACCTTAGGGAATTAGAAATAATTGATGAAGCAAACTAAACCCTTAGTATTAATTAATTTGAGAGTAATATATAAACACAATCTGTGTATTCTTGGTATTTTTATATTTTTAATGCATAAGAGAATTTGGCATGTTGGAGTATCCAATGCATTAGTTCTGTGATTCCCATTTAAATTGTATAATTAGGTAATTTATTAAACTTTTTATTTTAATTTCAAAGTCATGGAAGATTGTACTAAGTTTATAAATAGCACCAAGGCATTTTAAAAGAACTTAAATTTCATCATATTTTAAAGTTTAATTAATTGGATTTCTTAAGATTTACTTAAGTACTTAGAAAGATTTTACTTATTAATTAGCCAGTTTTGGATCTTTTAAAAATCAAGTATTTTAAATTTATAAATTTAATTTAAAATGTTTAAACAATTTTAATTAATTAGGTTTTAAAGATCCCCTTGAAAGTGGTTGCCGAAATAAGCTACATTGTTAATAGAATAATAAGATTCCTAAGTTGAATGTAAAAGATCAAGGAAAAATTAAGTTGGATCCATAATACATCAAATATTAATTGAAAATCCAAAAGAATCACAAATAGTCTTTTCTGTGCATAGAAACGGCCCTCAAGGGCACTAGAAAAGCTTCACATTGACAGGCATATGTTTATAAAATACTTAAAATGGTGAGTTCTACGTATTTGGGTTTTTAAAAATTTAAATAATGTGGGTTCATTGGAATTTTTGTTTCACAAGATAATTCAGATGGCATTGAAATGTCCTTTCCAATTTTCTGCCTGGTGATCCCTACTCGGTTCTTTAAGCCCCATCTCCAAGGTCACCTCCTCCATGAAATCTGAACCGATACACAACCCCCAAACAGCACTGAGGATATCTCCCAGTTCAATATTGCATTTTGCTCATCCTATATTATGACCATTTCATTTTATTGAGGTTATTTGTGTCTATCTCCTCTAGAAAACCATGCCTTATTCATTTTTAGATTTTTTGTGTGTGTGCCTAACATGGAACCAGATACATCGTAGTCATAACAATATATATTTCAATTGGATAGAATACAATTGAAATGCAAAGCTTAGGACTTGATTCTGAGTTCAGTACAATCCCACCCAAGTATAGACATCATATGACACCCTACCTCAGAAATAGATGATGTCTTCTTTTCTGCCATTTTCTAATTTTTATGGCAGTCATAATTAAATAAATAGCTAGTCATGATTATTAATTACTTGTGTCCAAGATATATCTAGCACCACAGAAAAAGAACTGGCTCTTCCAGCATTTCCTATCAACAGGTTTTCAGCCGTGTACTCACTTGCAAATGATTACACATTCGCAGGAAAAGAAATGTGTTTTAGTTGGAAAAAGTCCCAGCAGGCCCATTGGGTGGGCATTTGATTCCTTGATAAAAAGCCAAGTCCTGCTGTCTGGAAAGGAGGAAATTAGAAAAGGGGCAAAAGACCATTTGCTTCAGGGCCTGAAATAACACCAATTTCAGCAAGAACTATGAGCAGCAAGATAGCTGAATTAAACAGTGGAGAGAAAAATCGCTGTCTAAGACTTCTTTAGCTATAAAATAACTTAGAAAATAACTTCAAAATAATTTCCCAACCCACAACAATATTTTGACCAAGAATATATTGAAGGGCAATTTAGCAAGATGTTTTAGAGGACTTTAACATAGTAAAAGATCTAATCTTTTTAGATCCAGGAGAGATAAATAACACACAACCTTTCATGTATCTTTTAATCCTGAGATTATATTTTGTGTATGTGAGTTATTTTCTTTGTGTATATGTGTATGTGTCTCTTCCCATCCCATCTCTCTCTCTCTCTCTCTTAATTATACCGTAAAAATCAAGCCAGCAGGAACTACTTCTTAACATTTAATCATTATCTACCCTAGCTGTTGTAAATTTTTTTTTCTTTTCTTTTCATGGAGAAATTTTTCTTTCTATTGCCTATACTTCTTTCCAGCACATTAATTATCTTTCCTGTGACAAGCCCCTAATCCATTTTTTTCCTGTGAAATCTGTAGCACTTAATGAAGATTATTCTCACTTTGTAAAGGCTTTAGAAGGGACTTTTCAGATCCTGTCTAAATGAGGGCCTCTTAAATCATATGATGAGCTGAGATTGGAGCCCTAGTCTCTCAGATTTGATTAGCAGGTCCCGATGGCTTGCTACTACTTTGCTCAGCTCTGTGATTTTAGCAAGAAAAAAAGCAAAAAGAAAACAAGAGTAGCTATCTGGATAATAGCAGGAACAAGTCTGGGAGGAGAACATTCACCTGCCATATGCACTATAACTGAATACAGTCATTAGCTACAGATGCCTGGTAATTTGAAATGGGGGCCTTTCTGCCTCTTATCCTAAGTAGCCTCAGTGTTGAGACCAGTATATATAAATAAGAGCCTATTCATCTTCCACTGGGGCTTAGAATTAGTGATTCTAGCATGTGGTTTTCCCTTCCTGTATCTTCATGACCTTTCTGCCTTTTAAACAATCAGTACTTCATGATTATGGTATGCTTAGGTCTGCTTTCACTATTCTCCCTCAAGAAGAAAAAATATATAATGCATCAAATCCCAGTTCTAAGAAAACAGGGTCCAGGTCTAAAAAGCAGATGTCATTGTGACTGTCACTAAGGAGCTTTGATGATAGTCTCCCATCTTCTCTCACAACTGGGGGGAAAGCCATATTCCAGCCTTATGCTGTCAGAAACAGAGACACCTTACCAGATGTTAATTAGATTTGGAGTTGTCATCACTCAAATATTCCCCAAAATTAGTGACAAATACACACCCAGGGGTTTTTAATCCAGGCTATACATCTGGCAACTTATGGATTGCCCATGGCTGGGATGGTGAAGTCAAAGTCTGGGAACAAGATTCCATGATTCTGAAATCAATCTAAAGAATAGAGAATAAGAGAAGTGATGGCTTTTTTTTTCAGTAACAGTGAATAAACTGGCTTCTTCTACCCCCTCTGAATCGGATGAGATAGGAATAATAATGACAAAGGCAACAGTAACAATGTTATTCAGTGTATTAAGGTGTTCCTCTCACTAATTCTTTGAATCATCTTAAGGAAGATTTTTTATTATGGTTTTCATGTAAAATGTATATGGGAAGGAAGTTGTAAATGTGTGTTAACTCTCCCAAAGTCTTATATTTTGGAAGGAGAGAAATTGAGTTTTGAGGATTTTGTTATGTCAGAGCTGTACTCTTAAGTTACTAGCTCTTCTCCACTGGGGATTCATCATCCTGGAGCCCTAACTCTACCAGAGCTCCAGGGAGAACTTTGCCCACATCCCTCCTTCCAAGTCATATGGAAGCCTAGACCCAGACCTCTGGAGGAAACCCACCACCAAAAAGTATGAAAAGGAGCATAATGAGATCACACGATTTTTGTAGTATGGATGACATATGACCCAGAACACAAACAAAAATAGGAATAGTACCTCCTGTAAAAAGTCCATCCTTAACCTGATACCCAAGGCTATCAAGATCCTGGAATATAGCCTGAAACCTTTTAACTTCCAGCCCTCACACACGCTTTCCTCTGCCTAGAAAATTCTCTTTTATCCCCCTTTCTCTGCCCCATCTCAAACTTGACTTCACTTGGAGACTCTTATTTTTGCTTCAGACACCCTAAAACTTACTTCCTCTAACAAGCCTTTCCCAATCCCCTAGTCTAAGTGAGAAATCCACATAAGGGGCTCCTGTGGCCCTATATTTTCTTTTACTTCCCTTCTTCCTTTCTAGATTATAAAGACCCTAAAGGTGTAGATTCATATTTCCCTTATTGCCTAATACACGATAGACCCTATATAGATAATTGTTGAATTTGCGAGCAAGTACATAAATGAAGAAGCAACACATCCCTTGGCAGGACAGACAAATTCTGAGATACCTTTTATAGATAAAGGATAGAAACGTTCTTTTCCTGAAAACCCTAAAAAGCAAGATCAGTGGTTATCTGTCTAAGATTAGCTAAGAGTCCTTTCTAGGTCCCGTCTAGTCCCCTAATCTACCTGCCCCCTTTTTAATAGCAAAACTGCCAATACAATCTTTAGATGAATAATAGCACTGTTGTCATTATTTCACCACCGCAGTAGATGAGTGCCTACAATGGAGCTGAATAGCAGGACTGGCCTTCGTCTTAATCAAGCACTGAACAGCATTTATCTCGAGGGGTGATGGCAGCCATTCCACTTCTCAGCATTATTGCCACTAGACAAAGAGGCAATAAAGAGATTTTTGTTAAGTAGAAGTCTTTAATCTGTATAATTTCACCCTCACTGTTGATTAATTTACTAACCTTACCTCCTTTGTTCCAGGGCATATAGATTAAGTTAAAAAAAAAAAAAAGTTGAACTCCCATGTTACCTATATGAATTATGCACAAATATTTTACTATGTTCATCTGACAAAGATAACTAATTCACAGTATGCCACTTTAACCAATTAGCTCTGCCAATACTATTGATTCATCTTCAGGTTCTTATAGAATCAAAATAACTAGACTGAACAATTCAGTGATACTTTTTAACACAGACTATGCAGCATACTTTTCTAGATTGATGGGGCCATTGTGTATGGAAATTTATATAATTATTTTTCCACATGACCCAAATATAGGACTCGACAGCTTACTATTGAGTTTGTAAACTGAAATAGTCAACAAAAATAAAAATGAGAGAAGAAAGAGTATCAGTCATTAACATAAAATACTCCTAAATTCTCATATTCCCTGAAGGAGCCACCTGAACCCATTTATTTTATGTTAAATGAGAAAACCAAGGCACCAAGAAATGAAAGTCCTAATATATTTTGGTAGTCAAATAAGTGAATGAATAAATAGTGGTCATATGCCCATTTTCCTTGGATTAATGTTCAAAATCCTTGGCAGCTTTGATGAGACCCCTCAGCATCTGCCTTTCACTTACCTCACCAGAGTCTTCTCTTAACATCCCTCCCTTGCTGACCACCTGCTAGACAGACAGAACTTAGATTTTTTCAAAGATGATTTGCATTCTTTTGCCTTGGAAACTTCCAATATGCTGTTCCATCTGCCTGCAGCTCTTCCCTCATCTGGAGATGCTTTAGTTTCAGCCTAAATGACACTTACTCTGGGATGTTTTCTCTGGCACAGTCAGCTTCCTTTTCTATGCAACCTGCATTTCCCAGTACCAGCACCTCGGCCTCCTCCTTGGCATTGCCTACCTAACTCTAAGTCTCCCCAGCAGACTCTATGTACCGGCAGAGGCTGTGTCTGTTTAATACTGCTCAGATTTCTTTTTGTTGCAAATGGCAAAAAAACTACTCAAACTCACCTAAACTAAAAAAATAAAATAAAATAAAATAAAATAAAATAAAATAAAATAGTTAACTAAACAATTGCCCCTTGAACAACATGAGGGTTAGGAGTACCAACCCCCACCACCACCGTGCAATAAAAAATCCAAGTATAACTTTTGACTCACAAGAACTTAACAACGAATAGCTTGCTGTTGACCAGAGCCTTACTGATAACATGAACACATTTTGTGTGTTATATGCATCACGTATTATATTCTTAAAATAAAGTAAGGTAGAAAAAAGAAAATGTTATTAAGAAAATCATAAGGAAGAGAAAATGCATTTATAGCACTGTACAATATTTATTGAAAAAAATCCATGTATAAATGGACCTGTGCACTTCAAACTTGTGTTGTTCAAGGGTCAACTGTACTATGGTTGGTAAAAGATTTGCAAAAGCAGTATATATAAGGTCACATAACAAGAATATCCAGTGGAAGGTTAATATATTTTGATGATTACATAATGTCCTGTCTATAATGTCCTTTAGGCTCCTAAACCTATTCCTAAACACAGGGAAGCCTGACTAGCAGTTGCGCCTACAAAAGTCTCACCTTCAAGCTCAGGTCTACATTTACTAGGGCCAGTCTGTATTCTAAGTAGGGGATGGTATACATATGTCTCAATTTTTATGGTCCTCTATCTCAGAACTGAGTCATTCTTGTGACTTTAGTGCCTTGGAGCTAGATATCTTCCTTTTATCTCATCTGAGGCTCTGTACACCTTAACCTGACCTTAATCATCCTGCCTTTGTTTTCCTTCATATTTGGATCTGAGTGGTAGCATCCCTCTTTGGTTTCCTAAAAATTCCTTTGATTCTTAGACTTTGCATAAATCGTGCTTACTGGGCTTTCTTTCATCATCTCTTCCTTTACTGACTGGGTTAAAATGGTACATCTCAAAATCTGGACCAACTTATATCACTGTACTCAGTTTAGTTGGGTCCTTTCCCCTAAAGAGATTTTCTCATCCTGGATCATCTTTACATGCTCACTATTCACAGATGAATAGCTCCTGGACACAGGCTTTGTTTTGACCCATAGATTTGCCTGGCCCTTTCCATTATGGTTTATTTTCTAGCTATTCATTCTGATTGAGATAAGTGATAATTTTCCAGAAAATTCTATCTCATTTTGAGCTTCTAGAATTAGTAAATAGAGATATATTAAATAATGACTTCTATTATATAACCTAGCATTAGAAATTTACCACATGGAAAGAATAGAATGTTTACCATCATTTTATAACACTAATTAGTTTCCCCAGTAGGATGGCACGTTGTGCCATTTGACTCTGAAATGCCCTCATAAAAAATTGTAGTCAGGTCAAATACTTCCTTACCCAGCAAAGAAAAGCCTCAATGATTACCACACAGTGTTTTATTAAACACTAATTTCTTTAGTCTCAAGAGGACACAGCATTAGCTTTCAGTTATATCCTTAATATAATCCCCAGAATGTGCTCATTTCAACATATATTTAAATGTTTGGCCGTTTGTGTTATACCATTATACATACCATTCCTAAGTGGATCTTTCTAAAAAACACAAAAACAGTTCCAAAATCTGAATGTTGATCTAGTTCCATATTTTTGTAGTCTACACATAAGTGACAGAAAAACCAAAAAGTAGCCACTAACCTAAATATCTGGAGGGGGTACTGTTTATCCATTATGTGTCAAAGTAATTTCAGTCACCTGTCAGTTTGAATTTCCAAGAGAAAGAATAAGCCACCTTGTTTTTCATACTGTTTTCAACATGGACATCTAACACGCAAACTATGCTCATGCATTCATTTGATTGTATATTTGCTTTCATGCCTATCGACATTCATCCATTAAATAAACAATGGATGCCTACTATATATCAGGACAATGCTAAACACTGCTCATAATAGTCAAACAATAGATCTTGAACCCTAAAAGTCAATACTCCATCTCACCACTAAAAAAGAAATGCCAAGAAAAATTTTATTCTTCCATCATTTAGTGATAGAATTGTAATTGCTTACCTTTAGTATGGTGATCTAAGGAAATCAATACATGTCACCATTGTCATGACTCAGATTCACACCACAAGTCTCATACATGAAAAATCTGATGCATACAGATTTCAAAATGAATTCACTAAAAAATTAGGCATGAGAGAACCCGAATAAAAGTTTGGGTCAATTTGTCAGCTTTCTTGACATTTACTATTCCTAACTTCTTAACAAGGTATTTTGAATTTGATTGAAGAACCCACAATTAATTTTATGTAAAATGCTCACAGATGATTCAGGAATATAATAAAGGGATAAACTTTATTTTGCTTCCTTGGGACGATTGAAATGAGATGCAATCATTTGGCCCATTATTCTCTTCTGATATAGCCAATAAGAGGTGCCCCAGATGTAGGTACAAGAAAGTCCCAGAGATTTCTCTCTGGATTTATCAGGGGTAGGTAATCACACAAGACCTGCCTTCTTTTGCTTTCTCTCCCTTTGGTCCAACTGCAGCAATCTGTTAAATTTTAGGTTTGGTTCAGGTAAAATGCTTAGTAGGGAGAGGCCAAAAATAAGGACTAAAATCAGGATTGAGATTATCTATGAACATAAGTTTTGCTTTTTGCCATGACCACAAATAATAAAGGATATTTTAAAGGTTAATAATTAAAGGCAACTCCACCCCCCTTTCCCTTTGGTAAACAGGGAAAACAGGCAGTGAGACGGTGCAGTCTGCAATACTGTGGTTCTGAAGGAATGAGTGTGCTAACGTGGCCTCCTCCCTCTTGGAACCAAAACTATATCATTTGGAAAACCTTTATTCATTATGCAGAAGCTAAGAGACACACAATATTCCAGCTGGTTTCTGAGACTAATGTTACTAACAGCCACGTAACCTTCTCTCCCTTTCTCTTTCTCTCATTCCTCTTTTTATTTTTCTCTCTTCCCTTCTTATTTCCTCCCTCCCTCCCTTCCTTCTTTCCTACCTCCCTCCTCCCTATCTCCCTCTCTTCTTCCTTCCTTCTTCCTTCCTTCCTTCCTTCCTTCTTTCTTTCTTTCTTTCTTTCTTTCTTTCTTTCTTTCATTCCTTTTTTACTTCCAAAGCAGTGAGTTTCCCATTTCCCATTATTCTTCATTTCCGTAGCTTGTGCTTGGAAAACTTTTTTTTTTTTTTTAAATGATGGCAACCAAACCTTATTGGAGTTGTTCAAGGACTGGGCTTTTTCCCCCTCCTTTAGAAGGGTCTTTGCCACTTTTCTAGAAAGTTCATCCCTTTCCAGCAAGAGCCAGGAGATATGCCCTAGAGAAGTAGCGTGCTGTCCCTGAGGAAAGGGGACTACCAAGAACAAGGCAGCTTGCTGGGGCCAACCTAGATGAAATATCTCTGGTTTCTGGGTGGGACCCCATCCTCAACTAGAGGAGAGAAATGAGAATATGACATAGAATGACTGGTCAGAAATGAGGAAAAATTCTCCATAATTTCAAGACTGTGTGTTTGTGTGTATTTAAGAGAAGTCACTTTTATAAGAAGAAAGGAATTTTAAAAGAAAATTAAATTCTGGCTATAAGGGAATACAAAATCCCAGAAATTTATAACTGGAAGTGTTTCTTAGACTGTACAACTACTCATGAGTTTTTAGTCTTCTTAAAAATCTCCCTTGTAATAAAGATAAAAACATCATGAGTGTCGAGTTTCTGTTCTGCAGCTGATGCTAGTCTGCCTGCCTGGAAATACGAAGAGTCGTGACATATGATTTCAATTAAGTTCACAGTTCCACAAAATATCCTTCCTACAAAATGGAAAAAGAGCTAGAATAGGTATCGGTGTTGCTGAAGACTCCTTGGTTTATCCTTGGGCATTTTAGTGCATTGTTCCTGATAGATTTCCAGTAACAAGACAGTCATATTCCCAAATCCTTAACAAAGCCTAACTTGGAACAATATATAGCTAATAAATGAAGGAAGGAAGGAATAACATTAGACACATGACTCAATAAGAAATCAAATTTTGTATGCTTGAGTCTAGAGAATTCTTCTTCCATTTTCTAGGCTCTGCCTTGTGGACAACCGTCATCTCAATATTATTTGTTTTTTATTCTCAAAGGAACTTTGCGAGAATTTGTTGGATAGCACCTCAAAAACATTTTGAAAACCACACAAAAGTATATTTCAAAACTGTGCCCCCACATACCAAAATTACATCTGCTCTTGATTTTTTTTGTACCTCTCAACTACCATTCTCTTCTTTGTCCCTAGTTTCATGGAGAAAGAATAAGAACAGAAAATTTCCTTTTTGTACAATCCTTCTGGTTAGTCACATAATCACACCCTAGAAGCTATAAGTAGTCACACATCTAGAAAATATTTACAAAAATCATTTTGCCTCAATTCCATGTAGAAATAGTCTTTACTAATTAAAGCTATAGTCTAATAATTTTGTTTAAATAGAGAAATAACTCACTAACTTGATAATTTAAGTTGGTAGTTATTCACTAGTATCCTTTATGAAGGAAAACATAAAACTGATCTTTCTCAGAGTTGAAAGTGTTAAGCACATGGAGTAAAAAAGAACCTTTCCTCCCAAAACCTTTTGAGTATTTGCATTAAAATATTCGGATAGCTGTGATCCTCTGACCATTATAGTCAAGCATAACAGTACTCTCAATTCTAACAAGAAGTTTTCCAGTACTTGGGACAAAACAGCTGCTGTGTTTATGCATTCTACTTTGTCTTTCTGCATAATTATCTAACACTGAAAATAAATGTAAAGGATATGTCCTGGAGTCACACTCACTCTAATCTAAACGCCAAGGCCTCTGTAGGATGGCTAGGCATATGAGCAGAACTATAATAAGAAATGCCTACAATTATACTCAGTGGGAATGGTGCCATGCTACCCAAAGCCAAGGAAGTTATGTCTCTAGTCACTAACTTGCATATGAATATTTTATACTACTAGATGAAGAGTTGTGACAGTGAGGGAAAGTGTGTGATTTCCTCCTGTAAAAAGAGAGTTCCAAATCTAGAAGAGAAGTTGGAGATCATCTGGCACAATATCCTCAATTTATGGATGAGGAAACCAAGGCCCAGAGAATTCAAACTCCTTTTCTAAGGCCTCCCAACTATTTAGGGAGCCAAAGCAAACTGAGACTAGCAAAAACAAACAAGCTTTTAAATAAGACTTATTTCTAAAGTGCAACAGTAGTCTTAGCAAGCTACGTGGGTTATGTTTTCATATTTCCTGCAAGAGCTGAGCTTCTAGGAAAAGGTGTCTACTTCACTGCTAATAGACTTTCAAGCCCGAGTCTAACTAGTTCATCAGGGCCGAATTGGTCTCATAGAATTTTTTTAAATTTTAGAGCCCAAAGGCTTTAAGGAACATATAATCGACAAGGTAACATAGGGCTGCCTTATGACTTAACTCATTTCCGTGTACATATACGTTAGCTTGATATGTGCTATGATAGTTATTGTATCAAAGACGACCTCATTCTGAGTTCTGCCACAAAATAATGTTTTCGTTTGACATCTAATGATGGTTTTCTTCACTTTTCATGATCTGAGAAAATGAAGAGACCTAGTCTGGGATATTCAGGGTTGGGACCCTGCCTTACCAATCACTGACAAGGTGTGATTTACTCTAGGTAACATCTTGCCTCTTCCCTAAGAGAGCACTTCAGCAAATACACAAAAGATGTGTTTCATGAGTATGTAATACCCATTAGCAAACAATTTAAGGATCAATTAATTAGTCATTAAACTTTCCCTATTAAGTGTTTTGGCTCATATCTCTATGGTAAAGCCACTAATGAAAGTCACATATGCTGAGGTTTCATTTCCCTTGAGAGAGTACATATTAAATTGTTTAAATTAGCCCTCTTTAAATATATTTAAATCCCTCACATCTAGAATATTTTAAATAAAACTTCCCACCTAGGTTTAGGAATCTCCTCTTTTAAAAAAATGAGATGAGTCTTCTTAATACCTATTCCTGGAAGGAAAATCTCCTTACTGATTTTGTTTTAAACTGAGAAAATAATGAATAATTAGAATGCTGTTGAAGAAGATACTTAACATGCAAAGAATCTTTGGGAAAAAGCAGAGGTAAGTTAGTACCACCACTAGACTCTTAAGAGTAAATTTTTGTGCTAAGACAAGATTGACTGACTTGTCTGCTTTCTCTGCAGATTCCTGCTTCCCCCACAAAAAAAAAAAAAAAAAAAAAAAAGTACTTGGGATATATTTAAAGGAGGTAGGAAACTGTAAAACAATACTAAGGGAAACTCAAGTGGAGGCAGCTGTTGGATTTATTTTGTTTTGGCAGTGTAGAAAGGTAACTAAAAACAGAGAGGCATATGGATGGGGAAAAAAAACCCACAAAATTTACAAAAGGCATAAGCCATCTAAATATCCAAAATACACACTAAGAAATCAAAACACTTTGTGCACAGACCATCATCAGCGAATAAACAATCTGTACATGACATGTGTTCCCCTTTTCTACTCTTATTGTGAGAGTCTCAACTGTCATGCATTAGTCATTCAGTCAACAAATGTTTATAAGCACCTCCTCTATCCCTGCCCTGTGCTGGGCACTGAGGACCCAGCAGGGAATCATCTTGTAGAGCTTTCCTTCTAGCAGGAAAGATAAAGACTAGAGCAGGCAACTGAAATAAGATGAGCACTTCTAAAGGAGAACCTTGGTCTCCCCTTCTCCTTACCACCATTGCCTTCATAAGTGGCTCTCCCTCCAGAGTCCACCGTTCCCCCTCTGCCCAATAATTACAATCTGATCATCTAAGGGAGTTCAGGACCCAGCTGCTCAGGCCCACGAAGGTAAGTTCTTCATCTCCTGGATAGGAATTGGCATTAACTGCTCTTGCAGATATTTCAATTCATCTCATACATACCTATCCTCTTCTATGTATAAGCCACTGGAGGACCCAGAAAAAATAAACCATGTTCTCTGTTCTTATGAAACTGATGCTGCTGAGCAGGGACAAGTATGAACATGAGTAACTCTAACACAAGACACCATATGATAAAGCATCCAAAGTCATGCATAAATGACACCATTTGGAGGAGCCAAAGTGATGGAAGGAAACATTCCATTCAAATCAAGAAAGACTACCCAGCTAAAGAAAGATATCTGAGATGGACCATAAACAATGCTTAGAATTTCAATAAACAGAGAAGATAAAGAACAGTCCAATCTAAAGACAAAAGGAGGCAAAATCCCAGAAAGGGAAAATATCGTGAGAAGAAGCGACAGCAAGTAGTCTGGAAGAGCTGGGGCATGGAAAAAACACATCGCTCAGTCCGTGTTTATGTTTGTTCACTTGCATGTTTGTGGAGGAGAGTTTGTTGTGTATCTCTTGCATACTGATAGCCCCATCACAAATTCTCAGAAGTATTTAAGTACCAAAGTACTGGCCCTGGACTCAGGAAACCTATCATCCAACCCTAGTGACTGTGTGGCCGTGGGTAAGTCATGTCTTTTTGATGTCAGGTTTTCTGCTTCTGTGAAATGGAGAAGAAAGCTGTATCTTCAAGAAGAGTCTGGGGGTACAATAAGACAATACTTTTGAAAGCATCCCACATGTAACGGCTGTGAAAATGCATCGGGTCTTTCCTGATACTTAACAGGTCCTCATAAAGGGTTTTGCTGTTTCATAAGTCAGTACAACTACAGCCAGAGTCTTTATTTAATTTCAAGTTATCGGTTTTGCTTGACAGTTTCACCAGAGATCACTCTGTCACAGCAAATTGAACCCGCCGTTACTCTTCCAAAAATATTTAGTCTTCACAAAATAATGACACTGATATCAACATCATCTGTAATACTTAACTGTATTTTAATTTGGGGTTTGGGATTTCTGTTAGGGAGAGATGGTATATCACTTTTATTAAAAAAAATCACAACATCTAACATGGCTGTTATCACTTTCTGCAGGAATATTACGGTTTATGAAAGTTCAGGGTAGCACGATAAATTCTTAAAATTAAGGAGGAGAAAAAGTGCAGAGGAGATAAAGAAATAGTTAAGAGGTGATGCTATTTCATTTCCTCTCCATGTCTGGAAGACATCTCCCGGAAAATACACATGAAGTTCAAAAACTGAGATAAGAAACATTGTTTTAAGCCCACTTGTAAATGAAAACTTAAAATCTAGATTTAATAAAGACTTTATTTCTGAAATCTCCAATTAAAAAGTTCCAGTTTTCTCCCCTAGAGTGGCATTTTGGCATACAAAACTTACCAGAAACTCACAACCACTTAAGAGAGTAGTACATATTAGATTGTGTCTGTGAACTTCTGTCATTATGAAATGCAAACTGGTTTTCTCCTGAATCTCATATTGAGGTATCCTATAAAATAATCTAATGCTCCCTTGTGTCTGGCAAGCAGCTATTACTAATTCTATTCAGTTCTCTCTTTTGAGTAGTCCACTGAAAGAAAGGGTCTACATCTCAATGAAGTAAATGGTATTTTGTATGCACCATGCTTTCTAAAATCTGCGCTAATTTGATTTGGTATGAGTAAATAAAAGTGTCACCTCCCTCCAGAACTGACCCGGCAGCTCGCATATGAGGTAAGGGCCACCTTGTCATTGGATTTGTAATGCCATCTAACCTGATGGATAAAAAAAAATCCACATTAGGTGGGATGTCATGAAAAGAGCAGTAGTTTGGAAGCTAGAGAACATGAGCAAGTCATTGAACTTCTCTGGATTTTGTTCTCCTCATTGACAAAATGAGAAGCTAGCCATTGACAGATTTTTTTTTTAATCAAAAGAAACAAAAAAATATAATTCTAATGATCATTTACTTTGCGGTTACGAACAGTAAAGATGCACAGGAGCTCTACAATAAATGGTCTCAGAAAATTAGCAGAAACAGGGGCGCCTGGGTGGCTCAGTCCGTTGAGTGTCTTCCTTCAGCTTGGGTCATGATCCTAGGGTCCTGGGACCGAGTTCCACATCAGGCTCTCTGCTCAGTGGGGAGTCTGCTTCTCCCTCTGCCCCTCCCCACTGCTCATGATCTATCTCTTTCTCATGCTCTCTCTTTCTCAAATAAATGAAATTTAAAAAAAAAAGAAAGAAAAAGAAAATAAGCAGAAACAGAATCAGAAAAAAGTCACAATGTAAAGAACTACAAGTCCTGCTTTCCTCATCTCTTCTCTCTTTTGGTCCCGATCATACTGGGGGGAGGAAGGATGGCATGGAAGAGAATTGTTGAAGCAAGACTGTGAGAGAGTCCTGAAATATCTTAGAAAAGTAGAAAGCTGTTAATTTGGATTGTGTTCAGTTCTAAATGGACCTCTGGTAATCATCCATTCCTGTGCCTCACTCAGCAGCAGCTGAGTCTGACGGGGACCCATCTCTCTTCAGTCAGACACAGCCCTAAATTGTCTCCATGGTGAACTCTCCCACCTCTGTTACTCTCTGAGCACTTACGTATAGTGACATATTATTGCAGGATATTTTTAAAGTATAAACATTTTTTTTTTCCTCAGATAGATTGCAAATCCCGCTTTGAGGAACAAAGCACATTGCATCCTGCTCTGCACTTGGGGCCCTTCTGAAACTACAATCCACAGAGCAGAGCTTTTTATATAGTGACCTTTAATAAATATTTGCTTATTAATTAATAAATTAGGTAGGGAGATTCTATAATAGCTTCCAGTCAGTGATCCCCACCTCCTGATATTCATGCCCTTGTGTTATCCTCTCCCCTTGATTGTGGGCTAGACTTAGTGATTTGATTATAATGAAGAGATTACAGGAAAAGTAATGGGACAGCACTCCCAAGGTTAGGTTACTTCCCTTCCAAAGAATGTGACTTCCGTCTTGTTTGCCATCTCTCGCTCTTTCTCAGACTCCTTGATCTAAGGGGAGAAGAAAGTGGCCATGTTCTGAATCACCCTGTGGAGAAGGCCACATGGCAGGGGACTGATGTCTCCAGCCAAAGCCATCATGAGCATGCCAACAACCATGTGAGTGAGCTGGGAAGTGGATTCTCCCTAAGTCAGTTCTCAAAATGCCTAGAGCTCTAGCCAGCACTGTGACTGCAGCATTGTGGGAAACTCTGAGCTAGAGGGCCCAGCTAAGCTATATCTAGATCTGCGACTCACAGAAACTGTGAGATTATACATTTTTGTTGTAATTCTTAAGCCTCTAAATTTTGGGACAAGTTATTACACAGCAATAGATAACTGATATGACTAGCAATGCAGTGAGAATGAAGAGAACGTTCAGGAATGTAACACTCAGGGATGTGCAAGCTTCTTGCATTGATTTGCTTTGAAGCCATCCTGGGGAAAAAAATCCCATCCCCTATATTCTTTACCACTGCCCCCCCACACCTTCCATTAAAATGAACCACAAAGCCGTTTCTGCACTTGTCATAACTTTTTGTTGGTCCATAACAATATGCATGCCAGTAGAAAGATCAATCTTAAAAGAATCAAACAGAGAATGTGGAGAGGTTCATGTACAATCTTGACTATTGAAATAATTAAAGCTATGATTCCCCATAAGCCCAGTCCACTGTAACCCAAAAGAAGAAGTTAAATGGCTGCTGCTTCCTTTGTCCTCACAACCAGTCAACAACTGAGTGCTTCTGCCTGGAACTCTCTGCTTAGTGCTAGGTAGAGAAAGCAGATGGGGATAATGTACAAAGTCTCCCACTACAATTCAACAGTTCAGTCTCAACATGTAGAAATATGAAGCTTTACACTAATTCCTCTCTTTGAGTCAAGCCTGTATGTCCAGAGAGAAGAAAATATTAGGGTTGGTAGCAGTTGGCCTATGGAAAAAGAAGAGCATATTTGGAAGACACCATGAAAATTCAAAACCTTTAAATATACTCTGGGAAAAGGAAAAAAGGAAAGAGCATCTGGGTTTCTCATAGAGTCCAACATACTCAGAAGACTGGCCATTTTCTGCCGAGTTCTACTACCATATGCCAAAGGGTTTTGTTTTGTTTTGTTTTTGTTTAGTTTTTTAAAGCTTTCTCAGCTCAATGCCGTATACCTCACCCATCTGGGGCACTTTTTGGTGCGTATGTGCAATACTGTGCAACCTAAGTCCAGGTTTTACCACCTTGAGAAACAAACAGCAATACCCCCAAGCATAACAACAATGGCTTCCTGCTTTCTTAAATGAACAGGAAGTTCCTCTTTCTCCAAGGTTCCACTAATCTGCTATGCACAAAAATCCTGGAGGTAAAAGCTGGTTGCCCTTGGTGCTGGCTCCTGGAAATCCACCTTAGAAGCTGTATGTGCTAGAAGCTAGTACAACTGAAGATTAGCACATCAGGTCTGGGCCCTTACGCAGAGATCTATAGGTCATGACCCAAAGGGCATAGAAGACAATCTTTCTTGGATGGTCAGTTAAAAATTAGTAGTAAGTTCATTCAGGAGGCACTTCCCAAAGATCCCAGGCCTACAGAGATACTCTCTTGCTCTCACCACCACATCCTGATTCTTCTCTTTTCCTCACACACCTTATTAATCCAATCCTGTTGGCCTACCAGGAGTGAGCCCAGGATGGATTCTGGTATTACATACCAGGAGAAACCAGAAGCAGGGCTTCAGCCCTTGACCTTTAATATAGAAGACACTTAACACATACCTTCTCCCACAAACTTTATTTGTTCAAACCTCATAAAATCAATCTCAAAGCAAAAAATTTGGAGGCCTGATCACACTTTTGTAAGTCGTGCCTGATTTTTATATCAGTTTATAAAATCAAAAAGCATAACTGTGCTATGTAGTCTCCTAACTCCATGTATCAATGGACATGTTAAAGTAAGACATTATACACCTACACAACCCCAAGCCTTTGAATGAACCAAAATGTTCTATTACCCATGGCAAAAATAGGATCTTATCCAAAGTGCGACATTAGCAGATGTTCCTGATTGGGCATCCCCTTTATAATAGGTCCTATGCTAAACACAGTGGGATGTGAGGATAAATAAATGATCATCTCTGCCTCTGGGAGTTGACCTTCTAATAGGAGAGACAGATTAGTGATATGAGTGATAAACCCAAGTACATGCTAGATAAAAATTGTATCACTGAGCAAGATAAGGAAACACTTTATAAAGGAGAAGATGGTTAAACTGAGTAGGAGGCTGCCAGGTCATTTCAAGCAAAAGGAACAACATGAGCAATGGCCTAAAAGAGCCTGACTATTAGAGATATTTATCGCTTCAGCCTCATCTTCCAACACATCTCCCTTAGCCACTTCTGCAATCACTACAATAAAGTACTTTCTGTTCTCTGAATATGAAAAACATGTACGTTCTCACCTTTGCAAGTGATGTTCTCTCTGAAGCAGTTACTCCTTGACCTCAGCTCCTAAGCCTTGGATCTTAATACCACCTTCTTAACCTTCTGGTCTTGACTTGAATGTAATGACTTCTCTGATCTCCCCAAGTCTGAGTTAGGTGTCACTTCTATGTTCCCTAACTGTATGCCATTACTTCCCTACCATAGAGCTTAACATACTCTATCATAACCCCAGCAGACTTATCTATATTCCCTGTAGATTGCACATTCCAAGAGGACATATCAAAACCATATCTATCTTGATCACCATTGTATCCCCAGCATCCAGCAGAGTGTCTGCCATATACCTGTCACTGCATGCAGAATGAATCAATGTTCAAAGTTTCCAGGCAAAGGACAGGGGTGGAGAAAGGGTAGGTGATAAGATTGAATTTATAGATAAGGGATGGGTGATAAGATTGAATTTATAGATAAGAATTAAAGCCCAGAAGACCTCATGTCCCCTGCTGTGTATATATGTTATCCTCTATTCCAGAAGTCATGAAGGGTTATAAGCAAGAGGACAGTGTGACAAGGCAGCAATAAGACGGCCTGAAATAATGGCAGGGGGCTGGAGACAAGAAGACTGATTGCAAGAGATACTGTATTTAAGAAGTTATATCTCCAGGACCTGATGATTTATTACAAGTTTAGGTAAGGGAGTAGGAGAATAAGGATGACTCAAAAAATTGGTAAAATGAAAGATCTATGGGGGATATCTTTATTTTTCTCTTACATGAGAGAGATGAGTAATGTAAACAATACGATGGCCCTGGGTATTCAAGACTAAAAACATGTCTACAGTTCATTACTGTGTGTCTTGATATTGTCAGCTCAATAAGCTACAGAGAATTTGTACCCTCATGGGTAGAGAATTCAAAATTTCAAAGGACTACTTCATAATTAAAATAAGAAAGGAATAGGTAGGATGCATTTTTATAATAACACAAAATAAATCATCTTTCAGTTCTTTAAGAAATGGGTAGTAAGTGGAGGTTGAATCGCTAAATCTTGACTTAGAAAAATGACACATTATCTGCCTATTTTCTTATTACTCTTTGCCTTCAGATTACCAAAAACTTTGCCAAAGATGAAAAACTCAAGCACACTGTGTCTTCTAGGAGATACTTATCCAAGTGGAAACACTGAGGAAACAACATTGTAATAGAGCAAGGGGAAGGATACGCTTGATAAGTGAGAGAAACCCTTAACGTCTAGGGAGGAAATGGTTCTTAGAAAACATTTTGAAGAGATGAGGGAGGACACCAGGCAGCAACAAAATGTCTTCATGTGGCTGGGAGATAGGGCTTGGGAAAAAAAACAGAAAATCAAGAATGCTGAGCACAGAGAGAATAACTCTTAAGAAAGTTGAAAAAGATCAGAGAGAAATGGAAGCAAACGTGGTTAGAGAAAACAATTACAAAGCAGGCCCCCAACCCCCAAATTTCACTCTGAGCTAGAAAGCACAGAAAGATTATGAACAGGATTAGAATTTGGTCAGAATTCCTTACCTCAGTAATCTGAGCCTCAGTTTCTTCATCTCTATAAAAAAGGGTTATGTTTTGTGCTAGTTGGGTCAGGCCGCCATAACAAAATACCATAGACTGGGCAACTTAAACAGCAGAAATGCATTTTTTCACAGTTCCACAGGCTGGAAGCCCAAGATCAAGGTTCAGCAGGGTTGGTTTCTAGTGAGGATTCCCTTCCTGGTTTGTGGACTGTGCATTTTCACAGTGTCCTTAACATGGCAGAGAGAGAGAGGCAAAAGGCTCTCTGCTGTGTCTTCTTATAAAGGCACTAATCCCATCAGACCAGGAGCCTACTCTTACAACTTCTTTTAACCTTAATTCTATATAGTTCCCATCTCCAAATACAGTCACATTGGGGATTTGTGCTTCAATATATGAACTTTAGGGGGACACAGTTTTGTCCATTGTAAGATCGTCATCATAAATGTGTGAGATTATGCAACGCACATTGTGCTTGGCACATAAGTAAGTGCTAAATAAATGTTAGCCAGTGTTAGCTATGAAATCATCATCACTACAGGCATCATCTCTGAAGTTACTTATACTTTTTATTTTATATTTTTAAAGGAGTGCTACAGATTTGAAAGGCACCTGTTTCCTACTACCCCTGAAAACTGCCCAGCTGCCTAGCACACTAAGATGTCCTCAGGCCTGTTTTATAAATATCATTCAATGCAGAAATAGCTGTATAAGGAGTAGAGAGATGGTGAGACAGTGGAAGAGGACTAAGAAGGGGAGAAGATGAGGAGGGAGAAGACCAGGGAAGACAGGATGAGGAAGGACTGAGATCCTGTGGATTCGGTCTTCTTCCGACACACAAGTGTGCATCTAAGCTATCTGATGAAAGAAGGAACATTAGAATTACTACCTCCAAGGATGTTCACTGCAGATTTCTACTGAGCAGGAAGCAAAAACTCCATTATTTAAGACATTCCAGTGCTAGTGTCATGCTATTCCATTCAGGGAGAGCATGGTAAACAAGAGTAACATCTCAGATGGTCACAAACTTAATAGGAAGATTGTTTTGACCTAAAATATCTTTGAGTTTGCAAAACATGCTGCAACTTTTACTCAAAGGGAATTATATATGTTCAAAGAATAAGACCAGCTATGGACTTAAAGTGTCCATGGAAGCAAAACAAACAGTGTAAAAAGGGCTATGAATTTTCAGTCCCATATCCTAGATTTTTAAATAAAAATGCAGATTAAAAAAACCATTGCATGGAAAATCCAGGAAAATACAGCGTATGTGAGTCACTTAAATGATCACAAATTTCCCATGATAGGTTTTAAAACTATCTACCTTCTATAAGAGGTGAAATGTTCTAAGTTGAAATAATGCCCCACTTGGCACTACTATAAATAGAATGGCCAACATTTGTTTAGTGCCTAGAATGGCAGGCACTTTACAAACACTATCTTATTCATGTATTCCTAAAAAACCCTGTTGGGGTTGCTATTATTTTTACCGTTTTACAAATAAGTAAACCAAAGAGCTTGCCTAAGGTTATACAACTAATAAATGAAGGTTAGAATTCAAACCTTGTCTGACTGCAAATACATCTTCTCTCCTTTATGCCAGACTCATAATCATCCTTAGGGTGTTGGGACATGTGAGCATGACTAGGAAAAATGGGCCAGGTTAGAAAAAAAAAAAAAATGTTGGCATTGATTCTTAAATCAATGTATTTTTCAATGTCATTCTTATGAGTATTTACTTACTCAAATTTTTAAAATCACCTGCAAATGCCTCAATACTGGAAAATTGCTCTACCATTCTATTCACTTGATCATGTAATGGGCTTTTTAGTCTAGATTCTAGAGCAGAAGATATAAGTTGCAATTCAGTGTTCCTACTTCTAAAGTATGTGATTTCCAGCAAATTGCTTATCTCCTCTTAGCATCCATTCTCAGGGGAGCATTACCACCTATGTCACAGGGAAATTTTAGGAATTACATAAAATAAAGTCTGCAAAAGCATAGTCAATTGCCACATTAGCACTCAGTGTTTATATTTTAAAAGTTAATGAAAACATTGTCAACATCTCTATTTCTGAATGAGGGTAAACAAAAGAGACTGTAAGGATTTTTACAAAGAACCCTAATGCCTGAGAATTAGGACTCATTACCATGTAAACTCCAGACATAATCAAAGTTGTTTTCAAGCTTCATTGTTCCAATCTAGTTTATCTCTTTTCTCCCCCAGTTATTTTGATGGGTTTTCACAAACTATGCAGACTTCAATAACTCACTCTCTAATAATATACTCTGGATAATTGTTAGCTTCATGAAATACAATTGCCTATACTTTAAGTTATAATTAAAGACATTACTTAAACCCTCAAGTGGCCTTTGGAAATCTGAAAATGCAAGTTGAATTCATAAATGCTAGGGAAGAATAGGAAATCCCAGAACCCTAAATCAGCAGACTCAAATTCATGTGAACTTAACTGAAAGAGAAGCCGCCTAATGCTTGGTTATAACCACCAGACTTATACTGACATTAACACCAGTACTAAATGAGAAAATTGGACACTGAGATCGGATCTTTAAAGTTCAGTATATTTACTGATGAAAAAACCTTTATGATTCAGCTAAACAAAGGAAATGCCGTTTTAAAAACAGACCTGTTGAGTAAGGGGCAGTTCTAATCCTGAAGAAAGTCCAAATGTGCTTCTGTGGCATCTGACTGAATGAGAATGGTGAGTTTTGCAAATTAGGCATCTACAATTTGATTTGGCCAATCTGGGGCCATTTTCCTCTTTTCTCATAGTATTGGCTGCTGTCAAAGAATGATATGATAAGCCATATAGAAAGACCCAAGTTATTGCCATTACTGACAGCTTGAGCATTGTATTGTTATTTTTTAAAGAAAGTAATAATTTGTCTATGTTTTAATGACCTTGTGAAAAGAATTTTATTGTATTCAATATTCCAAAATGAAGTCAAGAATATCTCACCCCAAATTCCTGGTCTTCTTTTCCATCACTGCTTAAGCTTTATATATATATATGTACATATACATATATATAGTAAATATATATATATATGAAAAATATATATATATATCACATATAACCTAAATTCTCTTCTTCCTGCCTACCTATGCAGATCGTAAAAATGTAAAATGTAGTCTCTAAGTATAAGACTAAACTCCCCTCTCAATAATGATTCTCCTTGATCTCCTCGATTCTCCTATTAAGTTCTGTCTAATACACATTATTTTTTTTATTCTTATGACCCAAGAATTTGCTATATTTACGGCCATATACACACAGATAAATAAGCCATGAATCTTTCTGTCAAAGGTGTCACAAAAAAAGTCAAACTTACATGACACCTTTACTTTATGAAGTGAAGATGGCCTACAGTTCATACTGTTCCCATCTTTCTTTCAAGACCTATAGTCCAAGCTTTCGTCTTCAGTTATCTCTGGCTACATCATTCCACTAACATTATTGGCTGTCCCACTTTCTCTTCTTCTTTCTTTTTTAAAATTAGAATCAGATTAATTAGAGCAGAAAGTGGCCTCAGATCATTGAGTCCAGACTCCCATTTCACAGATTAAGAAAATGAAGTCTTTCCAATTTTTATAACACAGGCAGTTGAAGAAAGAGAAACCCATGTCTGTTAAACCATGTAGAAATGTATGATAAAATGGAATGAAATTTAAAAAAATTTTTCCATACATAGCCTGCCTCCAAAGAAAGAAAGAGGGATCTCCAGAGCCAATGGGAGAAAGAAAATTCATTTTAGCAGGAACAGTAAACTCCAAGTAACACTGCCTCAGTTCCTAGAGGTTCTGGACCTCACAATTGATTATATCTCTGGCTGCCTCAGTTCTTTCTCTGGCACAGTGGGGCTCACAGTACTTTCCATGGCTGTCCCCAGCCCATGGCTAAGCATAGCATAGGGTACGAGAGCCAGTTCATTCCTACCTGATACTGGACTCCTCCAACCAGCAACCTTTGTTTGAGGATACCCATCAGCCTGGGGGATGTTTTCTCAGAATTGTGCTGTGACCAAGACTCTTCCAATCCAGTCCTCCCTTTGCTCTCTTCTTTCACAGGTGTCAAATCTGTGTTGACTTCTAAAGGCTCTCCTGCCCCATCCTATTCCTTTCCCCTTTATCCTTTGCAAACATTTTCCAAAATAAATCCCTTGTACATCTACTTCCCATGTTGGTCATCTGTTTCTCCAGGGACCTGAACTGACATAGATCTGAGTACATCTTTAATGTGGTATGGTACATCAGTTGAGAACTTGGGAAGTTATGCACTAGAGAAACTTTTAGACAAGTACACAAGGAGACATTATGCAGTGATGTTCAGTACAGCATAGTTTGAAATAGTAGGAAATTGGAAACAGTCTAAATGTTCAAATATACAGAAAGGTAAATTCAAGGTATATTTATTTAATGGTACAACAGGTAGAGAATAAATCAAGTTACAGGTATCAACATGGATGAATCTTCCAATATAATATTAAGTGAACAAAAGAAGTTGCAAAATACCCACACAATATGGCATCATTGATTTAAATCTAAAAATACATAAACAGTACTCTACATAGTTTTTGAAAATTATAATAATTTGGGTAACAACAGCAAACAGCCACTACAGGAGTGGTAATCTCTGGGATAAGAAGGACACAAAATAGGATAGGGTGGATTTCAACTATTTTCCGTGATATTTTATTACTGGTTTTTTTTTTTTTTAAGGACAGTTGTTATTGATGGATACATGGGTATTTGTTATAGTATTCTCTGTACTTTTCTATGTGTTTGAAATATTTCCAGATTTTTCAAATGAAATAAAAATTTTTGAAACCGAGGCACAAAGAAATTGTGACATGACCAAGTTCACATATTTAGTTCACAGCAGAGCAGACACTCTTGGCTCCTGGACTGGGTCTCTGGCCACCACATTGTGCTGTCTCCATTGTCCTGTGTCTGTCTAATAGTGAAGACTACTGTCAGTAAGTCTTTTGTATCCTTCACAATGCTTGGTACCATCATAGCTGCAACAAAGCACTTAAAATCTACTAGATTGAATTGAAAAGTTTAGCATTAAACCTCTAATGCAAAATTACTTTATCACTGGAATTATACACCAGCAGACGAAATCTCATTGCAATAGTTCTGACTGCAAAGTTTTCAGAAATGTGTGGGTCATGCACTCAGCAGCTCTGGAGGGCCTAATTGCTGACCCAGATCTTGTCCAGAAGCACCAAAAAAAGGAAGAGGTAGTTCTTATCTAAAGAATCAGAAGTTAAGCTGCCCAATTGGAAGGCAGTTAAAATATGCCCATACCATGTAGGTGATCTTGGAGAGCTTACAGTCTTCCTCTAAGGATTCACATGTGCAAGAGCCCCACTACCTGCTATACTCAGAAATCCCTTTGTTCGGAATCTGAGAAATTCAACTAGCTCTACTCTCTATATTATAATGGTAAGATAGGTAACTTCTTCTGAACAGAAAATGGGGAATTTACTGACCCTTGATTCTGTAGTCCTACAGAATCCAAATGAAAATATATATTGTCTGTTCCCAAGAGCTTTCCAACAGATGCAAGGCCCAACAGCAACCAAAACAAAGCACACTTAGGTATCTTAAAACTGAAAAGTACCTGGGATAATTAATAACCACAGACAGAAAAGAACAATTAGGTTGTACATTTATTAGGGTCCTTTTTGTATATTTCCATTGTGAAAGGCAATTATTTTTCTAACTTTAGTAGAAAAATGCCTTTATACTAATTTCAATAACATGAAAATTTGAGGTGAATATGTCCTTGAGGGTAAGCTTTGTCTTTTTCATCAGTGCATTTTTAAAAGCTGGCAAAGTGCTTGGCACATTATTAATGTTTGTTGATTGAATGAAAGGATGAATAAATGAATATAAGTGAAATTAAGACATATTTCTTACTGACAGACACTAATGACTAAAAAAGGGTTCCAACAAATGAGCAGAGTTGACAATTAAAGTGTAAATAGGAATCTAATGAATGTTTTAATTGATCTTCCCTGCTTTAAAATGTAGCCAGAATTTTTTAACCTTGAGATACAATGCTCAGCAAATTAGTAGACTGCCTTTGTATGAAAATCTCTTTAATCAATCTAATAGTTTGTCTACTCAACTATAGACTTTAAGACCTCTGCCAAATTAATGTTTTGTTTTGTTATTCTTAACAAGAGTTGTCTCTTAATAATAGATTCATATACAGAAGTTGAGTTTAGCACTTAGACTTCTGTGAAAATAGAGAGCATATGTTAAATTAAAAAAAAAGAAAACCACCCACAACTCTTCAAAGTTAATAAACCTAAGAGGGAAAAGAAAGCTCTCATTCTTTCCTGATGATTTTATCACCAAGAAAACAATACACCTTTAGTGTCTGAATCAGGTTTTAACAAGATTTTTTTTTAATGGATTCTTTTTCTTTAGTTTTATAGAGGTCCCAAGACAATGGGTGCTAAACATTTCTTTAACCATTGAGAAGTTTGATACCAAATATATAAGGCTTGTTGAGACATGGATAAATAAATAAATAAATAAATAAATAAATAAGCAAGCAAGCCTGGCCAAACCACCCATGTCTACCATATAATGGAGGATGGAGGCTAAGAGGAATTGGAATTTAAAAATAAGATTTGGGAAGAGAGCTGTTGGTGAGTGTTGCGTCCCTCTCGTTCTGCCTGACAGGAAAAGTTAGGCATGTTTTCCCTCATCTTGAACCCACAGAAAATGGCTTCGATGGAACCACTTAGAGAGTTCCAGGTGTGCCCCGGTGTTGACAGAGGACAATAGAATAGAAAAACTCTACCAGACTAGCTACTGTACTTGATGGAAGACAGGAAGGATTGCTGCAAAGAAAGATTACAACATTTTTTGGTGCAAAGGATGTGTGAAAGCTGTGAATGCAAGGGAAAAGAGACAGCCTTAAGGTCTTCTGAATGTTGCCCCAAATGACCGCCTCGAGGTACACAGTAACTCTTACAAAGGAGTGTACACTAGATTCCCAGGGACCCGGGGAGATTATTAAATAAGCAAGCATCTGCAATGATGAATTTCCCAGTACATCAAGAGAATTGCAGGTCAGATACCCCAGTGATTTGGGGGTGGAGAGTGGGCAATTTTCAAATAATGCACTAACGTTTGCCAAGAGAAAGTGTCAGTTTTAAAAAACCTGCCAAGTGCAGAGAACATGACATCAGCTAATTTCACCACTGATCAAATAATACCTTTCCTTTCCTCTGACCTCCTCCGTCTCCCTCAGCCCCCTCCTATGGAGTTAGAACCTTCAGTAGCAAGCTGGAGGGGGAGGAGGAGGCATAAAAGCAGGAAGTGGTGAATCTGAGATGGAGCTCACCAGTCGGCCCTCCCATGCACATCACCTCTTACAGACCTAAGCTAAGAAAGACCATAAGCCTCAACTTCAAATAACATTAATGTTATTACATGGAAGTCAACATTTTAATAACTGAAATAAGATCTATTGGGTGACTAGAAGAGCACAAAGGGTTTCTCCCTATGTAATAGATCAAAAGAGTCACTGCGTTCTTCCTGGAATTCTTCCAGCAACAAAAGGAGTTTGAAATGGAAAGAGGGGGAAAACTCAAAGCTATCTTGTGATTCCACCCTGCTCATTCACTGTATCAAGGTTATTGCGGCACATCAAAATTCTAGGAAGTTCTATATTCTGATCTTCATAATAAGTATTAAAAGGAAAAACGAGGAAGAGGACAGACTTCCTTGTTTGATATCAGTGTGGTTAAGTGGGAAGAAGAGCTGGAGACAGGTCATGAAAGATTCCCCCAGTCTCTCCAGCCCAGTCCTACCAAGGAAGCCCAGTGCTTCACCAGCACTGAGGGAGGCAGGCAAAGAATTGTGAGAATTCATTTTGCTGCCAGGAGTTCAATACCAGCTGAGGCTGTTTGTTCTCCCTCAGCCCACCATGATCTCTCCCTAACGCCCCATACTAACTGACCAGTTTGTTTTCTGACTGTGTAATGGTAATCTGCTTTCCTGGAGAGACCTGGACCCTCTGTCCCACATGCCCTGCCATGAGCCAGGGTCATTCTCCCAATAGACTAATCTCCTGGACTCTCTGTGCCTGCCAAGTCCTATCCATCATCTGTGCTTCCTCTGCCCTGCTCCACTGACCAGATTCAACCTCTTTATAGCAACACCCGCCCCACCCACAGCCACACTTTCCCAGCTCTGTCCTCAGCCTCTACCCCTCAGCCTTTGCTGCTGAGGTTCCTGTATGCCTTGCAGCTGAACCCATAGAAAGTTGGAACAGAAAGAGAACTTGGAGTTACTCATTTGCAACTATTTCTTGTCATTAAAAGTGGCACAACCATTAAAGAAGAAAGGTGGGAGGTAAAAATTGGGGCCTTAGAAAGTAGCCTTCTGTTATCATATAAGACTAGGAAAGTAGCCACAAAGTGTTCGTAATGTTCCTCAGTGGTTATCATTTCAAATCAGACTCAGACCAGGAAGATGCAGGGATAATCATGAAATATGAGGCACACTGCTGCCGAGCACCAGTTAGTTCCAAATGTGTTCATTTATTCATTTGCAGTAACAGCCTCGAAAATCAGTGGAGTGGTCTCTAGGAAGTAGAAGAGTAAAATAATTTTCCAACTCTCATAGTCAGAGGGCTAATTCAAGTTTCAAAAGCAACACTAACTTGCTTAAAGTACCATAAAAAGAGAGAGAGACAGAGAGTGGAAATTCCATCCTGCTTTAATCACTGTCCACTGCAAGTTTCCTTAATGATTTCCAGCTGCCTCCATTTAAAAGTTGTTGCTTTGACAGAACTTTCATACAAACTTGGAACATTTTCATGTACAAAAGAAAAAAAAATTCTTACTTTGCTCTCAACTGCATTCTAACCAAAAGCAGATTTCTCTTGGATTATATAAGACTATGATGAGCTGGAAGGGGCGGGGGAGGGGTGAGGAGTCAGGCTAGGCCTCTGCTTTTTTGTAGTCTCTACAAACCATTCCATAAGAGGCACAAAGGAAAATGTGAAAACCCAGGGAGAAAGTCCACACCCTAGGGAAAGCCAAAATATGCTTTTACTTCAACATACCACTGCATTCTGGTGTGAAAGAAAAGCAACTCAGAATTAAGCTAACATGACATAATTGCCTCCAAATTCATATCAGTTAAAAGTGTGTGTGTGTGTGTGTGTGCGTGCGCGCGCACGCACACGCGCGTGCAAGTGGGTAGTGAGTTAGTGGAAGTATTTACACCCCAAATTGTGCTGGTCAAATAGTCTGTAACCAACCCTATGTCATCCATTTCTTTGTAGGGGGAGGGGAGCCCAGAACAGTGGAAACAAGGATGTTCGATACAATAAAAGGTTAGATGTTAACAGTTGAATAGGTATTTTGTTACAAATCATGAGCTTGAGGTTTCAAGCCCCCTTAGGGTCATCTTTCTTTCATAAAAGTTTGTATGCTCTTTAAAAGCAAAGAGAAGCGGTTTCTTAGTAATCTGTCTCCCCCACAGTCCCTGACACTAACATCTCCTGTTGCACATCTTCAATGAAGACATGTTACAATGAATAAAAGAAAATTTTCAGAGACGGGTTTTAGTTAAGCAATAGGATATGTGGAAGGAGAAAATATAGACAGCTTGAGAATTGAGGGAAGAATGATTATTTCATCGTCATGATTCCATGAATCTATAATTTTTTCACATATCATTAAGTTTTCCATGTAGATATGGTCTTATATTATTACCTGTAGGGCAGAAAGGAACTTTGATAGGTCTTCAAATTATTCTCTGAAACTATCCCAGACTACTGAAAATCTACTCTCCTTTTGAAAAAGAGTCCTGTAAATTAACTGAGTAATATTTTGTCTTGTCCACCACATCAATAAGGAGATTACCCCAATTCCTTTATTTAGCACATTGGATCCTTTGATGGTATGGGCCTTCCATACCATTCGTTTTTAACAATATTACAAATTCATAATAATTTTCTATTTAAATCCAAAAGAGGTACAGAGGAGGTACAGGAAATAAAAGTTAACTCATCCTCATCTTCATTCATTCTGACAAATATTTTTGAGTACTTAGGGTGAAGCAGCTGAAAGTCCCATAAATATTCCTTATAAATTCCTCATAAATCTTATCTCCATCATTTAGGGACATGTGAAGGCCCCAGAATTTCTACCTAAAATGGCCCTGGTAATAATCTGGTTGGCTGGCAAGGATGCCAACTTCTGTCCTAAAGCTGCCTGTGAATGTTGAGCACAGTTTTACTTGCCATTGTATCTTTACCGGGGGTGGAGTGGGGGACTCAAAGGGTTAGATGCCCCCAAGCCACTTGGTACTGTCCTTGTGAAGGATCTTGTTTTAATCAATTTCTGGACTTTAATTTTGAATCTTTGCAAGCTCTCTATATTATTCTTCAATTCTAGTGCCAAAAATTGTACCGAGGACTCTAATGTGGGCAAGCACGGAGATAAAGACAAACAAATTCATCACTTTATAATTGCTGGGTTTTGCCTATTTGTAAACCTCAATAATTGTGCTTGCTTTTTGAACCAATTCACTAAAATTTCTTATGACTAGATAATTTGAGCTGAATATCACTGCAGTCATTTATATTCAAAAAAGCATTCTGCAAATGAAAGCAGGCAATAATATAGAATGAGAGCCTGTTACATCTGTACTGAGCCTTCTTATTGCCACTCTTTTAATATATTCCTACTCCTCCTACTTTTTCTCTTATTTTTCTTTCTACTAAATATATTAATATATAAAATACTATTAATAAATATTCCCCTGCTGCATTTTTTTCTTTTGTAGTCTATGTGTTTTATCCTCTTTACTAGGTTATAAGTTTCTTAATTATAAAGACATTGCCTAGTTCATCTCTGCATCTCACTGGCCCACATCTGGCACACACAGAACATTAAGAATGGTTTGTTGAGTGAATAAATGAATGTACTGAACCCTGGACCCTGGAAGAAAGATATAAAATAAATCTTTAAAACTTTAATAAATGGATTCAAAAGCTGTTTCAGATAAACTATTAGTAAGTCGTCACATCCAACACTTCTAGGAGGCCCACCAGGGAGGGTCAACATAACCCCATAAGGGTGTAAACACAGCTGTTGTTCTCTTCAGGATATGATTAGTTTTGATTTATTGCACACGTCCACCTGCAAGGCTTCTCAGAGCACACAGAGTCATAATCTCCAAAGTCACCTAGTGACAAGTGAGTCCCTCAGCTCCATTGCTCACCTGGATCAGCAGCTCTCATTTATCTCTCAGGCAGCTCAGAACTGCTCCTAGCCTCAAGGCCCGCAAACTTAGACTTTGTCAAATCAAATGGGCAATAATTTACAATATAAGTATCTTTTCTAGAATAGCGAGTTATTTCTCCTCTTCTTCATCTTTTTCCCTTCACAAAATAAAACCCTGGAATTATAGACCACAAATGTATTTATAGTTAGTGCTTTTCTTTTTAAAAAGATAGGTGCGTATTCCTGTCATTGGTAACAAGCAAGAGGGGACGGGGAATTAAAAGGATCCAAATAAACATATCGACATTTACTCTAAAAGGGCTCAAAGTGCATATGGTAAGCTGCAGAAGATTCCAGAAGCAAGGAGGAACATCAGGTAAAACTCAGTTTTGAAACTAAGGTAGAAATGTAAACTGGGAGGAAAGGCAGAATGTCCACAAGGGAAGCCACGCCCCTAAGGAGTTAAAAATGCTAAATTATAATTAGGCTTTAAATCAGATCAGGTTACCATGTGTACGTCTAACTTACTTCTTCTGTGAAGTTTTTTTTATTTCCAGCTAAAATAATGCATGGACAGTAAATACCATGTGCAGAGAATACCATAAATGAATGGGAAAAAGGAAATTATCCTTGGAGTTATCCTACATTAAGAACACCACTTAACACAGGATCCTTCAGTTGCCTTGCAATTAATACTCTCACCCATATAGAAAGACTGTCCCCTCTCATCCTTTTTTAGCTGTCTCTGCAAAGAGAAGGAAGCATTTCAAAAACTTATTTAGCTACTGATTCGAATAAGCACCCCCACCCCATCCCACAGAAGCAGCTACCTGTTTGGAGGTTTCAAGTGACAACGTGAAACTACCTACCTAAGTAATTCTATGTATTTGGAAACCAACTTTATTTGGTGAAGAATGCTGAATTGAGAATTAAAATTCATCTTTGAATCCTGGCTCAATCCCTTGGTACATGTGTGATTTTTAGTAAATTACTTAAGATCTGTTTTGTTTTTTTTTTCAGTGATAAAATGGGGGATTAATGATACTTGCCCTAATAACCTCCCATATGGTTGAGATAATTAAATGAGATGTTACATTAAAATGTGCTTTGTGAACGCTAAAGTGCTATGCAAATGTAAGATACTGATTGAATACGTTTGATGACACAAATGTCTGTTGTGGAAATTTTTCTACCAACCTATTTGACAGAAAACACTTTGAATCTTTCCTATAACGAGAGCATATAAATACATAGCTATAATGTTACATAAACAGCTTTTCCATGTCTACAAACCACCCGTCCCTACTAAAAACAGCTACTAAAATTATAGAGGTAGGCAAATTCTTCCTTGTAGTTCCTTTCTCTTGCTTTCATTGAGCTTTGGGGAAATATTTTTTAACTTTTAGTCTATTCTTCCTAACTGGTTTCTGATGTACATATGAAGGATAACTCTCTAGATGCTCACTCTTTCCAAAAGGTATTTACTTGGAGAAAATTAGAATTTAATTTATACTGGATGATCAATACAGACCTTTATGCATGCAATACATCTAATATACTGCAGCCAGATTAATTTCTCTAGTCAGTGATTAATTGCCTACTCTGTCCCAGGTGCTGGAGAAGGTGCCTGGAATACAACAGAGAGCATGATGGGCAGGGTCTCTGCCCTTCTAAATGTCAAATCCATACTTTCGTTTTAGAGCTCATCTTTCTCAACCTCCGTGACATTTGATTTTGTTGCCAATTTACCTTCTTGAAACTTCCTTCTCTCTCAATTTTGAAGGCATAATTCTTGCTTAGTATAGCAGATACTACTGGCCAAGTTCCCCAGTCTGAATTTCCAAGCCCTTCTCCTTCATTGCCTTCGAGCTAGGGGTAGTGATGTGCTGTGGTTTTGCCCAGTTAGTTGTAAGGTGAAGTCTATGCGAATGTTCCTGCAATAGATAGGCAGCACTCCTTCCTCTTCCTAATTCCTTCTGTACAATGTAGATGTGTTGACTAGACCTGTGGTCAAGAGAACGACTTTGTGGTAGGTACCGCCTAGGAGTAGACTATGCCAAGTTAACTCTGATTCATCCTCAGTCACAGCTTAAGTCTCCTCGAAGAGACCTCCCAAAACCTCCCAATCTAAATTAGCACCTCCTACTAGATATTTTCATAGCACTCTGTGATTTTCCTTCATATAACCTATATATTTTTAGTTCTGTATTTCACTGCGTTAGTATTTATCTTACATCTTTCTCCTCCTCTAGAAAGCAAAGGGATAATTAAATCTTTCTATAGCCATTCTATATTCAGTGTCTCACAGATTATCTAGCACGTTTTATATGCCTCACAAATATGTGTTGAAATTTGGTGACTTCTCCAGACTTAGGTTTCATATTACTCTCTGGGTATCTCTACTTGAATGTTCAGC
>NW_024425563.1:67682906-67954376 GCF_017311325.1 Ursus maritimus | reverse complement strand
AGGTCCCTCAAAACCAAAGACCCAAAGTAAATTATATCTGTACTGAATTTCTTTTCCCAGTTAATGGCATCACCAGAGACCAAAGCCAGAAACCGCCAAACCTCCTGACTTTCACTCCTCCACTCCTCCATTCACCTGGTATCCAAGACCTGATTCCACCAACTTAATATTTCTTCACCCTCCTCCTCATCCCCTTGGTACTGTTCATCCTTCCTTACTTCAAGCCTTCATTTTACCTGCAGTTCTATGGTATTACTACTGTAGTAGACTGCTCATTCATCTTCCCGTGTATTTGAAACCCACTCTTATTAATGATCTTCAACTAACTAACTCTTATACCCATCTTAGAGATCAGAAAAATAAAGGTTCCAAGGGTTTCAGAAGCTTCTTACCTCATGTCACTCAACTAGTAAGTAGCAGAGCTGAAACTTACACTGGTCTATTCCCCAAACTCAGAAGACCTGGGAGAGATCTTCTAGACCTCAGCACGACCAAAAGCCCCAATCCAGGCATCCTGAATTAGAAGAGCATGCTTATGTGTGGATTTACCCCTCGGAAGTTTGCGTATTTCTTGAGAACAGAGAAAAGATCTTCATTTCATCCCTCCTCATCACAGATCACCCACCCCTCCACCAGCACACTGCATAGTATCTGCTTTATTGTACGATATCAAAGGATTTTTGAGACAGAAATGGAAAAAGAAAAAAAAAGGAAGAGAAATAGGAAGGATTAATCCAAGGGAGAAAAAAAGGAGGAGGATCCAAGGTGATAAGAAATGAGGAAGAAAGAGATAGGAACAAGAAATACAACTCACTTTGTTTAGATTCTTGTTCAGAAGTTATGCCTTTGCAAAAAATGTTGGCTGGAATTTTGGCTGATGTTTTACTTACTTCAGCACAGGGAAAATTCCAACTTGGCCTTTTCCCTCAGGAACATTTATGAAGAGTTAAGAGTTATATGATGATGTGAAGTAAAGAAAGTCAATTCACATATACCCTTCTTCAAAGTAAAAGTTAGCAGCTAAGTGCCACCAAGTAAATCACCTCTCCTCTAAAAGCTCTGCCCTCTCCCCTTCAGACAATTATAGTCTAAAAAGCCAGTTTGATTTGTCACAATTTTTTTTTTTTTACCATTTTGTACTTTAAGAGTAATTTGGGACTGTATTTAGGGCTGCAATTTCTCCTCTAAAGCAACTAAAAGCCTTATTCTTTTCAGTCTCATAATTAACCTACCATGCCATTTCACCCAAATAATCTTCTGGAAATTTAACAATGTACCCCCAAATCTTTTGTAGGCTGAGTTTGCCTCAGCACCACTAAATCACTCCGTATCATGTTCCTCATCGGTGGCAACTGAAATGAAATATGCATACTATGTAATTGGAAAAAGATTCTGTCTTATTTGCTTCAGCTGTTCTTCCTTGTTGGAAATGCAGAAGGAAAGAAGGCAGCAAGAATACCTTCCTGCTGTCAGTTTAGAAGAAAAGCCATCACCACAGAGCCACATCAGCAGGGGCGGGCCTGAGTTCTCTGCAGGCTTCTAACAAGTCCCTCAGACCTCTAGACACTCATCATGCTCCCTTGACACAGAATGGGAAGAGTTTCGATAAAACAATATGGTGTGCAATTACAAACACATCTTAAGTGCCCCCTACTCATTGGCACTGTTCCATTTCCAAAATGCTCTAGTTCAGCCTCTCAAAAAAAAAAAAGTACCTCCAGCCAAAGTGCCACATGTGCAGAGAAAGAACACATTCTGTTTTTATTTTTTTATGTGTCTCCATAATCCTAGTAATAAAACATATTAAAATGAGAATCTTCCTCATTAGGGTAGGGTTTCTATGGGAGGTGATTTAAAATTTTATAAATTTACTATCACTTTTATTTTCAGTTCTCTATTATTCAGAATTTAATTGTTCAATGCATGAAATAATGATAGCTAGGACTTACTGTGCTTCCCATGTGCCAGGCACTGTTCTGAGTGCCTCATGTATATTAATTTTGTCCTCAAAAAGATCCTGTGCTGGTAGGTGCTATCGCTGTCACTCCTGTCTTTACAAATAAGGTAACGGAAGCGCACAGAGGTTAAATACACTGCTCCTGTCACCAGCTAGGAAGTGGTGCCCACACCCTAGTGCCTCTTACTTCTACAGGCCATCATTTATGTGTTTGCTACTTCTTTTTTCCTTCCTCCTATGTTTTCTTCAGGGCCATTTTCATCATGGATCCTTTTACAGAATGCTTACCTTTAGAGAATGTCCTCAGTGTATGGGGGAGGTGCAATGAGGCACACCCCCAAAGTCGTGGAAGTAAGGGAAATAAAGTGGGCTCAGAGAATCCATCAGAACGTCCCTGAATATCCACAGGACTCTCACTTTTCCGGCTTTCCTTGCAGTTGGAAGGAGCCTTGTGACTTTTTCTGGTCAACAGCCTTTGAGCAGAAGTAAAACGAACTGAAAAAAGTGTACTTGGCGGACAGATTGTTCGACTGTGTTGAATGCCACTGATAGATCAAATGTTGTGAGACTTGAGGAATGATTATGAGAATTAGCAATTATGGGATTTTAGCACTAGGGAGGTCATTGTTGAGCATGGTAAGAACAGTTTCTCTGTAGAAATTCGTTAGTAGCATCATTCAATCAGTAATGTAGAGTATAAGAAACTACTTTGCTAGTGGGTATAGAATGACTGGCATACAGTTATAGAACCTAGATCCTTCTTCTCAATCCTATGCTGTTCTCTTTCCTAACCCACTCAGAAGTCTCTTTTGCTTCCCTTGTTTCATTATACATCCACATGCTCACACGTCTATGTCAAGTTGTTATACATTGAACTATTAGTCCAAAGTCTTTTACTCTTTTATGATAGTGCTATACATCTGTATTTTTGCTATGGTCTTATGGTAAGTAGAGTGCACTTCTAAGCCCCTTAACTTTGGACTTGGTCCTATGATTTCATTTGGCCAATGGGGCATTAGCAGAGACAACATATGCATAAAAATGGAAATTTGCTTGAGCAACTGGACTTGCTGTCTTGTACATCTACACAGCCCTGAGCTAGTCCATGTACTCAGGATAGTTCACTGCTCCCACATAGACACCCAGAACTAACCAGCAACCTGGAGCCCACCCCAGCCAACATCAGCCAAACTTCAGCTGACCTGCAGAAGCATGCTTGGGAAATAAGAGATTTTTTTCCTAGAAGCCACTGAGCTTTGCAGTGGTTGGTATGTGCGAATATAGCTTACTGAGACAAAATTTGAATTCTAAATCTCCCAAATGACCTTAAAAAAGAAAGCACAAAGTTTTGCCTGGACTCTTCTCTAATTATAAGCCTCAGATTGATCCCAAAATGTCATGAGGCCACTCCACCCAGTACCCACACCACACAGTAAAATTGGTTCATTCTCCTCTTTAAAAATCAGACTTTAGGAATTGGAAGAGATCTGAGGAGTCATGTCCAACCACCTCTTTTTACATCTGAGAAATACCCAGGAGATGAAATGACATGTCACATATCATACTGCTAATCCCACAGAGCAGCTACTAGAATCCGGAGTCCTGACTGTTGTTTCAGTACTATTTCTACTGTGGCACACACTGCCTATCTTAATTCTAAACTCTCAGGTTCAAGCTATATTCAGAGACAAGAAATCTATGGTTTAACATTATAAACACTAATTCTCTTGTCACCCATGATATCCTCTTTCCCTTTTTATGAACTCGTTTTTCTCCAGCATCTGAACCACTCCAACACACACACACACACACACACACACACACACACACACACACTCACAGTTGAATTCAGTCTTTAGTCTTTGACTATTATCTAAAAATCTTGGTTCCATCAACAATTAATATAAAGTTATTGAACTAACAATTTCATTTTACAGTCAAGGAAATTGAGTCCTAAAAAAGTAAGATGACTTGCTTAAGGCCATACAACTAGATAGCGGAAAGAAGATACTAGATCCCAGGATTCCTGACTCCTCTCTTGCATCTACCTCCCAAGCCCTACCATTTATAATCAACAATATATGTACATTTGTGCCTTTGTGGTTTTTAATCTCATTACTTGAGGAGAAATTAATTTTAGATTCTTTTTTCAATCTATTAATTCTTGACATCTTTTTATCTGGAATGGAGATAGAGGCTTTTGCATTAGAATGTAATCCAAATAAATGTTCTTGAGGGATTTCAAAAGTCAATATGACTTTTACTCTTTCAAAAAAAAATCATCTCTCAAGAGGATAGTGACTTGCCTTCGCATTGCTGTGCTTTAAAACAAAAAGATAATTTGTATATTTAAAAGGCACCTTTCATCTTCTCATCTGTAGAGCTCAGTGCTTACAAAAATAACTCATTGTTTCTTCGCCTTTTGTCTCTTTAGAAAAGAGGAGAAACACAAACACTCAAAAACTAAATCATGTGTCCAAGGTTGGATAGGGAGGCACTAATTCATTTTTTTTTTTTAAGATTTTATTTATTTGACAGAGAGAAAGACAGCTAGCGAGAGAGGGGACACAAGCAGGGGGAGTGGGAGAGGAAGAAGCAGGCTCCCAGTGGAGGAGCCTGATGTGGGGCTCGATCCCAGAACACTGGGATCATGCCCTGGGCTGAAGGCAGACACTTAACGACTGAGCCACCCAGGCGCCCCAAGGGAGGCACTAATTCAGCACGTTGCCTCTACTAAATTCTGGTATGAACTTTTGTATTAGTAATACTAATCATAACTCCCACAAAACTAACATTCACTGAAGTTTTATACTATGTTCTGTGCACCATAATATATATGACTTTTATATGCATTAACTAATTTATTCCAAATGATGGTAATCTTTGTATGTAATATTATTATCCTCATTTTACAGAGAGGAAGATGAATCTTAGAGTTAAATAATTTTTCCAAGGTAACAGCAGAATGAACATGCCCAGTTTCTGGCAAAGATGCCATGTCTTTCTTACAAAATATCACGGGGTCAGGAGTGGGAAAGGGCCTTGACTCTAGCACTGAAAAAGTGAACTTACTTTCTGTAAGTACACATCTATACCTACTTGTTTGAAGCACTGTGAATTTATATTAAAAAAATAGATTTGAGCTACTGCATAAAGGTAAATTAAAAATTAGTCTTTGTTATTAGAACTCCAGATTGTGCTTTCCTTTGAAGAAGAAGGAGTGTTCATGATTGGAGAGAAGCCCCAAGGGTCTTGTGCAGCACGAGGAACGCTCTGTTATTTTGTTGTGGGAGGTTGTGTAGATGAGTTTACCTTGTGAAGATGTACTGAGCAAGACGCATGATGTATGCCGTTTTCTGTGCGTATGTTATATAGCTTTAGATCTCACATTAACATTACCCTTTGGAAATGTCTAAAAACATATTGAGAATAGAACCACTGTCTGCCTCTGAGGAAACTTTACATTTACCAGCTGTGAACCAGGTGAGGCAGTGCAACAGAGGTTATGCTTATGAGCTTTGAAGATGACAGGTCTTGTTCAGTTCCATCCCAATTAAGGATTTCTAAGCTTCAGCAGCCTTGCCTGTGAAAATAAAGGGACCGAGCTCCGTGAAATCTATTATAGTATTCACTATATTTTATTATTGCTTCATTTGCCAGGGAAGGTTTTTGTTTACCTTGTGTATTAGTCCAGAAAAGAGACAGTAAGATGGAATTAAAGGTGCAACAGATTTCTTGGGGAAAACATCGGAGGAGGCTGAGAAAGATGTCAGACTGCAGTGTTAAGTCTGAACTTTGTGAAGGTGAGAGGGCAGAGGTCACGGAAACAGATAACACATAAGAGGAACCAACTTTGGGAAAAGGGAGAAATAACGGATTCAGTTCTCCCGTATTGAGCTCGAGGTGTTTTTACACATCAATCCTGAAATGTCAAAGGGAAATATGGGTCTGGAGTGTGCTTCAGTTGCACGTTTGTGAGTCATTTGCATATCGGTGTTAAGAGAAGCCTGAGGCATAACGAGAGAGCTTAGGGACAGAGTACCAGATGAAAAGGGAAAAGGACCTTGAGCATCGGTGAAGTCTGATGTTTAAAGTCAGGAAAGAGAAGGATGAGCCTGCAAAGATAACAACAAGCCCACAAAGCGGAAGCAAGCAGAAAAGGATTGTGTCCAGTCAGGGGAAGAAAGAAATGATCAATAGTGACAAACACCACAGGAAGGTCAACTAAGAAGCAGCCTGAAAATGTCCATTGGATTTAGAGACATGGAGGCCATTGTTGGTCTTAATAAGAACTATCACAGTTCAGTGATGGGGACAGGCCAATCTCCCAATATGGTGGTGGGGGTTGGGTAGGGAGGGAGACAGAGTGGTCTTGGAGAACAAATCTAAAGGGCAAGTGAGCAGATTGGGTTTTGAGAGGATGCAAACAGCTCTTCTATTAAACAGGAGGAAAGAAGAATAGATTAGATACAGATGTAGGCAGAGATATGTTTGGAAATGGGAGAATGAGAGATCACAAACTTATCTAGCAGTTTCCATTTTCTCAGTGAAAATATCAGCTGAGAGCAATGGAAAGGATAGGGAAGTTGAAGGATTCTGAGGAACAGAGAGTTTGAAAGTCTTTTCAGGAAATGGGGGCAGGAATTGAGCAAAAACTTGCAACAAGTTAAAAGGCCCATTTACAGTTGTTGAGTATACATTTATGGCAAATCCAATAGCCCTGCTGTTCAGCCTGCTACAGCCAGGTTGGGTTATGCGATGCAAGCTCAGAAAGGACAGATCTATGGGTAAACTGGGAAGGACTTTCTAGCCTGTTGGGTGCAACGAAAAGCCAAAGGGGAATGCATTTAGTGGTAATGGTGATAGTGTTATTGAAATAATACCGTATGGACTCATGGTTGAGGAGGAAAGTTATGAAAGGAAGAGAATGGTGGATTGAGAGACTGTAAGGAGTCATGGAGAGAACCCCACCCTTGAACATTTTTGTCCTCTAAGTTTAACATCTTCTGAAACTGGTCGCTTTTGTTCCCAGGAAAAACGTCATGTAGCAAATCTTACATTTGAAAAATCAACCGCATTTATGGTAGCAAACACAACCATAAACATTTCCTTGCCTTCGTGAAGTTTATATTGTAATGAAGTCAGACTAACAACCTTTTTTCTAGAGCAATACTGTCCTCTAGAAATACCATATACATAATTTTAAATTTTCTAGTAGTCATATTAAAATGAGAAATGGAAACAGGTAGACTTGCCAGATTTTGTTTTAAGAAGTAATATACTTACACTAAAAAGTCATTTCTTGTTTATCTGAAGTTCAAATTTAACTGGGCATTTCGTTCTTTTATTTGATAAGTCTGTCCATCAAAACATGTGAAATAAATCTTAAGATTCTGCTTCTTATCACTTCAACATGTGACCAATGTATAAAAAATGAGATATTTTAAGTTTTAATTAATTTAAAGTAAATAAAATTAAAAACTCAACTTCTCATTCACCCTCACTGCACCTCAAGCGTTCGATAGCCATATGTGGCCACATACTGGACAAATTGTAGCTACTGTATTGGACAGCACAGCTCTATACCATAAACTCCTGAAGTCATAAACGATGTTCACCTTTGTAATCTCCCCTGTGGACTAGCATAGTAGCGAGGCTCTATAATTACCACTAACAGAAGGAAATATATTTGAATAGAAAGGATAGACAAAAGGTAGACAACAATGAGCAGAGAAGAGAAGTAGTATATGAATTGAACAAAAGGGCCTTCTAGAAGCCCAAGAAATTATACCCTTTGGACAGAAACTTATATGAAAAAGATGGTCCTTAGAGAAACAGTTTCATAACCAACTGGAATCTAATTTTAAAAGAAAAATATATATTGTGTACCTCAGCAATATATAAAGAGACAAGGAAAAGGTGCCTTTCAAGAAAGTTTCTAACCCAGCGTGCACCAGATATTTCTTTCTTTGCATTTTACATGGAACTTAATTCCTAACATGAATATATTTTCCACAGAAACAGCATAACAAACTCCATCGCTATAAAGGCAGCAAAGACAAACTCTCCCTCAGAATTCCATAGACCAAAGAGTCGTGAGGCTGGGTATCTCTGATGAGCATGGCTATTTTCTCTAAATCCTCTCAGGGTGTTTTCTGTTTTCCAAAATGAAAGCAACCTGGAAATTATTTACTTCACGGTGGAGACCCAGAAGAAGAGTAATGGCAGGCTGAAAGCTCACAGAAGAGAAGGCTGAAGCTGTCCTTTTCCTCAGGGAAAAATAATCTGAGTCTGATGCAATGCAGTCATTTTTTCCCTCACCATTCTTTTTATCTGCCGAAGCTATGTTCTCCGAGAGCATTCATCAGGCAGCTCTTTCTTGGTTAGCAGAGACACTCTGTATGAATTCTAACCCTGCTATATGATCCATCTTGGAAAGAGGAAAATATAATGAAAGAGGAGGGGAGATCATTCTTGTATCGATATTTACACTTCCCGGAACATATAAAACTATCATTTAAAATTAATTGCTCACCAGACCACACTCCCACTGAGTAAATGTTGTTTTATTCAGAGAGGCGACTGACCTGGAGCCCCTTTGAGTTGGAGACGCTGTTTTAATTATCCTCCTCGCTTCACTCCTCAAATGAGCCCCCTTTAATGGTTCAGTTTGTGCAAAGTTCCCCTCCTTTGTATTTTTAGTCAACTGAAGTTTAGGCCTTATATATCATTTTTAATTAGTCAAAAGATAAATATTATAAACTTCTGAACTGACAAAGCAATAATTGCTTTCCAGTCTATAAATGGTGGTGGTGGTGGTGGTTTCTGGTGACAATTAGAGGACCGATTTTTGAAGTTAGCATCTACCTTTTAGTGGTGAGGTTAATGTCCTCGTTTGTGGGGAAGGATGGTATAAAAATTTTAATGGTCTTAGAGTGGTTGGGTAATGTTTGAACATTGGGAAGGTGGCGCTCAAGTACACTACCCACTAGTTTCTTGAGGCATGAACCCAGGAGCAATAATCTTGAAAAGAAAGGCCACCATTCAGTGAAGAATCATTTACTTCTACTTAGCATTTACTAAGAACTGACAAGTTACGAGTCCTTAAATACATTCACCCCTCAAGAACAACTTGTCTTATCTTTTTCTTCTCTTTAATCTCCCAAACCAGTATAGCAACCCCGCAGAAAGATAACATGGCCTAGGATGGAGTTAGAGTCCTGGCTGGAAATAATTTAACTCTCCTTGATCCTAAAAATAATGCTTTATTAGCTCTGTCTGTACAAGTACAAAATTATTGGGAGACAATTCTCTGTGGGTCACGCTCTTCTGCACATTTTGCAAGAGAAACGCTGATGGCTCTTTTATTCTGGACTATATTTTCAAGGATGTTTGTACAGCCAACAGCCTTGGAAGAAAAAGATAGCATTTCCCTCCAAAACAAAGAGAGATACTTTGCATGCTTATCTTCCAGTGCAATAAAGATGATGCCTCCCTGAGAGCAAACATGGAAATGCTTACCGCCCATTGTAAAATATTTGGGTTCCCTAAATTCAGAGTTCCCCTGCATGTGAGGCTGTCTCTTGGCCCCCATTTTTGTTTGTTTGTTTCCATCACCCTATGGGACTCAGAGAACTGGGAAAAGAGAAAAGAATGCTTATATTCTGACCATTGCTATCACTGTGAGCAATAAACAGTCTTTTGTTTCTTACTCAGGGATTTTTTTTTTCCGTCTTCTACCAGCATCCATGAAAGGGTGGTGGTCTCACTTGTACCTTGTAAGTAGGGTAAAAATCTCAAAGCCTTGACAGTTCTTAACAAGAATCAGTTAGGAAAAGATGCACAGAGATGGGGGCTTTTACCCCTCACATATCTGCTCCTGATGCTTTCCTTCAAGCTAAGGCTGGAGAGAGTAGAAGGTAAGGGCTTTCTGGGGTACAGGTTCTCAGTGAATTGTAGCACACTAGTAGACTGCAAACCCTTCCTCAGTGTAGAGTTTGGGCTCAGTATGTAAAATGTACCTGTGCTGCAGCTGAGGGCCTAAGCCGTTATGGTGATGTCCATCAGATAAGATGCTGGGCTGACCTGACCGTGCAGTGCAATATGGAATAGAGTATTCCTCACTGCGGGTAAGAGGTGAGAGGTTAAACTCAATCTAGCCAGAAAGGGAACTGAGCATTCACTGGAACGTGTGAGGATCTTGCCTCACGGAGGGAAAGTATTGTCAGCGCATTCAGAAACTTCATTCAAGTGGGTACTAGAGCTGAAGGCCCAAAGTGTGACTAGTTGAAGAGGATAATCACTTCAGTGATTTTTCTCAGTTTTCCAAAACTTTTCCCTTTATTAAAACCGATATTTACCTTTTCAACTTTTAAGGGCACTGCTGCCTGATTTAGAATGCAGTTCTTTTGTGCGCCACAAAGACGTAAAGGTTATGGACCACACATCTAGAATGTCCCCAGCTATGGGTTGGGTTGGTGTTGCCAAGCCCAGTGTCTGCAAGGAATCCCCCACCCCAACCCCAGGAGGTTTATTCTTAAAGGAATTGACAAGTTACACCATGGTCTAAATATAGAGCTGAGCAGGGACACCTGGGTGGCTCAGTTGGTCAAGCGTCTGCCTTCGGCTCAGGTCACAATCTCAGGGTCCTGGGTTCAAGTTCCGCATTGGTCTCCTTGCTCAGCGGGGAGCCTGCTTCTCCCTCCACCTGCCGCTCCCTCTACTTGTGTGCATTGTCTGACAAATAAACAAGTAAATAAATAGCTGAGCAAGTAGACAGTGCTTACCCAGTACCCTTTTACTTGGTATACCTCCCTTGGTGTCTTTTGATACGCAATGGGAAAATGGGAATATGCTCTCTCCTCAACACTCCAAGCTCCCCTCTAATTCTCAAAACTGGCTCCATGTGGGTACTCTATGAACAGAGTTAAGAGATTCTGGGTCAGCCCCAGACCTCACACATAAAGCTTTGCCAGTCACACCTAAGGGATAAGATAAGAGAAATGCATCTCACAAGTCCTTGCCAGAGGCAGAATTCCGGGAGGAGGTCTTGCGCCTCCGGAGAGGAGAGAAATCCCAAGATAAGAGAGGTATTCCACATACCACGGATGGTAAGTGACAGGATGCAAGTGACAGGATGCCTCACCCTGTGAAGAATGTGGGAGAGCTCTCTCCCTGCCAGTCCAAAGGACTTGCTGCCCTCAGACATTCTGGTTTCCTCCCTAATGATAAGGTAAAAAAAATAGCCTCTGTGCATACGAAGTCCTAGAAGTTGAGCTATAGGGAGTGACCTCTGTCAACATCCGGAGAGCAAAGAAAAGTGATTTCTCTTAGGAAGAACCTCATTTGATTAAAAGTACAAACAAACATAAGTATTTTAGGTTAATGTGCTAACTGACCACCTGCTATGTTCACAGTTGTCCTCTGTAAAGGAAAAGCCAGCTGTCTTTCTATTGAAGATGCGTTAAGTAAGAAAGCCCTTTTCAGGGAAGTCCAATTTGAGGATGGTTCTACATTCTAATGAAGACTTTTGAGCCCTGGGAAATATAAGAAGGAGCATCCAGAAGTAGTGATAATAGATTTTCTGTTTTTTAATCCTGACGGGAAAGCTTATTTTGAAGAATTTCAGTTTTTCAGCAAATATATGACAGATGACAGAACTGAGTAACTAAGAGCTTAGCTCCTCCCCGGGCAGTCTTTTCAGGTTTTGATTCCCTATTAAAACTCAATTCTTGGGGCTCCTGGATGGCTCAGTGGGTTAAGCGTCTGCCTTCAGCTCAGGTCATGGGGTGTCTGCTTCTCCCTCTGACCCTCCCCCCTCTCGTGCACTCTCTCTCAAGTAAATAAATAAAATCTTAGGGAAAAAAAAACCACTCAATTCTTAGGTCCACTTAGAGACAGAAGGAAGGAAAAGAATGTCTCTTGCTTCAAATTCATAATGGCATCCAGCTCTGCTTTGCCCACTTTAGGTAGATTGCTTGGTTTGGACGCTTACATTATTTTTTCTGGAAACCACTCGTACATCTGGGTTGCACTCCGAAACCACTAGAAGTCGTCTGGCTGAGAAGGAATTAGAGTCCAAGTACTTTTTTTATGGCTGTATTTTACCTGCTTCTCCTGAGCACCCTGCACTTTAACAAACACAGAAAACACACTTATTGACAACTTTTTACAATGATGTCCTACAGGAAGATTTCGTTGTTACCTACTCCTTCCCAAGTTTGACTGCAAAAGAAGCAGCCCTGCTGAATCCAGCTGGTGACTCCCATGGAAAAGTTTACCACAGAAACATTTGCAATCAGTTAAGACTTTGGTCCCATAATGCTCAGCAAGGAAGTTGAAGACAATTCAAGATGGAAATAGAACTCTATGTGCCAAACCTTAGAGCTAAGTTTTAAAGCATCACTCTTGGAAGATGTGTGTTTTTCTCATTGTTTGTTAATGGAGAGGAATATGTCTTTAAGATTTTTATTCACTGTGTTTGTGTCCGCATCTGTATAGAACATTATCTACCACTTGGCAGGTCACCTAGACTTGCCCACATCTGGTTCTGCTTTCATTTCTCTTCCCCTATTCCTTTCTGGCCAGCACTCAAAAAGAACTACAAGTTTATAGGTGCCACGGAGGCATATGGTTGAAGGGAATATTTTCCTTTTTACCAAGCTCCTACTTCTGTTTTGATTTTTCTCCCCTATTTTTCACTTAATTTTAAAGGAAGAATTACAATTGAGTAGAGGCTTTTATTAATATTTGGAAAAAATGACATGTTAAAGAGGCATTTTAGAGTGATCTGAATGCTTGGAAACTATTTTTACTACTGACTACAGACTACATAGAAAGGCAGTTCTTTACTGAAGGACCAGAGGCTTCGGGGTTGGGCAGAGTTAATTCCAAGTCTAGTTCTGCCACTTGTTGGTGACCCGAATCCTGGATTTTTGCATCTGTATTTATGTGATAAAAGGAAGTTGACATGTTTAGGTTGTTGTGAAGGTTAACTTTAAATGCATGGTAAGTGCCTGGTGAAAGGGAAGTATTATTAATGAAAAGTAGCTCTTAATATTTGGCGGCGGTAAAATGCAACATTCTGATCATACTCAGCAATTAAAAGGAAAACGTGCTGGTTTTCATCTCTCTGAGATCTCATTATTATGTAGTGGTTTTCCATTAGGCCCAATAGAATGTCATTGCTAATAATAAAGGCTGTGAAGGCTTACTGAGCCGTAGAAGTTTTATTTGCTTAATGTGAGAGAATAGGCCCAAGGACAATACATTCATGGTTTGGGAAAGAGAAACAGATTACTAGAAAAGCAATAGCATGCTGAACATGTCAAAGAAAAATACAGCACTGATAAACAGGAAAATAAGTCCTGGTACCAGGAATAAGGTAAAACTGTGATTATTTACTGAAAATCCAGGGAGTTGACCTTCTAAAACAGACAAGATTAGCTGAAGGAAACCATTGTCTATCTTACTCCTCTATTCTCTTGATTATAATCGGCTTTGGCTCCCAAGTGAAGGGAAAAGAAAGGCTCCAGCTAGGTGAGACCAATGCCCCAATGCCGATCTCAGTTAACCATTTGAGGTGGCCAAGTGGAGTCGCCTCAGAATGTCAAGGTTACTGTAAAATGTAACACCTGTGAGCAGTAAAATCAAGCACAGAGCCTTCTCTACACTCACCTAGGGTGGTCCTAAACATAAAGGAAAATGAAGTTTAAAATAAAGAATTTGAACAAGATCTTCCAAGATGACAGATTCAGGGTGATTATTTCACTCCTGGAGTCAAGTAAGATATATTGTATGATTCTGATAGGATTTACATAACTGGCTGGATTTCAAGTTTGTTTCTTCGGTGTGGGTGATGGTGTTCGCTTCAGCAGGGGAGAAATCTATGATTCGTAACTTTAAAGCAGCAGTTATTTTCTATAGTTCCTAACAATTTCTCAGGCACCCCAAGACAGTCACACCCATTCTCTCTGTATTCTGTAAAAATATATTTTGTTTCTTCTCTCTCTCAGGTGAGGTTGACTTTCATAAGGAGAGACAGTGATGGTGGTAAACATTGGAGTTTGTCTTTAATCAGTTTTCCTGTCTCCTATTTGGTATCGCTTACTTCCCTCTGGGTCATTTCAATGAAATTAGACTTCACCATGCCATCCTAAATAAAGGAAAAGAAGAGTATGAATTAATGAAGTTTGGGTAATATAATTCTTTTAATGAAATTCAGGTTTATTGCTTTAAAGAATCTATGGTAATTAAAACTAGACTGAGAACTGCTTCGTTGAGATTCAAATTTAATAAATAACGAAGCAAGATTTGCAATTAGATTATCATATCCAGGCACCAGCCCAAGTATTGCCGACGTCTGCTTATCTTGTAAGTATACTATTTTATTCATTTATTCATTCATTCTTTCCACACAAACTTATTGAGCAAGTATTATTTGCCAGGCTGATGCTAGATGCTTGAGATAGAATGGTTAACAAGAGAGAATTGCTTCTTCACCTGATTGCATCTTGTATAACTGGAAGAACTTTTCTTCTAATTAATCTTTCCCCTTATGATCTTATTTACATGATTCCATATATTCATATAATCACAAACTCACAATAAGTCTAAATTAATGAGGCTTTATCCTAGGCTTTTTTTCCCCCCAAGGGCAGAAACTGATCAGCAACTCTTTCTTTTTCGGCAGCCATGTGTCTTAAAAGGTAAAAGACTGTCTCAATCTGTTTTCTTTTTCTCTGACAATTTGCAGGAAATAGGTGACTTTTGATCTGAAGAGACCCATCAGGTTAGTCTGTTCCTTATTTCTGCTGTACCAATTATTACAAAAGTTCTAACAAATAAGCTAAGAGAAGTATTATGAAGTCAGGCAAATATTGTTCAGTAAAAATGTGGTGGAAATCTGCTTTGATGGAAAGAAGCTGAAGCCTCCAATAGGTCACAATAATACAGCTGTCTCAGGTGGAAAGTGACTTTGGTAAGTTACAGGTATGCACAGAAGTGTTACATTGTGTTTAGTGTTCAGAAGTACATCTGCCCCTCAGCACTAACGGTAAAGGGCACAGAGTCCTATAAGGAAAACTGAGTCTGGCGGTCCCATCTCTGCTGTGACTTTGGGTAGTGGCCTCATCACTTAGGGATGCAGCATACTCAAAAGCACAGTAGTTGAAATCGGAAGCCTGACTCGTGACTGTGGGCAAAACTCTTTCCATCAGTGGGCTCTTCTTTCAAAATGATGAGGTCAGGCCAGAAGTTCTCTAAAAGAATCTCCAGTGTTAGCATTCTTCATTTCTAGAATTAGAGTTAACACCAGAGTTGTTTCCCAGGTTGGGAAAAAAAATGGCTGTGAACAGCATCTGCTCACTCAGCACTCTTCCTGACATTACTCCTTTTGGGATCGTTGCACTAGACCATCCAAGGGCAGAGGAGAAGGTGGTAATAAACCTATGTCATGGGTTGAATTGTGTTTCCCACTCCCAATTAGTATGTTGAATCCTAAACCCCAGTACCTCAGATTCCGACCTTATTTGAAGAAAGGGTTCTAAAAGAGTTAAAAGAGAGAGTTTAAAGAGTTAAAATGAGGTCATTAGGATGGCTGTAATCCAATATGACTGATGTCTTTATAAAAGGGAGAGACTTGGATATAGAGGTACACACAGAGGAAAGGTGATGTGAAGACACAGGAAGAAGACAGCCATCTGCAGCCAAAGGGAGAGGCGTGAAGCAGATCCTTCTCTCTCGCAGCCCTCAGAAGCAATCAGTCCTGCCGACACCTAGAACTCAGACTTACAGACTCCAGAACTGGGAGATGATAAAGTTCTATTGTTTAAGCCATGCTGTTTATGATACTTTGTTAAGGCAGCCCTAGCAAACTAATACACCCCATGAACTAGTTCCAAGAACACAAAAAAGGGGTCTGACTATCCCAAATAATAAAAGGCTTGGATCCTAGCCTTCTTGCCCCTTCTAAACACACACCCCAATTTGCATGTTGCCCCCTTATGGCACCAACTTTGTCTCATTCCCCAAAGCTGCCAACAGCCACATTTTAAGAACACAGAAATAGGCTGATGTGATGTCAAGGATTTCTCATTGGATTTGCGCATCCTCATTCCCTGCCTCAGAATGGTCTCCTTTGTAAAACTAGGTGGTTGGATTTGATAGTGAGGACCCGTTTCAGCTACAGTATCTGCGTAAATGTATGTGGCAGGTAATGGGACCCACCAAGACAATTTGAGAGAAGGAATGATACGATTAAAATGGTGCTTGAGGAAGATCAGTACTGACAAGGCAAAGGAAAGATTAGAAGGAGAGAGAAGTAGAGGTTGAGAAACAACAATCATTGTAATTGCTTAAATGGGTGATGTGACCAAATAGTCAACAGAATTAGATTAGATCAATGAGTGATTCTTAAACTTGAGTGTGGGCCAGAATTGCCTGAAGATTTCTTAAAACATAGATTGTTGGGCCCCACCCTTAGGGATTCTGTGTCATTAGGTCTAGGGAAGAGGACCAGAATTTCTATTTCTAACAGGTTTCCCAAGTGAGGCTGATTTAGAGACTGCTTTAGAGACCGCACATTGAGTATCATTGGGCTGGACTGTCACAGCCATGACACTCTAGAGAATTTGGGCTCCGAGTTCTAGTTAAAAAAATTTTTTTGAGTTTGGCTTTTGGCAAAAACAGGGTTTATTTATGCTTTTGATTTTGTTTTTGGCCTGAATTATCCAAGCTGTTGAATACACAAGAGTACCAACTCAATGATAATTGATTGTGCACAATTCTGTCTGATGTGGGGCCATATTAACCAGGAATTAGAGGCCTCAGAACCTAAAATCAAAGGGGGAAAGATCATTAATTGGTGTCCTCAAATCTGGCTATAATCTTCTTCTAAGTTAAAAACATAGGTGACTACCAATCCTATTCCTCCAACTTTCCTACCCCAGTTGAGAATCACTGATTTATAATTTGCAAAGCCTTTTCATTTGATTTTCAAAAGCATTGGTAAATTCACAGATAATGGCTCTGTTCATCATTCTATGTATGTAGGCCGAGAAAGTATTATTCCCAATTTACAGATTAAAAAATGAGGCTCAGAAAGGATCTTGCCCCTCTTTCATTTTTGTTCTTGCCAGGATTTTAATAATTTTCAAAAAAAGATTAATGTTCCAGCTCCAGAAGTTTCTCTTAACATATATAATAGAAACAATATTGGACTGATCATTAAATTCACACAAGCAATTTAAAGCAAATCGCCGCAGAATTAAGGTCCATTAAAAACAACCAATCGGCCCTAACGGACTTCTCCATTTGTAAATTATGGATTCTGCTTGAATATTCATCCTATCACATTGATCACATTTCTGTTTCTTTTTCTGTGTTCTTAGAATTAATCTCGTATGAAGTGACTTCAAGCTACAGATCCAGCAAATCGTCCCTTGTTAATTGAGGGGAAAATAGGCTTCTTGTTTCTGATTTTCTTCAAGTTCACAAAGAGAAAAATCCCAAGAACTGTACTTTCTATTAAATCAAGAAGAGAGATGTGTAATGAGGAAAGAATTTTGTTCAACAATAGCAGCAGTGCCACATAGCTGACCAGCTGGAGCCCAGCCCAGCTGCGGCCCCACAGCCCGCCCTTCCAGAGAGAAGCCAGCGTGGCTCAGCAGAGGTGCTCTGACAGAGGGCGTTTGCCCTCAGCCTTCCATGTAGGAAACCATCATCCATTTCTGTAGCAGTATATGCATTTAGAAAACGTACTATCTCTCTCTCTTTCATTTCCCAACTCCTGTCCTTTAAATTAGTTTCGTAGCTCTCACAATGAACATTGTAGTGTATTGAGCCAATCCAGATGATCCTTGGATTTAAATGAGACATGAGTTGTTATTTTCATTTCCTTGGGGACTTAATTTTACTCAAAAGATGAGGGTTATATACTGACACTTCGTCTTCATGAGAGAAAGCAAGAGAGAGACACACACACAGAGACACAGAGACAGAGAGGGGTGCCATTCTGAAATGGACGTTTCAACCTCTTCTTCCTGATCGCTATTTAAAGCACTTATTCTGACTTGGAGAAAATGTAATATATAGTTCCTTAATGTGTTTAGTTAAGGACCTCATGAATCATGTGGATTTCTCCACAGCGTAAGTGGCTATTATGCTGACCCAAGGGTGTGCCATTTTGTGGACACTTCATCTGTGTGTCCCTGTTTATTTGTAGCGAGCAAGCCCAGTGCTGTAAGACACTGATTAGAGAGGCAGTGGAAGTTGTTATCTACTGTAAGTTGCATACAGCAAGAAGCTGCTAAGCGGTGTTCACATAATTGAAGATGCCGAGCTCTCAGACTTGATTGTGATTTTGGTTTGGGGCTTCCAATTCTAGCTCAGGCTCTCAGTAAGTCCAAGACTACTCTTTATCCTGAATGAGTCCTTTTCAGGAACAACACTCCAACCATGAATCCTGGAGATTGCATACAATTGGTGCATTTAAAATTTCCTTTTTAACTACAACAATCTCATCCTTAGTCCTCTCAAAACTAATGAACTAACTAACACTGCTTCCTTTGCTTACCACTGGATTTCAACTTTGCAAGGAATTTTACTAAGTAGAGAGAGGCAGTGGGGGGTGGTGGCGGGTGAGTTAGCCAGAGCTTTCTTACCAGCTGTTATACATCAAGAAGAAAGGCTTCTGTAACCCTTTCCTGGCACACTAGTGCAACACAAAAGCCAGACGCTTCGTGTGATAAAGATTTTCCCTTGAAAACATACACACAATATAACACCATGAACTAATTCATATTTAAATACGATTAGTAAAACGTGGCATTGTTTGTGCTGTGTTTTGGATTAGTGCAGAAAAGTGTGAGAACACAGAGGCCCTGAACAGTGTTGGTATCGTTGACATCCCCAAATGGCACTGCTGTTTGCTGTTTCTGAAGGAAAGCCACTCTTCCCACTGAGACGTAGATCAAGAAAACACCAGTCTGAAAAGTATAAAGGAAAAGGCTAGGGTTGGACCTGACCTCCGTCACATCTCAAAAGTGTGCTCAAGGGTTAATTCCAAGGCACCTCCCAGGAAATGACAAATGTTTCCATAGCCCAAGTTTTGCTCACTCCAGGCCCCCAATATCCAGACTTCCAGGCTTCAAATAGAAAAAGTGTTTGGTTTAAAATAATTCCTGAGGTTTAGCTTGCCTCACAAACCACATTCTTTTTGCCCTCCTCCCCCAGCCCAGTTTTAAGAAAAAGAAAAAGAAGAAAAGGAAAATGTCTTGGAATTCTGATGATAGACTGTAATAAAATTGTCCACGTTGCTTGCTGAGGCAAATAGTGATAATAATAACAACAACAATAATAATAAATCTAAAGCATAGGATTTCTGTAGTTGCCAAAATATTTGTCTTCAATTTAGAGATATTTGTCTTTTTCACACCTTGAATTCTTACTGTGGTTTTCATTTTGCAGTTTTCCATTTTAATTTAATTCCATTTTTACCCTATTCCCATGAAGGCATCAACTATTTTGTGAAGCCCAAGGTCCCTGGATGTACCCAAACCCTTAAATTAATTAAATCTGTAAGCTTTTTTTTAACTCTCAGATGCTCCTAAAAATTCTCATTTTGACCTGGGGCCTTAGAAAGTGTAATTGGTCTTCCAGTGATTTTAATGCAGAACGTGGCTTGGAAAACACTGCTATATAATAGTGTATCCCTACACACACACACACACACACACACACATACACACACTACTCCCATTTAATGACTACCATCAGAGAAGAACAGTCATCTTTAAGAGTTCTAATTGGAATTCTGCTGCAGAGGATATCCTCTTTTTCCTTTATGCTAAACTTCTTGAAAAAGTGGCCAGTCTGCCTCACTACTTCTTAACCCCACTGTCCACTTACACTGGGTACAATCTAGCTTTCCTCCTCAAGATTCCTAGATCAGTGGTCAGTGACCTCTTAATCATAAAGTTCCATGGTCTTCTTTAGTCCCTTGCTTCTTAAACGTATTTTCAGCCTTGATATTTAACCATCTTCACCTTCTTGAAGCCCATTACTCTTTTGCATTAGGAGCTCTGCACTCCTTCAGATGTCTTCTTATCTCTTTGCCCTCTCTCTGCATCCTCATATTCCTTCTGCTGCAAAATATTCCTCCCAAATCTGCCATTGGCCATTTTATTTTCCATCTCCACAAATTCTCATCTGGCAAGCTTATTCAACCCCACAGCTTTAAGAACACCTCCCCACCAGGAGCTCTCCGGATCCTTCTCTCTAATTCTGACCTCTCTCCCATCTCCATTCCTCTCCATTTTTTGTTTGCAGGACTCTGTCATCCGGCTCTTCCACTATACCCCCAAAGCAAAGTATTCAAAAGGCAATTAATCTTTTCTCTCAAACCTACTGGTCACATGGTATTTTGCTCAATCCCCTCATCCACTGGGGCTCTAAGCTACAACATCATCTCCGATTCCTACACTAGACCACAACTTTCAAACAGGGATCTAACCCTGTTGATTCGTCCACCCAGATGTCTCCAGTTTGGTCTCCTTTCTAGTCCTACTGCCAGTCTAGAAATAATGTTGCATTTTAAATAAGAGGCAGATTTTTTGAGAATAAGAGTATTCAGAAAAAGACTCAGAATGCTCAAGATGAGACATGAACACTCCTTGAAAGACAAGTAGGATTTCAATAAGTGAAAGGAGATATGGAATGGAATCTGGTGGAAAGATCAACATGGGTAAAAGTGCAGAGATGGGCATAAGCATGGCATGTGCATATATACTGAGGATTTGTTGGACTAAAGCCAAGTGTGCTTATTAGTCTCCAAAAGTGACTCCCTAAAAAACCATGCTTCTAGGTAATCATCCCTTTATGCCGTCCCATCCTCTGGAATCTCAGTTGGCACTGAGGCTCTTTGTGATTTTAGAATGTCGCATAGGTAGCACTGCATCACCTCCATTCCGAGGTGATGGCTAAGACCGAAGAAGTCTCGCAGCTTCTGCTTTAGAGTCTTAGAACACTCTCTGTGGGAGCCAAATAAGAAAACCAACCGCTGTGCTGGAGACGCCACATGTAGACATTTCTGTCAATAGTCCTAGTTGAGCCCAGACTTTCAGTCTTCTCTATTAAGGCAACACATATACTGCATATACGAACAAAGCCATCTTGGACCCTTTGGACCAGAGCAGCTGCCGGCTGAACCCTGAGTGACCTCAGCCGATACAAAGTAAAACAAAATAATCACCCAACTAAGCCCCACTTGAATTCCTGAGCCATAAATCAAGAATTTGTTGTTTAAGGTTCAGGCTAGCTTGTGAGGCAGAAATAGATAACCAAAGCACAAAGGCAAATTTTGTTGAGTAGTAGAAAATAAGATAAATATGTATGATGTTTCCAAATTATGGAGAGCCTTGAAAACATTAAGCAGAGTGGTTCTTTTTGCTGATATAGGATAATAGGGAGTAAATGAAAGTTTTGAGCAGTAGAATGATAATCATAGCATTGTGCGAAAGATAGTTTGGCAGAAACATACAATATGCATACATACAGGAATGGCAAGCATTTGACAACCTGATATAAAAGATCTAGGGTCTAAGGTTGGGTTTGTTGATATCAAAAACGTTCTTGAGCTTGCTACTACCTCAAGGGATTGTTGTGCTCGCTAAATCGGTCATATACATGACAGTACTGGAAAGCTCATTCTAAATACCATATAAAATAAACTCTTGTTAGTCAGATGAAGGAGGGACTAGAGGCATCAAAGCAACTACAAAGTTAGAACAGCAATCTGCAAGTTGTGTGAAGCATTGCTTATTTAGGATAAGGGATTCAGTCCCTCACTAGCCTTATTTCCCAACACTTCCTGCTACATAATTTATACTCTAGCCCCATTAACCATGGAGGGTGGCCTCAACACTCTGATTCATACTATACCCCCTACTTCTATGTTTTGTCTCTCTCTTCTTACCTACCATGACATCCTATTCCTCTTTCAAAACTCATCGAGAGGTTTGCTTCTCTTATCGACTTTTCCTTGATTTTCACAGTTTGAATTAATAGCTCTCTCATTGTGGCCTCCACTATACATTGTACTCTACAATAATTCCACATCATATTAAATGGCACTTGTTGGTTTATGTATTTGTATTTCCAGTGGTAATACACTCTGAGCAGCTTTGATTGTCTGATGCACAGTATGGGGCTTAATCCATGTTTTCCTTTTGTGTTTTTATTAACTAGAACATTTGGGATAGTAATATTAGAAGGTTGAAACAAGTGGCATCTTAAAGGAAGAAAATAAGACATTATGATTGACTGAATTTTAGGAACAAAGACTATGGAAAAATCACAGGTGATCCTGAGGTTTCAAATGTACAACTGAGAAACCATTATGGTACAAAGAGACTCAGGAAAATACAAAGATTTTGGACATAATGGAAGAATTTTGGAAAGCTTATATGTGAATATGTTGAATTGAGAAAATGGCAAAACATGCAAATAGAAATATCGAGAATTAGTTGTATATATAAGGCTAACATTGAGTTCACAGAACAAAAGTCAACATTTACTGGTGGTGCTTACACTAGAATGATGATATTCAGTTACCTCCCCGTTAAAAGATCTTCTCAGAGGAATAGTGTACAGAAAGGGGAGAAGACCCATCTTCAGGGACCAAGAGAAAGAAAGAGGTTATAGAGGTAAACTGAAATGGGTCAGTATTTATAAGACTACCAGTGGTGATGTCACAGAAACCAGTAGCAGTTGCCTGGAGTCAGCAACAAATAACGTCCTGTAGTCATCTCAAATATACCAGATGCAAATCTAAGTTAAATTCACAAGTCTGCCTTTCCCCCTTCTTTAGACACCATCATCCACTCAGTGTTCCAAAGGACATTTAGGAATCATTCACAATTCTTCCCTTAATCTCGATACTCTCTCAGCAAATTCTGTGAACCCACCCTGAAACACAGTTCTCCTCCTCCTCCTGTCCAACCCACCACCACTATGTTATGTGGTATAATTGCTTTTTAACTGCTTGCCTCTAATCTTAACTCCCCAAGATCCATCCTTCCTACTGCCAGAATAATTGTTCTAAAACACAAATCAAACCACAGAATTGGCCTACTGAGAATCCCTTAACAACTCTCCATTCCCTACAAGATATACTTTTGCCCTCCATGACATGGATGCTGCCCACTTGTCTCCTTTCTTTTGATTCTTTACCATAGACAGCGCCCATGTTCCATCCATGGGAAATTATACACAAGTATTTCAAATACAATATGCTTGAAAGGGAATTTATCACTTTCTCAAGCTTAAATGCAGTCTTTGGCTAGGATTCTCTGTCTCAGAAATGTTATCATGGGATGCCTGGGTGGCTCAGTTGGTTAAGCATCTGCCTTTGGCTCAGGTCATGATCCCAGGGTCCTCGGTTTGAGTCCTTCATCAGGCTCCTTGCTCAGCAGAGAGCCTGCCTCTCCCTCTGCCTGCCCCTACCCCTGCTTTTGCACGAGGGCACTTTCTTTCTCTCTGACAAATAAAATCTTAAAAAAAAAAAAAAAAAGAAATGTTATCACAACAAGGCAGAAAACTGATAGTCACATTTGATTTTCCCTTTTCCTGATTCTCATATCCTAAATCTACTTAATTCTCTTCATCCCCAATATTATCACCCCAGACTCCACTACCAATCATCTCGCATCTGGAAGAATCTCTTAAAGTTCTCTTAAAGAGTCTTGTGCCACTTACCCCTCTCCAATCCATTCTCAAGACCACAGAGGGTAGTCTTTCTAAACAAAATCTGGTTGGGGTTAGAATTAGAGATAAGGTTAGGGTTAACATTTGGCTTAGGGTTTAATAATAATAATAATAATTCAGTGGATTCTCATTGCTGCTCATTGCTCATCTCCTTGAGATGCCTTTCAAGGTCCTCTCTGATTGTCTTCTGGCTAACCTAGAGCATACCTCTATGGACTCAACCCCTACCTCACCCATCTCCCCTCCCTTAGCTAAATGGCACCCATTTGTTATGGACTGAATGTTTGTGACCCCACCAAATTCAACTGTGATGAATAACCCCATCCGCAATGTGACGTATTTAAAGATGGGGCTTTTGAGAGATTGTTAGGTTCAGATGAGGTTATGAAGGTGAGTCCCCCATGAAGGGATTCGTATCCTTTTATGTGGAGGCAGAGAGACTAGAGCTCTCATGCTCTGTCTTTCATATGAAGATAAAACAAGAAAGGCAGCCATTTACAAGACAAAAAGTGTGTTCTTACCAGGAACCAAATCTGTAGGCACTTGATCTTGGATTTCCCAGCTTCCAGAGCAGTGAGAAATAAATGTCTATTGTTTTAGGCACTCAGTCTGTTGTATTTTGTTATGGCAGCCCAAGCTAAGACGCCATTCTCATTCGGAGTCTGACATTTCCCCAGAGTCCTTCCCTATGTCTCATGGCTAGATTAGGGCCCCTGCCATGTACTCCCATAGCACCCCACATATTTCCTGTCAGATTCATCACAGTTTACTGTGCAGACTTGTTTAATGCCTGTCTTTTCTGTTAGACTATAGATCATGAGAGCAGGAACCTTCTTGCCGTAGATTATCAGTGTCTGTCACGGTGCCTGAGACATAGTAGGCATAAAATACTGAGATATAGTAGGCATAAAATAAGTATTTAATAAATAAATGAATAAATAACTTGATTGCACCATGCTGCTATGCTTTTACATATTCTTGTTTATTTGCTGCAGTGACGACCTAACAAACCCTCACTCATCAGTAATCATCTTCTCCTCCTGGAGATCCACCTTAATATTCTCAGACAAAGTTAGATACCTCATTTGTTTTCCTACAGAAAGACCTATATCATATTGTATTGTTTCTCTCTCACACATACCCACTAAATTATGAGCAACTTGAAGGCAATTATCTCAAGCATCCATTTCTCCTCAGGCCTATGATTCAAGACATATTCGCTGAATAAATGGATAAATGATTTACTTGAGAAAGAGGTAGGTTAAGTAATATTTCTTCCAATATGGAGGGATGGAGCTATCCTAACTATTCAGTGATTCCAGTTCTTCATTACCATATTTGAAAGGCATTATAAACATAAAAGGAGCAATAGTCTATTTTTTTAAGATCTAGAAAACAAGAGTATTAATATAGTCATTTTACTTTAGAAATATACCTTCAGTTAATTGTGAGACTATTTCACCAATCCCTTATTGTTCACTACAGTACATCTTTTAACCCTTCCTTTATTTTTAAAAACAACTGAAGTAGTGGAGATTCCTTAATGTTTTTTTGGGGAGGGAGGAATCCACCTAAAACATTAGAGGTCATACCATTTTAAGTTGTGTCATAAGTTTCCACTATTCTTTCTTAAATAATTATTTTTCTATTTGTAATTCTTTGAATTACCACTGTCATTCTCTGACTTCACTTTCTACAAATATTTTGGAGATGAAGTCTATAGGAGATTTGAGTTCCAAGAATCGGTGAACTGTACTATTTCAGACCTTTGCCATTGTCTGGTCACAAGACATTGATGGAACCACTTTATGTCTCTGGAATAACTCCTTTATGCTTCACATGAAGTGTGGTAATCAGGACTGTAAAAATAGAGCAAATGGTCTCTTAAATCCCTTTTTGCTCCCTGCTCCTGACATGGGCTTTTATACCCATGCTAAAGCTTTATCTGGAAAGTTTCCTTGGCTTGAAGAACAGTTTGTATTATTTGAGACAATAATAGATGGTTCACATTGATCTGCCATATTTTTTACTTGTCTTTCTTTCTCATGAGATTGTGAGCTTCCTTTAAAAAAATTGCTTGAGGTAAAATTCGCATAAAATAAAATTAACCCCCTTGAAGTGTAAAATCCAGTGGCATTTAGTAGATCTGCAGTGTTGTGAGACCATACAAATATATATAGTTCCAGAACATTCTCGCATCATAAAAGGAGACCCATACCTATTAAGTAGTCATTCTCTGTTGCCCTTTCCCCCTAGTCCTTTGGCCACCACCAGATTGCCTATGTGGATTTCTCTATTCTGGATATTTCAAATAAGTGGAATCATACATTATGTAACCCATTTGTGTCTGGCTTCCTTCACTTGGCATAATACTTTGGAGAAGCATATATCAGTACTTTATTCCTTTCTGCAGAAGAATAAAATTCCGTTGTATGGATATACCACATTTCGTGTATCTATTCACCCATTAATGGACATTTGGATTGTTTCCACCTTTTGGTTATTGTGAATAGAGCTGCTATGAGCATGTCAGCTTCTTAAGGACTGGAATTATTTATTTTGATATCCTCAGTGTCTAGATAATTGGTTAATCAAAAGTATGTTGAGTATAATGATATAAGTTAGTGTTTTTAAAGAATATACAAAGACAAGCTTATAAACACACACACACACACAAACACACAAATCCTGCTTCTCCTCTGTCTTCCTCATCTCTAGTAATGATACCAATGTTCACTTAGTAGCCCAAGGCAGAAACTTCTCCATTTTCCATATTTGATTGATTATCAAGTCCTATTAATCTTAAGTCTTGAATATCTCTCAGATCTGCCCTCTTCTCTCTATCTTTACTGCTTCAGCCTTAGGTTAGGCCTTCGTCATCCCTGCACTATTACAATGCCTTTCTAAATGACTGCCCAGACTCCTGGCTCTTTCTACTGCTCCTTGGTAGAGCACAAATTGGATGGTATCATTTTCCTGCTGAAAAACTTCCAGTGGTTCACACACTATTTATTAAAGGAAGCCTCCTTAATATGGCACAAGATGCCCTTTATAGTTTTTCTTTTTTTAAAATATTTTATTTATTTTAGAGAGAGAGAGTGAGAGAGGAAGGAGGAGTAGAAAGAGAGGGACAAGCAGACTCCAAGCTGAGTGCAGAGCCTGATGTGGGGCTCGATCCCATGACCCTGGGATCATGACCTGGGCTGAAATCAAGAGTCAGATGCTTAATCAACTGAACCATAGTTTTTCTTTAACTTACAATGGCCTTATTTTTTCACTGGCCTTTAATTATACCCTAACTTCTAACTCTGCATATGTATTTCCCCTCCCCCAATATGTCCCCTTGTCTTTCATGCCTCCATTCAATCAACAAATGTTAAATCAGTATTACCTCTGCCTGTTGACACGGGGGTGAATAAGACAGGCTACGCAATATTGACATCTGAGGTGGATAATTATGTGTTATGGAGCCTGTCCTGTGTATTGGGAGATATTTAGCAGCTTCCCTGGCCTCTATCCACTAGACGCCAGTAGCACACCTCCCTTCACCCATGATGGTAAAAAATATCTCCTGGGGCCAAAATTCCCGTGGTTGAGACCCACTATTCTAGAGGGAAATAGTTATAGCATTAATTATTTTTTAAGTACGGATTGTGGTAAATGTCATCTGTCTCTACATGTGTTGCACCACCTCCCTAAGAGGGGTTCTCCTTTCCTTTTGGCCTGATGAATTCCTCCAAGAGTCAGTTTCAGTGTTTCCTTCCTCTAGTCAACCATCCCCAGCAGAATCAGCTAGTTCTTCTTTAATCCCCTTAGATCTTGTTAATATATTGCTCAGTGAATAAACGCAAAATATCTTTGTTTTAATGAGCTAATGTGTTATTTCCTCCAGTTATGTAAGGCAATTTCTCCCCATGAGTAAATTGCTCCTACTTCAAATTTTAGTAAACAAGGGATTTCAGTATATGCAGATTTAATTTTGTATACTTTTCCCAACCACAAAATTTTAGTTCCCGTATATAAGAATTGTAAGTCACTCCTGTTGAGGATAATTAGAAGGAAAAAAAAAAAAGAATTTGGGTGTTGAGAATGAAAAAGTAAAGTAAAGCAGATGGCATGGCAGTAACAGAGGTTTTTGCCTTGAGGCTTTAGGAAATAAGAGAATCTGAGGAGACATAAACCAGGACCTTAAAATGGCACTCCCGCAGCTGCAAGGAAGCAGGGAAGTGATATTTGTGTAAGAGGGGCCTGATGGCATGTGCTTTGGGGAGTTATCTCTGGGACTGAGGATGCAGGAGTCAACAATTCCAAATCATGAAATCAGAAAGGCATTGCGCATTTGGATGGAGAAACAGATATGGGGGGGGATCCTTTCATATGCTTATTATCTTCAGCAAAGCAAAGCAAATTTATGGGCATTTCATTGAAATGGCAGGGGAGAAAGACCCTGAGAAATTTCTATTGAGCAATAGATGGTAAATGGAAAGCAATTGTACCATAACCATTATTAGTAATTTAAGATGTGAAAAATGTTACTGATATTCTCTTTATTTAGCATGCTGTCTTGATGGTTCTACTTTAGAGATGATACAAAGATTTGTAAGGGTTTGCATTTAGTCCCTCCAAAACCTTATTTTCCCCCTTACATCTTAAGCACCTTAAACTGAAATAATCTCCTTATCCTCACAATTGGGGAGAATCTGCTGTATTTGTGACATCTCCCAAGATTGGAAATATACCTTATTCTTCTATCTCTCCCCACATCTGCACCTGGCACATAATTGCAACTCCAACACTGTTGAGCATACAATCCAAAACAAGATGTGACTAGAGGACCTGGCAAAACACATTCTCTTTTCTCAGATGGAGACTCTGAGAGAAAAGTGGAGACGGGGAGCAGGCACGTCAGGAATGGACTCAGCTGCAGGCAATAGCTGGAAGTCAGAAGCAGGGAAAGCACAGAGATAACGAGAATGTGCTGGGCCAAGCCAGGACTGCCATCAATGAGGTCCTGCAAGAAGAAGTGCAGGTGTTGCCACAGATGTTGGAATATAGAGCCCTGGGGCAACACTATTGCAGATTCAGGCAGGCAGGTCTGCAACACTAACAGGAACATATAGACACGGTGCTGAAGTTAGGGGCAGGACTCTAGTCTTCAGGGTGTCAGAAAAGGGCAGTCAAGGGAGGGTTGCCAGGAGCATGTCTCACAGCCAGTTCCCAATACTCGGTCTTGCATAGACAGTAACAGATTCATGGAACAACTGAATGAATGGAGTGAATAAAGCCAGTCATCGAGGAAATAAGCATATTATCAAAAAAGGAACTTGGGTATAAGAAGAGACAGAATCTATGTTGTAAGAATGGGCATAACATTTAGACTGGGCTTTAGCTATATGAAGCCCAGACAAAAGGAACAATACCACAGAGTCAGATCCAAAGATTGAGAGAAAATGCTAGTACTGGAGAGTCTTAAATTCATCTTATCCAAGGAAAGGGTGGATTTCCACCATCTGGGCAGAATGGGGTCTGAAGATGTACATAAGTGGCCACAGTTGTAAAATCAGGACCCTGTCAGGAAACCCAGCGGGGATTCCCAAGTAGGAACAATGACTTCTGTGACTGCTTTAGTCTAGCGTCTTACACATTCTGGAGCTCTGAATAGGAAGATTTATTCGCTTACTTACTCTCTTGGGTGCTTCAGAAGGAAAGTCCATTTTTAAGGCTCCGGAGTGCCATTCTAATTCAAGTATCAAAACGTGACTTGGGGACCATTGGGAATAGAAGCATATATCTATGATGTCAATATATAAATAAAATGTTTCAAAACATCATCTGGGCCTTTGGGGGGCATTGTCCAGAATGAGTCACTGATTTGCAGTAAACCATGAATCTTTCCTGTCTCACCTGAACTAATTACCCAGGGAATTGCACCCAGGACCACAGAGTGGTGATTTCCAAGGTAGTGTAACAGGGAGAAGTTAATTGGTCCACAGAGGGACTGCAGCTACAGCTTAGACTTCAGTAGCACCAAGTTCCAACCATGAGGCCAGCCACACTCAGCTTTCCTCAAGAGTTCACATATACCCTTCCTCACACATTTTCCTACCGTAAATGCTATTTATCCAAATAAACTTAAATAGAGTTTGGGTCAGCAAAACAGGATTGAAGTGGTCTTCCTTTGATGTTACAAATACTGTAAATAAAAAATTATAGCCTTTCAGAATGTTCACCTACCCATTCCCTTGAACCAAGAAGAATTAAGAAAAGAAGCAGTAAGTCAATAGAAAGAGAGCAAAAGTAGATGTGAATGGGCTTTCTGGAGTGAAAGAGAATAGAGAAGAGGAGTTAACATTTTCTTAACTGGACTCTCCTACTTTTCTATCTTGTCATGTTCACCTCTATTCTTCATGATACTAGATTTAGATCTAATTCAAGTTTAACGATAAGTCACAATTCTCAATACTAAATCACCTGGAAGGCCGTTCAAACACAGACTACTGCTAACCCATGTCCAGAGTTTCTGATTTAGTAGGTCTGGGATGAGCATGTGATTTGTGTCTCTAACAAGTTCTACAATGATGCTAATATTACTGGTCCAGGGACCATATTTTGAGAAACACTGACCTGGAGAAAACCTTTAACTTTGTTGAACCTCAATTTTATCCTCTCTAAAATAATAACTAATTTTCAGATTGTTGTAAAGGCTAAATGCTTCAAAATATTCCAGGGAAGTTCTAGTTGTTATTTTAACTTAAAGGCAAAATCAAGAGACTGGGAATCAGGAAACCCCCTGGTCACAGTCTATAATAAGGCAGCTGGTCATATAACCTCTCTAGGCATGTTTCCTCATTTATAAAATGTATTAATTCATGCAACTAAAATTTACTGAATACCTGATGTGTGCCTGACATTGGCCAGACGTTAAAAGTATGGTCGAAACAAATCCTGATTCCACACATTCAGAATTATATTTACGTTTTGGATGATCCCTCAGTTGTCTTTCAACTCTAAAATTTTATGACTTTAGAATTAGAAAAATTAGTTTTTTCCTGTTCTTTAATCACTTTGTTCTTCAATAATTGGACTTGAAATGGTTATGAAATACCAAGAAAAAATTAGGTGCTACTGTTGGGTGAATAGGCTAAAACACATTCACGTATTATTCAAGTAAATTTCATGTGTTGATGGCCATTCTTACATATCAATAAAAAGAAAAATTTAAGTGTGTGGATTAGATGGTAAACTAACAATGAAGAAAATAACCACAACTGACATTTAAGTTCCATATTCTCCAGTGATGTCATGCCAAATCAGTCTTCGTTAACTGAGCAAATATTTGTTGAGCATCTATTATTTACCAGACACTGTGCTACCCTAAAGGGTTGGAAGTATGAATAAAATGGGCATTGTCTCTGCTATTAATGACCTCATATTTAAGTGAGGTCAGTCAATGGAAAATTAACTCCTTTCATTAATTAATCAGTTGTCATGGTGAGAACTGCTACATCTTAGAAGTACTAGGCATTAGAAAATGTACAACAAGGGGCACCTGGGTGGCGCAGTTGTTGGGCGTCTGCCTTTGGCTCAGGGTGTGATTCCGGCGTTCTGGGATCGAGCCCCACATCAGGCTCCTCCGCTATGAGCCTGCTTCTTCCTCTCCCACTCCCCCTGCTTGTGTTCCCTCTCTCGCTGGCTATCTCTCTGTCACATAAATAAATAAAATCTTTAAAAAAAAAAAAAAGAAGGGGCGCCTGGGTAGCGCAGTCGTTAAGTGTCTGCCTTCGGCTCAGGGCGTGATCCCGGCGTTGCGGGGTCGAGTCCCACATCGGGCTCCTCGGCTGCGAGCCTGCTTCTTCCTCTCCCTCTCCCCTGCTGTGTTCCCTCTCTCGCTGGCTGTCTCTCTGTCACATAAATAAATAAAATCTTTAAAAAAAAAAAAAAAGAAAGAAAAAGAAAATGTACAACAAGAAGATGCCCAACATCACTCATCATCAGGGAAATGCAAATCAAACCACAGTGAGATATCACTTCACACATGTCAGAATGGCTAAAATCAACAACACAAGAAACAACAGGTTTTGGCAAGGATGTGGAGAAAAAGGAACACTTGTGCACTGTTGGTGGGAATGCAAACTGGTGCAGCCACTCTGGAAAACAGTATGGAGGTTCCTCAAAAAATTAAAAATAGAATGACCATATGATCCAGTAATTCCACTACTGGGTATTTACCCAAAGAATATGAAAGCACTGATTTGAAAAGATATATGTACCCCTACAGTTATTGAAGCACTGTTTATAATAGCTAAATTAAGGAAGCAGCCCAAAGGTCCATCAATAGATCAATGGATAAAGAAGATGTCATATGTGTGTGTACACACACACACACACAGGAATATTACTCAGCCATAAAAAAGAATGAAATTTTGGCATTTGCATCAACATGGATGGATCTAGAGAGTATAATGCTGAGTGAAATAAGGCAGAGAAAAACAAATACATATGTAGAATTTAAGAATTAAAACAAATGAACAAAGGGGGGAAAAAGACAAACCAAATAAGACTCTTAACTATAGAGAACAAATTGGTGGATACCAGAGGAGAGGTGATTGGGGGGGACAGGTGAAATAGGTGAAGGGAATTAAGAGACATTTCATTAATGAGCACTGAGTAATGTATAAAATTGTTGAATCACTGTATGTACACCTGAAACTAAATAACACTGTTAACTACACTGGAATTAAAAAAAAAAAAATGTACGATGGAGACTTGACTCATTCTAAGGTATCTGGGAAGCCTTAGACAAGTCACTTCACTTCCCTAAGCCTGAGGTTTTTTACTTTTAAAATCGGGAATAATAAAACATACCCCCCCCCAAGATTTAGATAATGATTATTGGAGGTTTGAGACCATTTGTGTCAAATTCCTAGCATAGTACTTAGCATACAATATAATAGGGAGTTAATGATGGCTCATTAACTAACTGAAAGATTATCCATGCAAATAGAGAATTCCAAAGGTCAAGATCGAATTTTAACCTCTAAAGAGTTCATCAATAATACTGTTAACTTAATTTGCTGGTTATTTTTAAAAGATGAAATATAAATTCTATAAATTCTAAATATGGTATCAAATATAATTAAGTCTTTGTAACTCTTTTCCTGCATGCAGTGTAGGAACCAAAGAGACTGTATCTCAATTCAACTTAATGGGTGAATCAATCAATTACCAACACCCAGAATCTTTCTTGCAACTAAAGTAAAAGTCTCCTTATTTCTTCCAGCTACTTGAAATGAATTGAAAAATATGAGTCTGGAAACCAAGCCAACCAAAGTTCTAATAAGCCAGAGTGGACTTTTGGAATGCATCAGCATTCTGGTGCTCTTCAATTTAAGGATACATTTGGAACTAGCTGAAGAAATGTAATCAGCATCTTCTCAAAGAAAGAGGTGGACTTAATTGAGAGCTGAAATTTGTGTGCCCTAATATATTCCTCTGGAATTATAGGGCTTAGAAGAGTCAATAACAATATATCACAAAACAAATATATCCATATAAACTGTACACGAGAATAGTCAGAGTCCTGCAGAAGTAAAGAAGTGATTATTTATTTCATATTTCTTTTTTTTTAAAGATTTTATTTATTTATTTATTTGACAGAGATAGAGAAAGCCAGCGAGAGAGGGAACACAAGCAGGGGGAGTGGGAGAGGAAGAAGCAGGCCCATAGCATAGGAGCCTGATGTGGGGCTCGATCCCATAACGCCGGGATCACGCCCTGAGCCGAAGGCAGACGCTTAACTGCTGTGCCACCCAGGCGCCCCTTATTTCATATTTCTAAACTTGAAAAATGGGACATTGAATCCCAGATTAATTCCCCAGATTAAGCTGGGATTCATAAACTATGAGATAAATTGACTGTGTCTACACATTTTAAAGAGAACTCCTGAAAAAAAAAATGATCATTCACTATCAAGTAAAAAAAAAAAAAATCTGCAAGCACTTAATTGCTCCTTGCTTCAATGCTAAAAAGCAAATGAGGAGGGATATAATGTGGGAAGCCTAAAGAAGGAGAATAGCATTTCAATGGAAGTCTTTAGAATGGGGTTTTGTGTTATGATTAAACATCTGCTTCGGATGGTCTCTTTCTAACACATAATTCTCCACCAAATGAATCCTAACATCATCCTTAAACTATACCCCCAGCTCTCCCCCAACTCCTTTTATACTCTCGGTATAACTTCAGTTCTACCCTAGATGTGTTGGTTACCTCACTCTTCCACCTTCTCATAGCTGGATTCCATTCCATTCTAACCACCTCACCAAGATCACAAGTGACCTCCAGATTGCTAATTTATGTAGTCTTTCCAGCCTTTACTTGACCTCTCAGAAACACATGAAACTTCAACAACCAAAGAACTACACTCTCATCCCCCACACAACCTGTTTCATTGCCTTCTGTGATGGAAACACTATGGTTTTCCCCCATCCCGTGTGGCTATTCCTTCTCAGTCACCTGGATGCATTTTCCCCTTCTTCTGTCCATTGCTTATATGCTGGACCTCTTCAGGGTTTTTTCCTGGGTTTTTCCTATTGTCCACTTCCACACACACATACAACTTGGGGGATTTCATCCACTTCCACGATATCAGTAATCTAATGTCTTTGACTCCTTTGTCCATAAACCTAGACTAAGTATAAGTTTTGGACTTCAGGCCTATGTAGCTCATTGTCTACGGAACCTATCCACTTGGGTGGTCCACAGTCACCCAACATTGAACTTAACCAGATTTGGCCTCTTCATCTTCCCCTCACCTCAAGTCTTTCCCTCAAATGTTTCCCAGCTCAATGGACTGTGCCTCCAGGCGGCCAGTTGCTAAGGCCAGAAACCTGGTGACACTCCTCCAGTCCTCCCTCTCCCTCGATCCCCACAACCAAACATCAGACTACTTCCAGCTCCAACGGCACTACCTTGGTCCCGACCATCATTGTTTTTGGGCAGAATTACTGCTGCAGCCTCCTCACTGGCTCCTTTGCAGCTGAAACCATCTTTTTAGACACACTCTCTCATTACATAATTTCTCTGCTTAAAATTATCCAAACAGTCCCCATAGCACAGTTTAGAAAACACAAACACCAGAATACAGTTTAAACATGCTTTTGTTTTTTGATCTGGTTCCTGCCAAATCCACCAATCTCATCTCTAGCTCCTTTCCCTATTCTCTGCCCCCCCCCCACCCCATCATCCCACCATGCTGAAATGCTTCCATTCCTCAGAACTGCCACATTTTCTAATGCCTCTGTACCTGGATCTCCCCCCCCCCTCCGTCTCTTCTAAATCTTATTCATATTTAAAGCTTGAGCTTGCTGCCTTCTCCAGGAAGCCTTCCTTGACTCTACCCACCTAAGTCTAGATGAGGTATCCATCTTAAATCCTCCCATAAACACAAAAGCATTTTGTGTCTTCCCTGTCTTCCCCCATGACAGTCCTCTCCATACTCTTTTCTATCCTCCAACAGACTATCAGCCAGCCTCCTTAGGGCAATGACCATGTCATTCTGTTTCCCAGTTATAAACCCCCCAACTAGTACAGTGCCTGGCACAACACTAAATATTACTTGAATGACTATACATTTAAATGATCAGTGGGAACTGAATAAACCAGCTGATAGGATGTAAGTCAGGGATCTCCATGTCTTCCAAATACCACAGAGAGAAGGCAGCCCTCAAACCTTGTCAGCTACTGCCTTAATTATCAGCTAATCCCTTCTTGGCAATGGTCTGACAACTAACTCAACTCGAACTCGAACTAGAATGAGAGAGGGTAGTATTGGGGCTTCCCATAGAGTAGATCCTCAACAAATGTTTGAAAAGAGACATCAGTCCGATGCTTACTTTGATCCAAGAAAAGAAAGGAATAAAAGTGTAAGGCAACAAGGCTTTATCAAGCTGTTCACATCCCTTTTGCAGGCAGACTCTCATGTCATACTTTAAGGTGTGGCCCCGTTTGAAATCTCTGGGGTGTAGGGAGTTGAAGAGACCATCTGTTTTGCAACAGAGAATACTTGAGGAATAGGAACCCAGGTGTTAACTGTTAAGCAGCAGAAGACTGATCTCTGCCTCCCTTCTTCCACCCCTCCACTCCTCAGCCCTCAGCATCTCCCCCATCTACTCCCTCACTCCTTTCTCCTCCTGCTCAATCCCCAGCCACCTCACCAGGCAGCCATCACCAGGACAGTCCTTTAGGCTTTGGTTCAGCTCTCTTCCCAGCCCCACCCCCTTAGACACAAAAAGCTTCTCTCTGAGGCACAAAATATTTAACAGAGATCTAACTGTAAACACGATCTTCCCCAAATGAGTGATGAGTAAGAAAGAGTCAAAATAATGTATAAAAGTGGCTGGGACTGCAATCAGTCTTCCGCTTAAAAAAGAAAAATTCCTCTTTGGTTTTCACCATCTTCGTTGTTCTGTCTAGTTCCAGGGCCTCCCACCAAACGCTGACGACTGCCTGCTTCAAACCCTGCCACATCAGCAGGGAAGGAGCCTGGCAGCGTTTGTATTTGCATCAGTTTCCAAGAATGTGTTTCAAGTTATCAGTTTACTCTGCAGAGATGTTTTTCCTTTAAGTTTATAAATGTGTGCTTGAACTGATATTTCTCTAGTTTTCAAAAACTAGCTGAGCATTTTTTATGCTAAAAAAGAAATTATAGTTGCACTTCCACAAAATGTTCTCCAATTTAAACTATCAGATTTGACTGTGGATTCCTTCTTGTGAAAACCCTCCTAGAACTGACCAGATACCCTTTCAAATTCCTTCCCCTCCATGTTACTGCAAAAAGTCTCTCCAAGTTATCTCCCAAGTCAGTGCCTTTAAATAGAATCAAAGAAGGGTTTATTATAGTTCTGTTTGTTCCCTTTTGTTTCCATTAACCTGTTTGTTTTTAAGTTTAGAGGAAGCAACCAGTTTAAGAATATTCAATCCCTATGGTTTATAGCAGATGCTGATGGAGTTAACTTAGGCAGAAATTTCTTCCTTAAAGCACAGCCAAAAAAACAAAACCCAACCACCCAACCAAGGAAGGAAGAGATAGGGAGATAGGAGAAAGAAAGAAAGAAAGAAAGAAAGAAAGAAAGAAAGAAAGAAAGAAAGAAAGAAAGAAAGAAAGAGAAGAAAGAGAAAGAAAGAAAAAAGAAAGGAAGGAAGGAAGGAAGAAAGAAAAAAGAAAGAAAAAGAAAGAAAGGGAGTGGGGGTGGGGAGCAAGGAACTGCAGCCCGCTCACTTCTGTTTGGCACAGAGGGAATTGACCTAAAGATGCCCCTTTTGCGTTGACTTCTGGGAGCCCATGGCATTCTGAGTAGCACATGACTGCCTCGTTGGGGGTGCAGAGCAGGCAGAAGCGCAGCCCCAGCCTTATGGGCCTGGAATGACATCTCAAGAGAGTTGGGGAAAGGGCCATCCACTGAAGTTGACTGCCCCCAGTATTTCACAATTCTCAGGAGCTCTCAATGAGGCCTTTCACCCTCAATTCTGAGCACAGGGTCAAGGTCCCAGCTCCTCCTCTCCCTGGTGAGGAGCAGAGAATGGGATAGGGCTGAAAGGGGAGAAGGAAGTTGAGTGTTCCGGGGAGAGTTAATATCCACATTGATGAGGGCGCTGCTTGGGGTGTGACCAGAGAAGACGGCCCCATCTCAGAGTCGAATTGGATGTGCCTCTAGATGGGCTGGGCATTTTCCCCAACTTGTAGAGGGGAGCCCTGAGGAAGCCAAGAACGTGCTTGGGCGTTACCTGTAAGAGTGGGGTCAGTGAATGCACACGGAGGTCCAGGCATTGGGGGACTCTTTGGAGAGTTAGATCTGAGTCCAGGCTCAACGTGGAGCTGGTAAATCCGGACGAGGACAAGGCATCTGTGAAGAGGAGGTGGAGAGTGGAAACCTGAAGGGGAAAGGACGGAGAAAGGAGAGGCTCCGTAAGAGAGGCGTCCGGGTCGTCAATTGCACTCATTTTGCAGGGCCAGATAATCTCCAAAGCCCAAGCAGAGAGTCGGCCTCAGTAGAGGTCGAAGGACTTCCCGGATGGCTGGGTCCAGTCTAGTGTGCGAAAGCATATCCTCCCCAGTGCTCAGTGCCACGCTACCCCTCGCTTGTTTCCCCCTCCTCCCCAACGGTAGGCGTCCTCGGACTCCAACCCAACCCTGCACAGACAGAACCCTCCCTTTCACCCTCTCCCGGAGCCAGAAGAGAGAGAAAGAGCGTTACTGCTGAAAAAGTGGGAGCACACACGCCCCAAAGCTGGAGAAAGCTGGGCGCAGGCGGGGTGAGGGGACGGGGAGAGGGGGCGGGGGGAGGGCGGCCTCTGGCTGCGCCACGCTGTCGAATCCCCGCTCCCTCCTCCCTTGCTTCCGCTGCGCCCGCCGGGCGCCCTCCACCCTGCGGGTGGCCCGCAGGGCACAAGGTGAGGCAGGGCTGGACAGCTCCTGCTTTGATCTCCGGGCTACGGTCCCTTCTACAGCTGCCCGGCTGCCCAGAGATCTGCAAAGTGTGCCCACGTCGGTGTCTGCAGAGCGCTCCGACGTGTCCAAAAGTGTTTCCAAACTTGGAAAGGGCGGGGAATGGCGGGGGGATGGGGAGGGCGGAGGTATGCAGACAGCGAGTCAGAGTTTCCCCTTGAAAGCCTCAAAAGTGTCCACGTCCTCAAAAAGAATGGAACCAATTTAAGAAGCCAGCCCCGTGGCCACGTCCCTCCCCCCTTCGCTCCCTCCTCTGCGCCCCCGCAGTCTCCTCCCAGCTGTGGCTGCCCGGGCCCCCAGCCCCAGCCTTCCGATTGGTGGAGGCGCTTTTGGAGGCACCCTCGGGCCAGGGAAACTTTGGCCGTATAAATAGGGCAGATCCGGGCTTTATTATTTTAGCACCAAGGCGGCAGGAGGTTTCAGCTAAGTTGGAGGTACTGGCCACGACTGCATGCCTGCGCCCGCCAGGTGATACCTCCGCCGGTGACCCAGGGGCTCTGCGACACAAGGAGTCTGCATGTCTAAGTGGTAGACATGCTCAGCTTTGTGGATACGCGGACTTTGTTGCTGCTTGCAGTAACTTCGTGCCTAGCAACATGCCAATGTAAGTGCCTTCGGCTTGTTTGGGGCAGACGGGGGAGAAAGATTAGACGGGTGGTCACCCTGGTCTGAAAAAAGGAAACCTAAAGTCAATTCTAGGTCCAGCTTGGAGGGAAGGCTCCCTGTCATGTGGAGAAACGCAGGCATGGATGAGAAACGTGGAAATTATTTTAGAAATGAAAACAGAAGAGGCTCAATCCTCGCCAAAAGTTAGGGAACTTTTCTCTCAACTCGAAGTGAGTCTTAATTTGATCTGGATCCTCTGATCAGTAAGGCTCAAAGAGAGCAGAAAGTCTTTTTCCTAAGGGTGAGATATTGACAACTAACAGTCCCCATGGTTGCACTGGTGCCTACCTTGTAAAACTTGAGGCCTGCGTTAGAAAGCCCTTGAATTTACTAATATAGAACTCACTCCCTAAGGGCTTTGCTCTTCTGGGCGGTTTAAGGCTTGCCTGGATGATGTTGATAACTATGAGGCGCCCTCTGGAGGGAGGACGGTGAAAGCACAGGGGACCAGGCCTCACGCGAATGGAATCCCCATGAGAGACCGTACAGGTTTACACAGAGAGGTGACCTGCAGTTCTGATTGAAGCCATTCCCCGTAGCTAGTCAGTGTATCCTGGGAAGGAAAATGATGTTACTCGGAACGGATACAGTCTGAAGTGTAGAATTAGCTTCTCCATTTATTATCTGGTCATGGAAATGGTAACATTATTTAATTAAAATCTGTTCCGTCTTTCGTTGAGCCTGAAAGTTACCTCTTTATCATGTTCTCAATGACAATCAGACATTCTAAACACAGTAAGTTGGAAAATATCAACACGGATACGAAACTTAAGAGACCCGGGATTTTCCAATGACTTGTCCACTAATTTACCATGTGACCTCGGGCAAGTCCAACTGAGCCTTTTCTAAAATGCGGAATGCAGATTAGATGGACTCCGGGGCCACTTTCAGCCATATGTTTCATGACCAGACTTTTGCGTCAAGATAGACTGAAGAAAATCAGTCCGTTTTTGAAAATGGCTGCCTAATTACCAGACAAAGATACTGACTTAATAGGGTCTGAGGAGTGTCTGGCCACACCCAACACTCCAAAAAGTTTGCTCCACCCACATGCCACGGTGTCTACCATTGCATCATTGACGATGTATTTTTGTGTGTGTGTGTTTTCTCCCTTTGTCCACTTTTAGTTTACACACTGTGGATACTAAGGAGTAATTGTATAGAACAAATTCACATTACCAATTTTGTTTTTATGAGATCTGAGGATGGGGGAAAGTTGGCTCCTAAAGGAAAGATGAAAACAGACCTAGGGAAGTCTGAAGGTAGAAGAGGCAACTAACCTTCTGACCAACAGCCAACTGCAGTCTGGAATAAAAGTTACCAAACACACATTTCTTCAAAATGGCTCAGTCTGAGTAATTAAAAGGCAAATTTCCAAAATCATAAGGAGTTCCGTTAATCAAGCCTGGGCATAATTATTCTTCCTACTGATGGACACAATGAAGTAAACATATCATTTTCCTAATTTAAAAGTAATTCTCATAAATTACCCTTAAATATCAGTGCTGGATGTGGTCCACCCTCCCGAATTGTGACTATTGCAACAGATGTTCTCACTCCAAATGACACACTTCTTGGCCACCTAATTAAAGCAATTTTTAGGGGTGATTCATCTTGTTGCCAGCTTGGCCACCCTTATATCCTGTGTTAACCTATAATTTTTATACCGTAGGAGAGGAATTATGGCAAAGGGGGGGGGCTATTACTTGAGTGTGTTTTTCCCATTACTTCTCAAGATCTTTAATCCACAGTTTTTCCATTTATGCTGAGCAATTCCTTCTCAGGGACAAAAGTGATACATATTGGTAAAATGACCTTACCTAATTTAAGTGAACCAATTTAAAGCAAAATATCAGATGTCCAAATGGCTCCATTTTCATAGTGACTAATTTGCAAATTAGACCTTTTGAAAAAGGACATTAAGAACGGTATAAACTCAGTGAAGCACTAGGTAACTTTTATAAAAAAACAAAATATGTAGGTAACATAGTTCCCTAAATTTTCCCTTTTACAGATTTTTAAGTATCACAAACTGTCTAAACAATAAATTATTTCCTCATCAGCGTTCTGGTCTTACGTTCAGCGATCCACCTATGCAGTTTACCAACTTAATTACTACACATTAGAAATATCCTTCAGACACATTAATATTTCACAGCATTTATGAAATAGTAAATAATTAACAATTTAATTCAAAATATATTTACATATTAATATTGCAAACAAATCACCCTGCTGATCCCTGCCATACTTTTGACCTGCATAATTTCCAAGTCATTAGAATATTCTTAATAAAAAATACACTTGATCCTTTAATTAGGTGAGTTAATTTTATAACTAATATATCTGTTTGTTAATCACTACTGTTGATCAATGAAATGATACTAATGATTATTTCCCTCTTTTCTCTTTCCTCTACAGCTTTACAAGAGGTGAGTAAAATTATTTTTAGAATTTGTTTTTTTTAATACCGGGATGGCTTTGGCCACACTAATGCCTTCTCTGGGGAAGGAAGAGGAGGCTACACTGGTGTTGAACAACCTGGATTTCCAAGTAAATCATGAAGAGTTATGGTAGTCAAACTTTGCTGGCTGCCTGGAAGGTACCCACCCCAATTTCCAAAATGGGCGGTGCTATTGAATGAGACCACCCTGACAAGAACGCTCATAAGAAACAGAATAAATAATCCAGTGGAAGTTTGGGTTTTAAGCATCCGCTACTACAAAGCAGGAGACTTCGCAGAACTAGAGAATCTTGTTACTCCCTTGGAATCATTTGCAACAGTATTAGGAACAAATTCTTAGTTCATGAATTGACTTTGAGGCGTAATTTACAGATAAGTATGCATTTTGGTTCTGAACATGTTTTATTTAATTTATTGATAAAATTTGAAATCATACGTTGAAATATTGGAATAATGGTATGCACAATGTATATACTCTGTAGATATAGTTGTATACTACACAGAAATGAGAGCCATTTAAAAAAATATACAATTTTTCTCATAATTATTTCTTATTCTTTTCTAGGCAACTGCAAGGAAGGTAAGAGTCCAGTACTTTTCCATAATATCTGAAATGATAAGAAATAACTTCTAATTTAACTAAATTTATAGTAAACTACAGAAGGAAAATACTTTGTCAAGATTTTGCTCACATGGATATGCATTAGTTAAACCATAAAATAAAGTAGCTTTGATGTTTAAGATAACCAAGCTTTATTATCTTCCAGAATTATCTCTAATTACACTTATATCATACAAACTGGTGATTTACACACTAAAGGAAAAAAACTTGTTTTGATTCTGGAGATGGAATGAGTATTATATTAATTATAGGCAGTAAATGAAAGTTTATTTTATAGGGCTTTGACTGTATAAATATACTGTTAATGATGTAACAAAATGGTAATTTTATCCACAGAAATCATATTTCTAAAAATAGTAGTTATAATATTGGCCTAATGACTGGAGACTGCAGCCTCTAGTCTCCCAGTTGAAAAACATTACATGTAATTATAATAAAAACAATATACTTGCTTTCTATTGTATCATGCCATTTTTACAGCTATTTTCTAATAATATTGTGTTTAGATCAGTCTTACCGACTAATTATTGTCAAGAATGCTTGCTTGTTCAGTGGAAATTGCTTAGACATTTATTACTGTGCTGTTTGTATCTTCCTCGTAGGGCCCAGCTGGAGATAGAGGACCACGTGGAGAAAGGGTGTGTAATTTTTGAACTGTTAAAAAGCTTTGGGCCATATTTGAATAACTACAGGTTAGAAACTACAGGAAACTTGACAGTCTGTAAGAGTATTATGTATTCAGATATTTGCACCACCTTTTAGGCAGGTAATGTCCTACAGAAGAGGTGAATGAGCATTATCATATATAATCACTATTTTTTTTAGATCAAGATTATCTTTTTAGAAAGCAAAGCTATTATAAGCAGCCATATTCTTTGCATGGTCTGTCTTTGTTTTCAGCTGACCTGTCCAACTTATGCATATTGGAAATGTATCTACCTACCACCACAGTCCTCTCTTTGCACAGGTTTTGTTTGCTTTTCAAGTAAGATCTCTTACGTAGCCTGGGAATAGTAGTGAAACAGCAGTCAACAACATGTTTCTGTCTAAATTTGTAAATGTGCAATTTATCCATGGTATTCTTTGATCTCCCTGCTAGGCTTATTTGGCATGTATAACTACATTATATGACACTTTTGCCAATATATCAATACCTATATCTCGTATCTGTTGGGAAGTGCATTCTAAAATGTATTCCACTCAGTCTATTAGAGGTAGCATTATGTCAATAAATTACTGTAACAACATAGTATTAATGGTAGGAAATCTGCAGGATTTTCTACCTTGTGACTAAGTGACTTTATTAATTATCATATCAATTAATCTACCATTCATACATAATATACCAAAACAGTTGAATAAGTTTATCAGTCTGAAACTGACAATAAATATACAGAGTATATCACTGTGCACTATTTTCCATATGAAGTTTATAGAATTATAAATGGTAGCTATAATTTCCATCTTTATTTGAATCCTGGAACTCCATTATGAATTAATATTCAAAGGCTGAGCTATCCCTCTTCCAGAGGAACTAGTCTGTCTTGTGTCTTCTTTGTGTATCAGTCACTAAACCTCCTTCTAAAAAAGACCCATGTCATAAGTGAAGTTCAATTAGTGACAAATATGGCATATTAAATTTTCTTACCACTTGCACATTGACAGGTCTGGAACAACTGACCTTACCACGTGTATTCTTAGGTCTCCTTTTTATATGTATAGGTTTCTATGGGGGTCTGTCTACCTGTGACCTATTTCACTTTTTACAAAACAGGGTCCACCAGGCCCACCAGGCAGAGATGGTGACGATGGCATCCCAGGCCCTCCTGGTCCACCTGGTCCTCCTGGCCCCCCTGGTCTTGGCGGGGTAAGGTGTCTTAAGTACTGCTAACTTTCAGCGAACTTCAGTGTCTTATACCTCTTTTGAAAGAAGGCTCATTATGGAACTTATTTTTAGCAGTTAAGGGAGAGTCTGCTATTTGGATATTCATACATTTTATTTCATTTCTTTGGCTTCTTCATTCAAGAGTTTGCTTTGCCCGGTCTCTTTGTGAGCCCTTGTCAATTACAGGACTGGTCTTTGTGTTCACTGAAGGTAGCTGCAGCCCTCATGACTATTATTTAATTTGGGGATTTAATATCTTTCATCAGTAGGGCACAAATAAGAGGTGTTGCATTATTAAAGAGTTTGATTAGATTGAATTATAAGTGAAATCCCTGATCTTCAGCAATTTCACAAACATCCTACTCTTTTTATTCTCCTTGGCTTGGAGTCTGCTGAACCAACATTCAAAGTAGTTTTAGGTTTAATTTGCTTGAAACTAATTTGAGAAAAGTACATTTCCCTTTTTCATTAATATCTTCTTTTAGCTTTATGTCTTTAACAATGGTATGAGTGCCAAATGGCCTCACTGCAGGAAGGAAAACATATTTGCTTAATTGGTTAGCACTATGAATCAGAAGCTTGATTCTAATACCCAACTGTATGCCAGTAAAATAAGACCTTTCTCCCCCAAAAGATCTTATTATGATTGCTTATCTACTGAGTGCATTAAAAAGCACCTTCTTTAATAGATCTACTACTATAAGAGAGATCTTTAACAGTAAAGTTATTACTGTGAACTATTTTTTAAAAGTTTAATCTTCCAAGGGGCATTTTAATTTAATTTTCCTCTAAACTTGAAAACTCTTTATATCCTTTTTGAAACTCCAGCAAGAAAAAGGTCTCTTAGTCCCTTGTGTGTAGTTCTGGAGGAGCGGGCAACAGGTTCAAATGCGAAGGTGACCTCTTGGTCTCTGCTTAATTTGTCAGGAGTCTCCAGTGACTTAAAGTTTAGAAAGCTCCCCTTTCTCAGTGTTGAAGAGGGGAGAGGTGATTAGCAGGTTAGGAAAGGGTTTGAAAAAATAAGGTAGGGAAGCTTCCCACTTCAAACAAGGTGGGGACTCGATTTTACACTTGTGTTTTCTCCTGACTTTTTAGGAATTTAGCTCAATATGGAATTATAAACTGATAAGTAGATAAAAATATTGTTCCCTTTTAAACAACAACATAAAAATATTTACAAGTAGTATGAGAAAGTGAACTACAGAGCTGGTAATTTTAATATATATAATGTGTTTTTTTCCCCTCTAGAACTTTGCAGCTCAGTACGATCCTGGAAAAGGAGTTGGCCTTGGCCCTGGACCAATGGTATGCTTCTCTCTTTCTAATCTTAGTCAAAAAATTACTGAATAGAGAATTTGTTTTTATGTTAAAAATTTCACATTGCCATTTTCTTAACTACCTAGGTTAACACTCAATACTTAGATCAGATAAAAGCAGCAACTCCTTTTGTATTCAAATCTATAATAATCTAAGCCTAGATCTGGGGGTTGAATTTTCTCTACAAACATGTTTCCAATGTGTAAATAATCTCTGGACATAGTAACTATAACTTAGATATGCAAATTTAATTCAAAAGAATGATCACTCTGATTAAGTTTTTTATATCCTTTAACATTGCTCAGAATTTTAAGCAACCTTTAGAGACACAGAGCTCTAAAGTTCGATAAACGTGCTAGAAAGGAACAGCAAGTTCTAGTCCAGCCCATTTCTTAAAAAGGTTCTCTCTCTTTCTTTCTTTCTTTCTTTCTTTCTTTCTTTCTTTCTTTCTTTCTCTTTCCTTCCTTTCTTCCTTCCTTCCTTCTTTCCTTCCTTCTCTCTCTCTCTCTCTCTGTCTTTCTTTGAGTCAGGGCAGGGAAAAGCAGAAGGAGAGGGACAAGCAGATTCTTAACTGAGTAAGAGCCCAATGTGGGGCTCAATCCCAGGACCTTGAGATCATGACCTGAGCCAAAACCAAGAGTTGGAGGCTTAACCGACTGAGCCACCCAGGTGCCCCAGCCCATTTGTCCTAGAGAGTTGAAGCTCTTCCAGGGCCATGGAGGTGGTTAATGGCAAAACTAGGACTAGCCTCCAGGCAGGATGTCTGATAATCAACAACATCATGTCTCACATATCTAGCACTTGAATTAAACATCAGTTTATTCAACCAATATTTATCAGGTGCCTCCAGTGAGCCCCAAACTGTACTGTGCACTAGGGATGTAGCAGTGAATATGACAGAATCTCACCCTCCCTCAAGGAGTTAACAGGACTGGAAATGTTTCTTTTAATACCTTTTGATTAATACCTTTTTAGTCTATTAATTATAAATCCATATAGAAAAGAAAATGAGTATAATTTAGCATTCATATCACTCAGTGCAAATAGTTAGCAACATATCCTATAATTTGAGTAACATCCAGAAAAGTTCCCTATATGATTATGATGATGATGGTCTATCTTTAACAAGCAAGCCTTCCGACAAGCATTAATGAGATGTGTTAGAAAAAAAAAATATGAGCGTGCACAATATATACTAGTATGTATAAAATAAAGGGACACATTGCTGGAACTAAAAATATTAAGTTGATTAAACACTACAGTTTAACGTTAACATGGTCTCTAGAGTACAGATTTTACCTGGACAATGTATTCAGTGCTCTATCTTCAAAAGAAGATGTTCGGCTGGACCTAATGGTCCGCCATAAGCTAATACACCATAAGGGCAAGATAATATTTTCTGTAAATTAAAACTCTCACTTGAGAAGTAATGTGCTTTTAATTGATGATTTCCAATTTCCTGATTTTTCCTGGTAATTTAAAACATCCATATCTGAAATGAAGAAGTAGAGATTTTCTTTGGCTTTGTTTATATTGGATATTAGAAATTAGCCATTTCAGCTAATGCTGAACATTAGTCAGCTTTAAGGCAGTACATATGTCTCAAGAAGAAGCTAAAGGGGGGGGGGAAACAGTAAAACACTGATAAAATAGCCTACATAAGCCTAGAAAATTAATATGGATTTCAGATTCCCTTGACTTTGGAACATTCTCTGGGGGGCATAAAACAGAGTGTTTTACTTTTAAATATCAGTGAAATATAATTTAAGCTTGCACCATCCACACACAGTCACAGACATGTGTAATCAACAGATATGTGGCTCACAAATAAGAAAGATAGGCAGCAATAAAGTATTAAAATAATTTTCCATGTTGGAAAATCAATAACTATAAAACCCCACAGGGTTCTTCTCTGAATTAATGAGTAATCATCGTCCGTCTCACAGCCTCCACAAAATAAACTGCCTGTTATGTAAATGAAATTGTTGCAAATATGCGGAAAAATGAATAAATATAATTAAAAATTCATGGTGTCAAAGAAAATTATTTTAAATGTATACCTAAAAAATTATTTTGATTGAAAAGTGACAGTTTCTTTTAATGTGGAAGCAATTTCTAAAACCAAATAATTCTTATAATTAAGATGAGGTGGTTTTTAATAAAATCCGTATTATTTCACTCTAGGCATTAATACCGTGGGGCAGACTTGCCTGCAGAGTCCCCACGGTTGGTGTGTCATGAACCAATTACCCTGGACTTGCCTATGCAATATTTTCAGCATGAAGGAGCTGGCCCCTACAGGAGCGATTGCACAGGCATTGATTACTGCAAAGGGGGGTGGAGAATGTGGATTGAACTCGCACTCTACTGGTGTGGGACAGGAGGAAGAACAAAAGGAGGAACAGTCTGCCGTGGTTGTGGGCCACATTTCCAATAATAATATTAGAACCTTCCAGGAGGATGTTTCAATAATGCTTTATTTTTCCTTCACCCCTCACTACATCTGCTTTTGTCTGACATTTTATCAGTCCCCAACAGCCCTAAAAGGAGATCTAAGCTTATATAACAAACCTCCCTCTAATCATTAAGAAGGACTTGCGATCCTTTTCAATTTATGCCCCTTGTGGCAATAAAAATATCACTTTCTTAGCTAAATATGACATGGGGAGATGACCTATCTGTGATCGAGGGAATCCAAATGGAAATGCTTCGTCTGCTGCATGGAAGGCGGTTGTCTATTCCATACTGTGAAAAGACGGATCCACTTCATTGCATTAGAACAATCTCGATCTGCCTAGTTGTCTGCAACTTTAAGAAACCTGTGGCCTCTGAGCCAATTGGGTTCTGCTGATTTGGGTTAGGAGAAAAGGCGGAAGTAAAAACAGAGAAATAGTGGAGGAAACGTTGGTCTGAAAGCCTCCTTGGCAGAAACAAAATCTATGAAATAAAACCAGGATAATTCTGTTTGTCTGTCCATCACAAAAATGTCTGTGGCACTACTATGCCAGTCCTCTCTAACTCAAACCAACACCGTAATAACTTCTCAGTGCTAAGACTTGTCCTCTTCCCAGGGTTTGATGGGACCTCGAGGGCCACCTGGTGCGTCTGGAGCTCCTGTAAGTACCGGCAGCTTATAATCTCTCTTACGGAAAAAGCCAGAATTAAAGGAGGGTGTGGAGTATGACGTACTGTTTTCTTTTAGGGCCCTCAAGGTTTCCAAGGACCTGCTGGTGAGCCTGGTGAACCTGGTCAAACTGTGAGTACATTTTCGCCCGTTCTGGTAGATTTTGTCTTCAAGATGTTTATTAATGTAATCTTAACAAAATGATTGGTCTCCTGTTTTCTCAGGGTCCTGCGGGTGCTCGTGGTCCACCTGGGCCTCCTGGCAAGGCTGGGGAGGATGTGAGTATTTACTCATAAGCGTTTCCAAAATGCCATTTAAACACTCCTGCCTCGACAAGAATTTCTGGATTCAAATGAAGTATTCTGCCAAAAGCTGAATATGCCCGACATAACTCTCCCCATATGGAAGATGTTATTTTAATGAAACCTTAATTTGTTTGTATTTAAGGAAATTAGTTGTTAATTAAATATATATTTGGATCCACATTTTTCTAGAATGCCTTTTTCCCCCATTTTAAAAACCAAAATGTTCCGACTTTCATCTGATGGCTTAGCAAGAAAAGGCTGACCCTACGATGCTTTCATGTTTTAGGGTCACCCTGGAAAACCTGGACGACCTGGTGAGAGAGGAGTTGTTGGACCACAGGTAAGCTTTATCCTGGTGTCTCCAGTCACCAGTGGTGTCTCCCGTGCGAGACGGTTGGTAAAACTGGGATCAGTCTAAATGGCCACCTAGATGTTTGAACACGTGCCACTCACTGGAGGTTTCTGACGAATCAAGGAGCCTTGTTAAGAATGCATACAGTTTTTGTTAATGCCAGGAATGTTGTTTTAACGGCAGAAAGCGTGCTGTAAACTACATCATGTTTTGTACAAATACCCTAGTCTTACTCAAATGAGAGCAAGTGAATTTGCTGCTCTGTGCTTAAAAATATCCCAGTCTTTGATTCCAAACTTGAACTTCAATGAGAAGAAACACTTTGGAGGGAAGAAATCATTGTTTTCTAATTTAAAACAAAAACATTATTTTTCTTCTGTGTTTCTTTTTAAGGGTGCTCGTGGTTTCCCTGGGACTCCTGGACTTCCTGGCTTCAAAGGCATTCGGGTGAGCACATTCTCTACCCAGAGGAGAGTAAATGCTTTTAGGAAAAGCCTCAACTATATTTAAACTTCTGGCTGACACATACTTCCAAATTCCTGGAATTCGCCAGAGTAAAGACGGTTAGAGAAGAGTTTAGATGGCTGAAAAGTTCAGTGGGGTGTACTTCTCTCAGTGCGTTCCTGGCTTCTTCCAAGAAACGAGGATCCCTACGGGGAAAATTGTATAAAAGGCGTATGACTTTAAGAGGTACTTAAAACCATCTGAAAATCGTAAACTTATTAAAGAGGGAAAAGCTGTGAGAGAGCATCTAGTTCTATTTCCCTCCCTTGCAAGTGCAGGGAGGTTTAGTGACTTACCTGGGGCAATGGAGCCAGTTTGCCAGGCACCGACCCTCCATTGCTCTGAAGCGGTCATCACCCAGGAGGTCAGAATTGGACCAAGCACTATACTGGAACGGCATTTTAATAATAAGGGTTTGCATTTCAGGGACACAATGGTTTGGATGGATTGAAGGGACAGCCCGGTGCTCCAGGTGTGAAGGTAAATACTAAATCAGAAGCATTGTTTTTAAAACAATTGACTGTAATTTCCCATGACCATCAGAAAGGATATTTTTAGTGAACACTACTCCTGTTCCAAAGACTATCTTATTTCCTCTTCAATACTTTGGAGCCCTCAATGGTGAGGATATGGGATTCTGTGACAAAAGGCCAATTATTAATACTATTTATTTAATTCAATAGCTGTTAAACAGTTGAGATAAAGATAATGTTAATAGTTTCTTCCTTCAGTTCCTATCCTCCTACAATTTCAGCCGATCTCTGCAGCCAAAATAAAAGTAAATAAGCATATAATCAGATATTAGAATGCTATGTTATTTTAAACTGTAAATTCTCCTTTGCTATGCACTAATTAGATAGGTACATTCATGTCACAATACACTTTTCAACCTCTTTCCTGTGATTTATCTGTGCACACTCAAAAAATTTTTAATTAGGTAATTAAAGTCTCAGAAGTGTGTTATCTCTTGGCTAGGCTCTTCTCTGACAGCGTTTTCAACTATAAAATGTTCTCTCTCCTATTAAGGAGATAATGTGATATTAAAGTGAATACCAACGTAATTACAAATTAATGAGTAACGAATACTAGCGGGACCAGAAATGAACATGAATATGGAGAATCTGTTCTGACTTTCCAGCTACCACACCAACGGCTAAGGTCAAACTCATTCTCCCTAGAGCCTAATGTAGTAGCTCAGACTACTAGTCCCAGCAGCAGAAAATGTTAGAGCCGAAAGGAGCTTTGGAGACCCCTCACTTTGCAGATGAGGGAAACTGAGGCTCAGAAAGAATGAGTGACTTGTCCAGAGTCACACATCTAGTAGTTAGGAGGGCAGAGGCTAGCATTTCTGGCTCTCAAAGAACAGGCTTTGGGCTTATTCCCAAGGAATACACTTTACATAGAAGCCTAGAAATGAAGGGTTCATAAAGGGTCTCTCAAATTTGTTTCTTCCAGATCTTAATCTGATTACTTAGAAGCAAAGTTCCTTTATGTGTGCCACTTTATTAAATTACTGCTCCCCCTCCCCCGCCACCACCATGGTTTTTATTCAAGATAAGAATTTAGGTTGGAAATAAATATGACAGCTCTAAAAAATATTACAAAGCTTTAAATTTCCATGCATATTTTACAAAAATGAAAATACTGTGTTAAAATACCTTTAAAGAGGGAAAATATAGTTCTATTGAAAGCAGTTTATCCTCTGCCATCTCTTTTTATGATATCATTCCTGATACATAAGCCGAGTCAAAATGATATCCAAAATCTAAAGGGAAATATTAGAGCTGGGGTACATAACACTCAAATGACCACATCTCCCTAGTACTGTGATATTTGCTATTATCTATATTAAAAACTCATATCTTATAATTTAAAAAATGTATGTTATTGGCATAATTGAGAAAGTCTATCTGTGTAAGAAATGTTACAAAATACATAAATGGTTCAAATTAAAATAATAGGGTAAAAATGACCCAATCAGAAAAAAAAATAATTGATACCTATTATGAACACAAACTTAATCCTTCTTTTCCACATAGGGTGAACCTGGTGCCCCTGGTGAAAATGGAACTCCAGGTCAAACAGTAAGTATCGATGACTTGATTGTAAATCTAAATGTGTACCCTCTTTGCGAGCTGGAACTTCTTTCATGTTTTTGCTAATTACCATTTCCCTTGGCATCGTACTCTTTGATATTTTTCTAATAACCTTCTGCATACTTAATTGAAATCCATTACCTTTTAGTTGGAATTAGAACAAGACCTATTTATTTCTAGTGGATTCTTGCACATGTTGGAAATTGGACAAAGCAAATGATGCCTGTGACATTTTTAAGATTAGCATTCTGGATTTCATTGAAAATATTTCTGCTTCTAGGGAGCCCGTGGGCTTCCTGGTGAGAGAGGACGCGTTGGTGCCCCTGGTCCAGCTGTGAGTGCTTCTGTTTTTGTCCCTTATCCTTTTAAAAATTCTTCTAATGACTGCCACTTAACTTTCCTCTTGACTTTGTCTCCTTATTTTCTTCATAGGGTGCCCGTGGAAGTGATGGAAGTGTGGGTCCCGTGGGTCCTGCTGTAAGTTTTAATGCTGAAGAATTCGGAAGGGCTTGAGAGGGTAGGGTGGGAACTATCTTCTTTATTAATTTATAAAGAGAACACCATTTTAGACACCTTACCAAGTGTTCTATGTGGTCTCTTGAAGGTTCTATTTGTAAGTACTACTATCCCTAGGGTTTTTCATTGCTACCTAAGGTAAAATCTACCTCACCTTGGATCCCCTTTGGCATTAATGGCAACAGACAAGCTGTCAGTTTTCTCTTTGCCAATATTAAGTAAGATCAAGCCACTCTAAGGCACTTCAATCTTCTGGTCTTGTCGTGTTGTTAATTTGCTGGGAGGAAGTTTCTTACCACATTCTACTTTGATTTCAGGGTCCCATTGGGTCTGCCGGCCCTCCAGGCTTCCCAGGTGCTCCTGGCCCCAAGGTAAAAATACTGCCAACCACTGATCAACTTCTTATTGTGAAGGGAAAGATAGGCCTTGTGTTTGCAGATAGACAATTATAGAACAGGAAACTTAACGAGTCCCCCTTTCAAAATGGATGTAGAATGACCTGTTTTCTCACTCCAAGCTTGAGATGGATCATGTCTCTGTACTTGAGCCCAAGCACATAGATACAGAAGCCAACAAAGAAATTTATTTTACGGGACCCCTCTGGGATATACTCCCAAACTAGTGAGGACCTACTAGCTGAGAACCGGAGTCTCTATCTCAGAGAGACAGAGGTAGGTAAAGATGGTAATAGCCAAGGTGGCAGAACGAGGCCAGAAAAATAGGAACCCAAATCCAAATCTGTGGTACCAAACCAGGTGAGGGACGTGATTGCAGTTCTGAAGAAAGTTCATGGAACTCGATGTCCTAGTGGTTTCATTATTTGCAGACCAATGCCTCAGTGTCTTTCCCTCTTTAGGGTGAACTCGGACCTGTTGGTAACCCTGGTCCTGCTGGTCCTGCGGGTCCCCGTGGTGAAGTGGGTCTTCCAGGTGTCTCCGGCCCCGTTGGGCCTCCTGTAAGTAGCCACTGCCATTAACCTCATGGAGTGGAAGCAGGCACAGAGAGTGAAGGTGGGCTCGAAGAAGGACAGACACGCTCCTGTTAACTGATCGCCTTCTCCCTTCTTTTTCCTCACAGGGTAACCCTGGAGCCAATGGCCTGACTGGTGCTAAGGGTGCTGCTGTGAGTATCTGGCTCTGCTTTCAGAGGCACTTGAGTGAGCGCCACCTCGTCTGCCAGTCGCCCTGTGACCCACCACGCCGCATTTTCTTCACAGGGCCTGCCCGGTGTTGCCGGGGCTCCCGGCCTCCCTGGGCCCCGTGGAATTCCCGGTCCTGTTGGTGCTGCTGGTGCTACCGGTGCCAGAGGACTCGTCGTAAGTGGTCACAGCCACAGCTCTCATCATCCTGAAATGCCAGCTTGGCTGTCATTTTGTCACCATCTAGACTTCCTCTTGTGATTTTAGCATTTTCATTTTTTCTTTCCTGAGCATTTTTATTTTGTATGTCTTCTATGAGCACGTGTACATGTCTGTTCTCTTTATGAGTGTGTGTCTCTCTATCTCTCTCTCTCACACGCACACGCACACACCCCTCCTGCTATCCTAGAGCACTCCCCAAAGGTCAGTGAGGTACATTTCTATATCACTCTTGTCCTTTCAACGAAGCTAGTTCCCTGTCAGCTGTTTGAATATGAACATGGGCACACCTTTCTTACAGAACTTGAACTTCTCTTTATCTTGATCCATAATTATTCTAAGATGCTGATCCATAAATATTCTAAGATGTTTGTCTGTGAGAGAGTTGTGACACATGTCTGTCCTTTGACCACCATTTTGTATTGAACCCTAGGGTGAGCCTGGTCCAGCTGGTTCCAAAGGAGAGAGTGGCAACAAGGGTGAGCCCGTAAGTAGTTATGTGATCACAGTTTTATGCATTTATTACTTATTCAATCCAAAAAGTCATACTTTTACTTTTTTTAAAAAGTGATTACTTTGTCTGATTTGACATAAAAATGATTTTTCCTGTTCACTTCTCTTTTGCTTTTTTTCCCAAAAACAGGGCTCTGTTGGGCCCCAAGGTCCTCCTGGTCCCAGTGGTGAAGAAGGAAAGAGAGGCCCCAATGGTGAAGCCGGATCTGCTGGCCCCTCTGGACCTCCTGGGCTGAGAGTAGGTTCCAAATGCTCTTGACACCCTGACACACCAGAGTGATCTGATGACACCCTTTCATTGGGAGTTGGTCGGAATCCACTGAGTGCATTTTCTAGACGAAGGGAGCATCTGCTTTCCATCTGCTTTATTAAATCAGTGACTCTCAATTTGGTCTGGAAACAATGTTGACCTACTTTTGTAGAATGCTTCCTCCACACATTCCTTTGGGGTTTGGGTGAAGTTTTTTGGCTTGGTTTTTTTGTTTGTATCTCTCCCTTCAGGGCATCAAGATTTCTTGCACACAAGCCATGTTTCAGTAAACACTGCCCTATTGGATTCAAGGGTTTTTCCCAATCCTTCCTGTTTCCTGTACTTTCTTACAGGGAAGTCCTGGTTCTCGTGGTCTTCCTGGAGCTGATGGCAGAGCTGGCGTCATGGTAAGCTGTCCATTACTCACTCCCGGGGAGGGAATGTGATGCTTCTCTGGTGGGTCTGTCATTCGCTTTAGCATCTTGCCCTCTCCCTCCTGTTAAATAGGGCCCTCCCGGCCCTCGTGGTGCAACCGGCCCTGCTGGTGTCCGAGGTCCCAACGGAGATTCTGGTCGCCCTGGAGAGCCTGGCCTCATGGGACCCCGAGTAAGTTTCAGATTGATTCGGAGCAAGTCACACCTGGCACCGTTTCCTTTTCGAAAGGGATGATTAATATTTGAAGAAATTAAAAAAAATCATCTGAAGTAAATCTGTTAGTAGATTTGCTGATGGTTGCCTTTTTAATTTAACTTTATCAAAGCCCAGAGATATTTTTATAAATTTGGTTACTTCATAAATTTCTTATTTACTACTTGATCCAATGGCTGTGAGGTTTTTGGAAGAATAGATTTATTTTAATATATCCAAATTAGGTTGATTCTCCTATCAGCATGAATCTTTTATCTCAATTTGTGAGTTTTATATAAGGTGTCCATGAAATGTATTAGGACTATACATTCTCAGTGTATTAGATTCATAAGTGAAATCATTTTTCCAGCAATCACAAAGTGCTTTAATGTATTCAGCATCACACTAGCTGTGGAGAAATGACCTTTAGATTCGTAGACACTCTAATCCATAGCAATAGAGTGATTTTTTTTGCCTCCATTATCTCTTATGGGTGAATATCATCTGTAATTGTACCATAAACAAGTAATAAAGACACCAAATATAGCAATAAAAAATCCACTTTGAAAATTGCTTACTAAAAGTATTTGTTTTTCTATTATGAGGTAAATAACAGGATACATTTTGCCCCTATAGTATGTTGCTTCACAGTTTTTTGAGGTATCCATAAATGAATCAGTTGCACTAAACTCCAATGAAAGGAAAAGCATAAAAAATAGAAGAAAGATTTCAGAGCTCTTTTCATACCTTCCAGCTAGTGGCTAATACCCCTAATGATTTACCCTAGGCAACAAACAGATAGTCGGAGGGGGGGAGTGCTTTTGTGAGATTTTAATAAATTGGAGCCTCGAGTATGTGCGTTAAAGTGCCAACATGAAAGCATCCTCCTTTATTTTATAGGGTTTTCCTGGTGCCCCTGGAAATGTTGGCCCAGCTGGTAAAGAAGGTCCCATGGTAAGAACTGCTCATTTTCCATTATATTTTCAAGGACACTTATTGCACCCTTATCAAGTCTATTCTGTGGCTTATTTATACATGAACACACTGAAGATAAATATCAGCCACATACATCATCTGGGAACGCAAAGTAATAGATTGTAATTATGGAGTCGGAGTGAACGCAGGACTGGAAGGAGGGAAGGAAAAAGAAAAGCATGGCAGGGAAAATTGAAGAGGGTGACGAGGGTACGGAAAGGGAGGGGAAGGAGGGAATTGGGTACCTATGAGATTGACTTGGCTGTGTGTGTACAGACATCCTATTTAGAAAAGGAAAATGGATTCATAATTTATTGACACTTTATACCGGCAAGCTCTATGCGTTCAGAAAATGATTCTGTTTCATCCTATGGCAGCATCACAGGCTTGAGGTCGGGAGACCCGGGTCGATGCTGAGTGAACTCTAAGTAAACTCTGGTTTTAGGGCCTCCCTGGTATTGACGGCAGGCCTGGACCGATTGGCCCAGCTGGAGCAAGAGGAGAGCCTGGCAACATCGGATTCCCTGGACCCAAAGGCCCCAGTGTAAGAACACCACACCCTCTTCTCCCTTGGCCCTTCTGTGCCACCTTTCACCAAAACTCCGTTGCTCTGCAGCCCTCAGTCCACTCTGCCTCGGGGCGGGGGGGGGGCGGGGTCCCTTTCAACACAAGAACACTGCAAGCCCCTTAGCACAGTAACGCCTGGTCTCCAGGATATCATCGCACAGCTGGTGGAAATCCGTCTCTGGAGTCTGCGCCCCTGCAGACACCCCTGTATCTCATTGTACTTGGAGTTGCAAGATGATGGAGCGTGCCTTAGCTGAAGGAATTCAAAGACTAGGAACTGTAAAAAAAGAAAAGCAAGCAAGAAATGAACATTTCAAAATTGTCATGGTTAAGTTGACATTAAGTGTGTACTTTTTTTTAATGTTTATCCTAGGGTGAACCTGGCAAAGCTGGTGAGAAAGGTCATGCTGGTCTTGCTGGTGCTCGGGTAGGTGCTGACTTCGAGTATCTGCCCACGGAGTATTCACTTAGGAAACACACATCCTTTGAGGCCATCTGATAAAGTTCTGTCATTTTCTTTTCAAAATGGCATCCCCAAAGATCCTTTTACTGTCACAAAATGTGTTTTTTCTTTTTCAACCACACTTACAAGGTAGTGGAGCTCTAACAAATCCATGTGTATTAGGTCAAAATTATTTATGGGTGCATTTGATTTTTATTTAATTTATTCTATGATTAAAAAGCTATGCATATGTGAGTAGCACTCTCCGGACTTCATAAATTGCCCTCTGTCGATGGACTCCCCACAAGCCATACCAAAAGTTGGTATTTGGACAGGGGACCCACAGTGAGTCATGCTAAGGTGATACGCGTTGAGAAAGTAACGCATGAAGCTTCGAGCCTTCTTAAACTGTTTGACTCACAGGTAACGCTGAGCCTTTCTGTGAAATATTGTAGGGTGCTCCAGGTCCTGATGGAAATAATGGTGCTCAGGGGCCTCCTGGACCACAAGTGAGTATTTCTCCCCTTCTTGTCCTTTGCTGCCCTGAATGAATCTAGTCCTGCCAAATGACGATCTCTTTTTTCCAGTCCAACAGTTGTCAGGTAGACCGCAATGGTGGCATACATCTCTACTTACGCTGTCTTTACTGTTACTTTCAGGGCGTCCAAGGTGGAAAAGGCGAACAGGGTCCTGCTGGTCCTCCAGGCTTCCAGGTAAATCAACTGAAACCTACAGAATACTGACTTTGGTCAGCCTAGCCGGCTATAAATCACCATAGCACTGCCCACCCCCCCCCACCACCACACAGACCATGATTTCAGAACAGAAGTAAAGAAGGGTACACTTTTTCAAGACAAACTTTTGTGTAGATCTTTATAACATAGAATAGTTTGTTATCACATCAATATCAGATAGCATCCAGAAAAAAACAATTATTAGCAAATCCTCTGAATAGACCCATAAGATTGAGATTTGTGGTTTTCTTCTAGGGTCTGCCTGGCCCTGCAGGTACAGCTGGTGAAGCTGGCAAACCAGGAGAAAGGGTGAGTAAAACAAGGGATAGTAGGCTTACCAAAACTTGGAACTCCCCTCTCCCCCATAGTGAATGCCAAGGGCAATGCAATTATAATAGGCAAAAAGAAACTTCCTATTTCATATGTTAATGATAGTGTTCTACTTAACGTTGGTACTTTGGAGAGAATAAACCCAGTTTCTCGTTGGAATAACAACTCCTTTGTTTTAAAGACTGAATGAAACACTGCATTATGAAAGGAAAATATATCAGTGAACATTACGTTTAATAGCCTCTTTGTATTGTTCTTGGTAATGTTAACATGCAAATTATTTCCTTTCCCATAGTGAGAAAGTAAATGCACTGCTTTTCCATCAAACTAGACCCTGAAAAATTGCGTTTAATGTTTTTCTTGGCATTCAGACATGACACTGCTAGCCACAATCAGGGCAGGAGTTCTGAGTCATTTTCTCTGGTAATTGTGATGAATGTGCCTCAATTCAGTTACATTCTGTGGCCTGGTCTCCTTTGTCAACAGTGGGGCACATTAAGGAGACAGCTGGTCAGTAATAAAGGAGATACACTTGGGTATACAATTAACTAGGTAATGTGCAGAATATGATCATTTCTATTAAGAAAGCAGTCTGTTATATACCTAAAAATAGGCAATGTCTGATATTGTTCATCATTATTTATCATATTATCAAATGAGTTTGTTTTGTCATTTTTTAAAGTAATACACTAAGTAATGGAAACTTAAATTTTCAGATACCAGGTTCTAGCATAAAAATATCTTTGATATCAATGGAATTCTCACTTTTTGTATCTGTCCATATACAACTGAAAATTCTCTTGTTCCTAATAGCCCTGTACTTTTATACACCCAGGGAGCTAGAGCCTAGCTGGCTTTGTTTGGTTATTTTGAAACTTACCTAAATATCATAATCATAAGTGGGTTTCAAGAACATATATACATTTCATGATTTCTATATCATGTTCTGCCTAGGGTCTCCCTGGTGAATTTGGTCTCCCTGGTCCCGCTGGTCCAAGAGTAAGTGTTATTTAATTTACTTTCATAAACTTCGGGCAATGTGTTTTTAAAACAAGTGGTGCTTTCTCTTAAAAGCTATTGATGACCTTGCAACAAGTTCCTGACACTCTCCTGTAGTCAAACATAATCTGTAGAGAACATATGATTTCTTAATTGAAAGATTTTTTAAAATTTACTCATATTTCTTAGCCAAAAACTACAGTTATAAGAAACATAAATGAGCTAATACATATATCATATTCAGTAACTTATATAGACAAGTATGATATATTTATGAAAGTGGCTCAACCTGAGCCAAGGAAAAGTAATATCCTACTAAGATTTAAAATCAGTGTTTGCAATGTGCATTGATGTTTAAAGTCTAAAGCTGAAATCATGAATCTGCTCTTATAAAAAAGATTTAGTTTGTCTGTGGTCATTAGAATAACTGGAATGATGAGTTTGCCCCTCAAGTATCCTGTTACATGGTTAGTTACTGTATATCTAGGAGGCCCAAACAAATTTAGTATCATAGAACCATAATTATAACAAGGGCCTTTGAAACAGTTGCAACGTGGACTACATACATGTTAAATACTTTGCCCGTGGAATACCCGTCATGGTGACGCTGACATGTAATCGGGACAGATTATCTCAGACAGGCGGGTAGATTGATACACACATGCAGACACACACACGTGTATATCCTGTTAAATATTATGACTGTTACATCACTATTGCATAAGATTATAAAAAGGGAGGGTACCTATGAGAATATCTAATCCTATCTACACCTAGCGTTTCTATTCTCCTAAAACGACAGTCTTACCCTATGAATACCATGCATAACTGGCATTTATCTTTACCTATGGATCTATTACAATAAAGCCACAAAAAAATGAATTCCAAGGTTAAATATTATACTCTAGAAGAAAAACATTCTGGAGTTGTAGCCACAGAACATTAAAGCTGAATGAGACTTGAGAGATGATCTCATCCCATCCGTTCATTTTGCTAGTAGAGAAATTAAGGAAAAACAGTGATTTGTTGATGGCAGGAGCAGGATTCAAAAGCTTGACAAGCATGAACTCTGATGTGTAAAATGGTATCTCTGAAAGCGATGAGGAGTGCAACACTCTAATTTCTCTCTCTTCTTTTACAGGGGGAGCGTGGGCCCCCTGGGGAAAGTGGTGCTGCTGGTCCTTCTGGTCCTATTGGAAGCCGAGGTCCTTCTGGACCCCCTGGGCCCGATGGAAACAAGGTAAAATTTTCTGTCCGTTATTGCTGCTTTGGCCCACTATTCCTCTAGAGTAACTAGATCGTTTACAATAGGAAATGAATTATTTTTCAGATTTTTTTATTTCCTACTCTGTGATGACTCCATCACAGTAAATGACAGTCTGATTCCAGTGGACCTGAATTATTCCAAAAGAAGGAAAGTCCCAGTGTTCTACGGACATAAATGAATTAGTATGGCTTTTTACTCTTGTGTCATCACACTGTTTATACTTTGATTTTAATCGAGACACGTCACATACATTTGGACACTATTTTTAAGAACAAGGTTTCACCTTCTCACCGTCCTACTTCAGAGAGTAAAATTTCCAAAGGTAGTCTAAATTCTAATAATAAGAGAGGTAGAAACTAACTGGACAATATATTCATCCCCAAAACATAAGCCTGACAACTTGAGTTTCAAAATAGAATCTGGTTTACATTTTAAAATAGGTGAAATGACACATTCCTGAAAAACAGATTACTTTAACCACAATAAAGAGAAGGCAATTCCTACTACTCCTGCATCTTAGCTTTCAGGGGAAAGAAAAATGCAAAGATTAGCTGTAAAAAGCTATTTTGGTAGGTGGAAGGATATTAGGAAAAAAAATAAAAAGCTAAGAGGGAGAGAGGAAACAAGAAAGAAAACACGGTCCAGAGGATGGTACTCTCAAAGAGTTTTCTCTTAGAAGTTAGTCAATAGGTCTGAAGTATGTGGAATTGTAGGGTTTTTATATAAAGTGGAAGCTATAGTCCCCACTCTTGAGATTAAAATGTAAACATCTCCCCATTTGACAAGGTTTCTCTCCGTATTTCCTGTGTGGGCTGAGAGACTTATCCTTGAAAAAGGTTTGGGGGCAAACATTTTTCACTGTGCGCCTCCCATTGTCCGGGCCTCTTCTTTTCCGCCTGAAGAGCACCGCGAGCAGGTTATAGAAAACTCCCGGCCGCCCACTCCCACTTCTCTTCTCTTCAGCCACGGTGTCATTAATAGCATCTCCCTCCATTACAGTCTCCCTGCTTCTCAATAGCCCTCCTTTGTGTCTCTAAGCAGGCAAGAATGCCAGCTATTAAATGTTTAAATTGGAATCCTTCAAGAGTTCGAGTCTTCATTTTCTTCTTTTGCCGCTGACATAATTGATTTCACGTGTGTTTGATTCCAGGGTGAGCCTGGTGTGCTTGGTGCTCCGGGCACCGCGGGTCCATCTGGTCCCGGCGGACTCCCAGGAGAGAGGGGTGCTGCCGGCATACCTGGAGGCAAGGGAGAAAAGGTACCCTCTCACTGTGGGACCTTAACACGTGTTGTTGAGGAACTCTAGCAAAGCAGGCCGCACAGGGCTGCCCAGTTTCTTTTACAGTTCTTGGTAGGTGGTCTGGTAGCATTTGGATATCTATCCCTGCACATTTCCCTCTGCCACCTAGCACCTACGCATTTCTAAACTCACTAATCTGGCAAAATTCCTTGCTACCATGGAATTTCACGCAAACAGATGGTGTTGAGTAATACATGAGGCTCATTTTCATGCCACTAACAATAATGCCTCATCCTGCCCTAATTAATGGGAAGAAGCTATATTGAACAGCTGTCAGCCGTGCTGCTGCATTAGTTATGCCGTAAGAAGGATCAGGCACCGAAGCCCATTGTGATGTTGCCTTGTAATTCCGTCCACATGAATTTGTACCTTGCTTGATTATGCCGCAGGAGAGGGTATGGAAATTAGAAAAGAATATTTAACGATAATCTGGAGAGGGCCCTGAATTATTTTTTCCCTAATTTTTTTTTTCCTCATTCAGCATCCTAGAGAAGAGTAGGGACTCATGACATTACTGAATGTTAAATGACTGAAGGTGTATAGGATTTTCTGTAAAACCACTGCAGATTCATTTTGATTCAAAAAGTTGGCCGGAAAACCAAAAGTGGCTCTTGCTTTATACTTTCAGGGTGAAACTGGTCTCAGAGGTGACGTTGGTAACCCAGGCAGAGATGGTGCCCGTGTGAGTAGAATTCTGTTTGTTTGTACTTAGACTGTTGTTTTTACACTTCACTAGATTTGAGTTGAGCAGCTTTCCAAAACGGAGCTGACAAAAGAAGGATCCAGATTTAGTAAACAGCTTCCTTCCCTTCCTGGATCTATGACTAGTAGGATCACTTAACATGTTCCAAAAGAAAGATTCAACAGAACTTATCTCTTTGAAAATCATAACCTGAGTAATTTTCTACCTTCCTCAGTGTTAACTATACTGAGTACAATCTATAAACCAAAAACTCTAGGTAGGTTTAATAGAACTTTAAGTGATTGTTTATTATAGGACTTTGGGAAAAAAAAAAAAAACAGTAACTTACATTTTAAGAAGCCAGAACCTCTAACAAGGCCCCATTTATTCAAATGTGTGTCCTAAGAATTGATCACTCAAAGAGCAGCCCCAGTGATTAGCTGTTCATGCCAGCCGTTAGCTGAGATGCCGACGATCCTGGCACGAACGTATAATCATCCAGCCTAGAGCGTTGGCAGCATGACTCTTCAGGCCATCGGCTACCTGGGTTCTTCTTCAAACTTCCCTCAGAGCTGATAACTCACTCCGGCACATTGAAAATAGTCCTTTCTCTGAATCCCACAGTCCTGGAGGTTTCAAACAAGGCTACTCATTTGCTGCTCTCCAGGGAATTTGACAAGAGCAGAGTTCAGATCTCCCCAATTCCTAACCTGCCCTTGACTTCCACACGTCCGTCACCTTGATCACTGGGGTACATTCCTCCCGAGAGCCGCTTCTAATAGTTTTGATCATTAGAACTGAAGTGCAATCAAAAGCTTTCTCAGCGTCCACCCCGAGTGTGCAGTGACAGCATTCGGTCATGGTCTAAGCTCAGGGAGGGGGGATAGGAGGGGTCACTTTTGATGGCCTGGGGGTGTAATTAATAAGACTCGCTTCCTTTTGGTGCTAGGGCGCTCCTGGTGCCGTAGGTGCCCCTGGTCCTGCTGGAGCCACTGGTGACCGGGTAAGCATGCATTTTCACGAGTCACAGCTCTCGGAGCCAATAGCAGCATCCACAGTGTCCTGCCTGCCCTCACCCCAGAGAGCCCCCACAATTCATTTTTATGGCTTGGTATAAAGCCTACTTATTTAAAAACCTATCTGTTGTGATGGGGCTGTAGGAAACAAATGCTGTGTGTTTAAAGTTCTCTTTCCCTTCCTATAGACGTGCCAGCTATCTGATCTATACTTTCATCCCTATCATTTGTTTTAAAGACTTTCCCTGTTGCCCATTAACAATATCCTAATGCACTGAGCCTCCTCAAAGCCTTCAATTGTAAAAAATCAATAAAATACATAGTGTGCCCATTTCACATCGAACAGTCCACTTAAAATAGACCTTATTTATTGTACTGCACGGATTGCAGCACATAGATCAGCTCTGGGTCCATCTAAAAATTAAAATGTCCTCCTCCTCATATTGTGGGCACGGATTTATAGTGTTTTTGCAAGTGTATGACCAATACCACTTCAACCCCAAAAATGAATACATTAAGCACAGTAAGAATCCATTTTATTTTACTCCCGGAGGTGCGCATTAGTTTCCTCTTCTGACACAACTGCAAGTTCTGACAGGAGTGCAGTGTCTACCAGAGGTCCCTCTCCCCACCTCCTCTGTGAGCATCGATGTGAAGCCTGTTGACAGACTCCTCTTTGGTCCCATTATAGGGTGAAGCCGGTCCTGCCGGTCCTGCTGGTCCTGCTGGTCCTCGAGGTAGCCCTGTAAGTGGAAACCTGGGTCATCTGGGACACTCACAACTTTTAGACCTTAACGAATCGAAGATCGCTGTGACATTCTTAAATCCCTCTCCCACCTAGGGTGAACGTGGTGAGGTCGGTCCCGCTGGCCCCAATGGATTTGCGGGTCCCGCTGTGAGTATCCTATGATGCAGGCTAATCTGAAAACATGCCAGGCTAGCAAGGAGAGTGAGCTGGAACACCTGACCACAACTCTTCCTCTCTAACAGGGTGCTGCTGGTCAACCTGGTGCTAAAGGAGAGAGAGGAACCAAAGGGCCCAAGGGTGAAAATGGTCCTGTTGGTCCCACAGGCCCCGTCGGATCTGCTGGCCCATCTGTAAGTTGAATTCACTGGTGGTCAACACGGCCTGTGTCCGTTACCCATGAAATCTTACAGTTCAACATAGATCAATCAAGTGCCTGCTATATACCAGGAACAGATTAGATAGAAGGTGATTTAAGAAATAAGAATTAACATTTGCATTCCACTTTATAATTTGTAAATGTTTCATAAACGTTGTCTCATCTTACTTCTTCGGTAACCCAGTGAGGGTGGTCACACTGAAGTAAGAACATTTATTTTATGACACAGATAATCATTTTTAATTTCTGGATTGGCCTCTAATGGACATGGGAATGATACCTTTGAAGAAAAAAGCAACATTTCTAAGAACTGTCTTGTGATTTGACCCCATGTATTTTTTTGTTTCCATTTAGGGTCCAAATGGTCCCCCTGGTCCTGCTGGAAGTCGTGGTGATGGTGGCCCCCCTGTGAGTATTTACAATGGACTCTGATAACATGTCTTTCTTTAGACTCTATGAAAAAAAAAAAAAACCTGAAAGTTTGGAGATTTTTGGTTACTCTGAACTATAATGAGACTCTTGAGATCCCAGTTAACTTTTTTCAGAGAAATTCTGATATTGAAGTTACTGTTAGATCATGGGATATTAACTTAATCCCAACTGGAACTCAGTGCAGTGGATGTTGCTACCACCACACCTGAGGTAATAACCAAAGTGAACCCCAGGTTGTTGAACTGTGAAACGGATACAAATAATTTTTCTGGTACCCCCTAGCCTTTTGCTGATGCCCCCCTTCTCCTGCCTGACCATGCCCTTTCTCTTGGCGCCCAGCGCTGTTACACTGACTCCTTCAGGACCCGGGCCTCCCTAGGAATGAACTGCACTGACTCCTTCCTGCTCTCATTGGACAGCAATTAATACTCTTGGTCTTTCGTTGTTCCTTCCTCTGGAAACAAAAGTACCGCTCCAGTGTCCATTTCCTTCGCACGCAGCCAGGTGGTTAAGATTGTTAAGATTGTGGTATACACACCAAAGTGTAATAACGGCATGTGTCTTATCTGCTTGTTCTTACAACCGTCAGGTTATATGTTAACATTTCAAAAAGGACCATCAGAGCCTTAATGCAAAATAGGGGTGTTGCAACGGGGGCATGCTGGTCAGAGAGGTGCAGAGCTGGAGGGTCTTCGGGGTCCTTGTTCAATCATACCCCATATGAGGCTGCCACTACCTACCTACTCCTTGGTCCATCCTCGGTCACATGTATTGAGGATTGGCTAGCGGAGAAATTTCCATCTTACCCAAATCCCTAGAGTTGGTATTGATTGTGGAATTTTAATGTGCTTCGTTCTTAGGGTGCTACTGGTTTCCCTGGTGCTGCTGGACGAACTGGTCCTCCTGGGCCCTCTGTAAGTAAATCACTTCAAAATATGTCATTTAGTCTAGCCAAAAGGCCTTGCCTCTAGTAGGAAACTGGTAAGAAACTCTCTGGAAACATGCTACTAATATTTTGCTATTACTTTCCTGGTCTGAAATCAGTTTTCCTGAACCATTAAGGCAAAATCATCACAAATTATATTTTATAAGATCAGCTTAAAAGGCTTTTATTCATGTGAACACAAGTCCCCTTTTAGGGGCATGGTCTCTTCGTTAAAAATAAAAAACAGAACAGTTTTAGTCACATATCAGATATTTCAATATCTAATTACCCTTTATGGCCAACATTCTGCCTCCATTGTTAAGGTATAATTGTTCCTGAATTTAAAGGTGGTTTGGCCTCTAATTTAATTCTGATTCAGACTCTCCTGTCAGGACTCAAGAGAATTTAATTAATTACTAAGGATTAAGTCTTCCGGTTAAGGTTTCAAGGAAAAAAAATAGCAAAGATGTTGATTTCTTGGAATCCTTTTACAGGTTCATAACAGAAAAGTCTTCATTCCCTATAGGCATTTAATTAAACCTAGTTGAGAGCATATGTGATTCCTCAATTATGAACAAAATGCCAGTATTGGCTTTCTTCAAAAAGAAAGCAGCAGACTCCTCCCAAACCCGAAGTCCCATTCATTTATGACTAACTCTTGTCACCGTCCACAGCTCTGATTCCAAAACGCCAGGGGCCTGGTAGCACAACATTGCTTCTCCTCACAGACATTTGCCATAGCCTCGACCTCAGTGAGTTACTTTATTACAGCCTCAGGAGGAGGGAGGAAGGTGACAGCGCTTCCACAGGCCCCCAGATGGCCAGGATGCCATTTTGTTGCTTCACACTGTTTGCATCTTCATCTCTAGAACCTCAGCTGCTCTCTCCCAGGTCTGTGATGATTAACAGAGAATAAATGACTCTGTCATTTGCTCACAGGGTATCACCGGCCCTCCTGGTCCCCCTGGTGCTGCTGGTAAAGAAGGACTCCGTGGGCCTCGGGGTGACCAAGGTCCAGTTGGCCGAACGGGAGAAACAGGTGCACATGGTCCCCCTGGCTTTGCCGGCGAGAAGGGTCCCTCTGGAGAGCCTGGTACCGCTGTAAGTGACTTCAAGCTCCTCTCTCGTAAAACCGTGTATTGAATTACAATAAAGCCTTTACACGGATCTTCAAGTGGCACATATTTGTTGATAAGTATTGCAGGCTCTCACGTAGAGCTCGGGGGAGCCAGGAAATCTGTCCAGCACATACTGGGGTGTCAGAGCTTCGGCAGTTGCTTAGAAGGCACTAGACGGGGATGACAGTAAATGAAGGAACTCACTGTTTATCAGAGTGGCACCTTACTGGTCCTGGGATTAGAACAGAATCCCACCGCCGTGGTCATCCTATTGTAAACCAATCCGGCTCAGTTTTTTACCAGTCTCTTAAACATGCATTGTCCAGTGTCACCGTTACTCTGAAATGTGCCTTTACTGGACCGGGTTCAGTTAGAGGCCAAGGTCAAAACTGGCTTCTTGGCATAGATTCTATAAAAACTCTATTGCACCCACCCCACATGGCTTCCTCAATCTCAATCCCATACTTTTCACTGTTGTTCCATTGATCTCAAGGAGGAACCAGGTACAAAGAGATACACTTACCAAACTGTAAACTCCCTGTCATCACTGGAGAAAAGATACCCAAGGATATGTGTTCCTACTAGGAGGTCACTAGCCTTTTTCTGAACTGAGGATAGCTTATTCTCACAATCCTCAAGCCAACCTGTATCATCACCTTAGGGCTCACCAGTGATGGTATTTTTCCTCTTGTTCAGGGCCCTCCTGGCACCGCAGGTCCTCAAGGTCTCCTTGGTGCTCCTGGCATTCTGGGTCTCCCAGGCTCTCGAGGTGAACGTGGTCTACCAGGTGTTTCTGGATCTGTGGTAAGTGTTTGACACCATTCTTCTTCTCATTAACATAATAAAAGATTTTAAAAGCTGCCACTTCAGATGTGACAGATTGATCACTGAATAACTCCACTTAAGATTTTTTATTCATGGCATTTTCTTTATACAGATCACATGTCACTTATCTACGAAGCTTTAATACCACCTTAGACACATGCTATAAAGATACAGCTTAACATTATGCAGAATGATTTTTGTTCTTTTTACCTGCTTCAGAACTGTATGAGCTCTCACTGCAGTTACTCCTCTGCAGTATGAAACGCTGGCATCATTTATCCTGTAGAAGAATATGCAACTCTGGAAGTTCTGAATCATTCCATTAACTCTTACACATGCCGGCAACTAGGAATCCTCTCCACAAACTCTCTCAACTTTATGAATTCATTTCATTTGGGAGATCAGATGCAGCTAGGCTCACCTAGTACAGAGCGATGTTCCAAAATTACATAAAGCTGACCATCTGAGTGTGTAGGACCTGGGACGAGGGCGAGCGTAACGCCGAGGGGTGCTTCTTGCCATTCTGTGGCCCATTCCCTCTCACTGCACTTTCTCTTTGCAAACTGGACTCTCCTAGCGGGGCTTGTGTTGGGAGGGTGAGATCTGCACTCAGTCCAATGAGAGGAATGTTTCGCCTTCCCCGCGTCTAGGGGGAACCCGGACCTCTCGGCATCTCTGGTCCACCTGGGGCTCGTGGTCCCCCCGGAGCTGTGGGTGCCCCTGGAGTCAACGGCGCTCCTGGTGAAGCTGGTCGTGATGTGAGTCTAACACGTGGTCTGTATAAGCAAACCCAGCTGTGTTCCATTGTGTGCAACTTGTTCCAAGTCTCTGAACGAGATGGTCTGTTTCCCCATGATATCTTGTGTCCTGACCACTCCTGCTATTGAAAATATGAAAAATTACTTGGGCTGGGGGGATGGCTCTTTACATAGTATACTTCAGAGTTGGCCAAAATAGTAAAAACGCCTCTAAGAAAACTAAGCTGGCAAATTCTAACTGGCATGTTTGACGATCTGCCTGGGGGTTCACTGTTGAGTCCTGGGAGGGATAAAGACAGAGAAGCTGAACTATAGGGGCTGGCGAGGTGAAGAGCCTCACTGGGCGCCTTACTTGCTGTGGTATCTTCACAGGGCAACCCTGGGAACGATGGTCCCCCAGGCCGCGATGGTCAACCTGGACACAAGGTCAGCACCCCTCTTTGTCTTTCTCCAATTTAAAAGTGACTAAAATCCAAGCCAGCTGGATGCTCAACTTCACTTTGCCTTTGGTAGGGAGAGCGCGGTTACCCTGGCAACATTGGACCCGTTGGCGCTGTGGGTGCACCTGGTCCTCATGGCCCTGTGGGTCCCACTGGCAAACATGGAAACCGTGGTGAACCTGTAAGTTTGTAAATACCAGTCCCTTAGTGCTGTCCTCACTCTGCCCTCCCCACAGTCGGCAACTGTGCGGGCTTGGAGGGGGAGGAGCTTGGGCTCGGCTGACAAGTTTGGTTTTGCTTCTCCAATTTGCAGGGTCCTGCTGGTGCTGTGGGTCCCGTCGGAGCTGTTGGTCCAAGAGGTCCTAGTGTACGTACATGGTGACGATTTCTTCACAAATTAACATTTAAGGAAACTCAGTCCAGACTGTCCATGAAGAAAATAAATAATATACAAGCTAGACTTCCTATTTTTTAAAAAATTCAGTCCATGTTGCGAATTGCTACAAATAGCTTCTAAGTCTCTTCTATTTCAAATCTCTTCTGCCTGTTGGTATTAAATAATCACAAAAATCTAGCCGCTTAACGGAGGCTCAACTAAAGAAGATTAGGGGAATAGAAGGGTGTAACACCCACGTGGCTTTTTAACCTTTGCATGTCTTGAGTTAGCTCTGTAAACAGATAAAGCAATATTTGTGGGGAAGTGAGTGTCATTTTCAAAAGAAGGTAAATGCCCTGTCTGTCCTCCTTTTTCTTTACAGGGCCCACAAGGTGTTCGAGGTGATAAGGGAGAGCCTGGTGACAAGGGGCCCAGAGGTCTTCCTGGCTTAAAGGGACACAATGGGCTGCAAGGTCTTCCTGGTCTTGCTGTAAGTAAAGTGTAGACATCCCGCATGTATACGGATCTTAAATGATCTTCCTCAAATTTTCACTGCTCTTACTCTAAAATGAATGACATCATATTCACTTCCCATTCTCTGGCTGATTCCATCTCACAGAGATAATGCTATTTCATCCCAACACAAAAAGGTGAGGGTTAAGGGAGATCAAAATATACATATATTAAAATCTCCTGGCAACAATGTCCTTCAACCCCACTTAAAACAAATATAATTAGAGGAATGACTAATATTGCACTGCTGAAATAGCTTGTAGAAAAAAATATAATTGAATATAATAGACATAATGGGAGAAAAGAGCCCCATTTTACATTTTCAATTTTCTCAATCCAGAGTCCATTGAAACTAAAGAAGTTTTCCATTCAATTAAAAAAAAAAATCTGTCAACATGTGTTCTGAAAGTGTGATTTTTCCTGTCCTCTCTTTCAAGGGTCAACATGGCGATCAAGGTGCACCTGGCTCTGTGGGTCCTGCCGGTCCTAGGGTAGGTCAACCTAAGAGACCTTGGTCTCTGAAATCGAGCTTATGGCAGGGAGGGAGTCCCAGAGCTCTGCTTCCTTATGGGGTTTTCACTGACTCACTCAGACTTGGTGTCCTTCCCTAGGGTCCTGCTGGTCCTTCTGGCCCCGCTGGCAAAGACGGTCGCATTGGACATCCTGGTACAGTCGGACCTGCTGGCGTCCGTGGCTCTCAGGGGAGCCAAGGTCCTGCTGTAAGTATCATTCTGGGCAATAATAAAGAAAATCACAGACCTGAGGAATATTCTCTTCAGACTAACCCAAGACGGCTGTGACAACGCATTTAAGTAGTCCCCTACTTCCGTGTTAGTTCTAAAACATGTAAAGATTGTATGGAAGGAGCTATTTCAGCCCATCCCTGCAAGTATGCCTGGGATTGAATTATTCTTTTCTACTTCCTAGAAAAAGCTTGTGTGTGACACTCAACTGAAAATCTGCTGTCATTGATGTCTCTCACTGTGACCAAATATAAAATCTCCTCCTTCTCGCTCTCACCTTTGCAGGGTCCTCCTGGTCCCCCTGGTCCTCCTGGCCCTCCTGGCCCAAGTGGTGGTGGCTATGACTTTGGTTATGAAGGGGACTTCTACAGGGCTGACCAGCCTCGCTCACCACCTTCTCTCAGACCCAAGGATTATGAAGTTGATGCTACTCTGAAATCCCTCAACAACCAGATCGAGACCCTTCTTACTCCTGAAGGCTCTAGGAAGAACCCAGCTCGCACATGCCGTGACTTGAGACTCAGCCACCCCGAGTGGAGCAGTGGTAAGTCATCAGGATGTCCAAGCCGGACCAGCCCTTCTCACGAGCTGGCTGACATTTAGGATGAAAAAGTTTGGGGTAAAAATTGCATTATGTGGAATCATACCTAATGAATAAGCATTTTCTTCTCCCAGCCAGCACCCAGTCTCAAGCTTCTCAATATATATTTTTGCCTTTTTTTGTGCTGATATACTCTGATTTGGCTTTTCATGGAGGAGAGGAGGAACTAATCTTGAAAATAGCCATCCTCTTTCTATTAAATGTGCAGTAGACAATGTTACTTATGGGAATCAAAATCTTTGTCTAGTAATTATTAGAACCTATGCTCCACTCAAGGAGAGGTTTTGTGAGCTGGGTCTTGTTTTTGTTTGTTTTTAAAGGTTACTACTGGATTGACCCTAACCAAGGATGCACTATGGATGCCATCAAAGTACACTGTGATTTCTCCACTGGTGAAACGTGCATCCGGGCTCAACCTGAGAACATCCCAGCCAAGAACTGGTACAGAAATTCCAAGGTCAAGAAGCACATCTGGTTAGGAGAAACTATCAATGGTGGTACCCAGGTGAGGAATCCTACAAACATTCCTTCTCCTACTAAATAATATTAAGATCATTTCAATGGTCTGCATTTTAATCCTCTACCAAAATGGTATTATTAAAAAGAACGTGCTCTTTTTCTACCAAAATGGCATTATTAAAAAGAACGAGTTGCAGTTCTATCCTGGACTGCACATTAAAGATGGAGTGATTGGACATATCCATACAATCTAAAGTTATTATTCAAATTTGACTTAACTGATAACCACTGGAGAAACTGACTAGTGCCATTTAGCGTGAGGAAGTGCTGGCCAGCACACAGCCCTGTGCCCGTGCATATGTATTCTCAGGACATGTGCTTTTCTGAATTTTTAATCAAATCTCTTCACCAAGTTTATTGAATGCCTACTGGTGGGAATCACAGAAAAATGAAAGAGGTCTGACTCTCTGTCTCTGCACTCTTATTCTAAAGAAGAAACATACATATAAAGGCTTATCTAAAACAAGTACCTTTTTGAGATGATCTTGCCTCAGCCTGGTAGTTCCTATATGGCTTCTAGGTCTCTCGTATTGCGCAGGCAAGTGAATTGAGTTTCCTATAAAAGTACCTTCTTCCTAAGGTTCAGATCTGAGTCCATCATTCCTCCCTAGACCAGCCTTATTTTTTTCCCTTTTTTGACTCTTACTATTTGAGTTCCTCTCCACTTAACTAGCATTTCTATCTTATTCTCTGTAGTTTGAATATAATGTTGAAGGAGTAACCACCAAGGAAATGGCCACTCAACTCGCCTTCATGCGCCTGCTGGCCAACCATGCCTCTCAGAACATCACCTACCACTGCAAGAACAGCATTGCCTACATGGACGAGGAGACTGGCAACCTGAACAAGGCTGTCATTCTGCAAGGCTCCAATGATGTTGAACTGGTTGCCGAGGGCAACAGCAGGTTCACCTACAGCGTTCTTGTGGACGGCTGCTCTGTAAGTAATCGTGACATACGGGGAAGGGAGGGTTGGAGTTCTAGCTTAGACCACTGAATGAACAGGTGAAGGAGAGACCTACCTTATTCAGTCTATTTTCATAAATGTATTTATTTAAATTCAGATGGCAAATCCGGAGGATTCTTATCAGCTCTTGCCTTCGGAGAAATTCTCTGAAATGCTGAAATATATACATTAGCTTTTTTTCTTTAAACATGTGTTTGTTAAATGATGATGTCTGCCCATAACTTAAAATTACTTGAGGTTAAAAGGTCCCGAGGTATAATTTATAGCTATATGTACGTTATTCGACTTATTAGTATGGTCTGCATGTAATTTTTCTCTATAATATGCTACATATTGAAGAGAAATTAAAATTCACTCACAGCATACCCACCCAGCTCCCTTACCGGTACACACGCATCCCGAAAATGATACTGTAGCAATAAACCACTTGGAATATGTATTGAAATTTTCTTTTAAAAAATTAGACTGGTAGGAAACCTCTCTCCCTAAAAACACCACTGATGCTTCTGTTTCAAAAATGAACATGTCGCTCTGGGCCGCACTTCAGAATGAACAGGCCCCAAAGCGGTTCTTAAATAGCTAAGGTTCTGATGATGATGATGCTAGACTTAGAAATGGTGCTGCTTTATATATATATATATATATATTTTTTTTCCCTTTTTTAAACAGAAAAAGACAAATGAATGGGGAAAGACAATCATTGAATACAAAACAAATAAGCCATCCCGCCTGCCTATCCTTGATATTGCGCCTTTGGACATCGGCGGTGCTGACCAAGAGTTCAGGGTGGACGTTGGCCCAGTCTGTTTCAAATAAATGAACTCAACCTAAATTAAAAAAAAGAAAAGAAATCTGAAAAAACTTTCTCTATTTGCCATTTCTTTTTCTCCTTTTTTAACTGAGAGCTGAGTCCTTCCATTCCCTCTGCACATCTACTTGCTTAAATCGTGGGCAAAAGAGAAGGAGAAGGGTTGATCAGAGCATAGTGCAATACGATTTCATTCATTCCCTCCCCGCCCCCCCCCAAAAAAAAGATTTGGAATTTTTTTTTCAACACTCTTACACCTGTTGTGGAAAATGTCAACCTTTGTAAGAAAACCAAAATAAAAATTGAAAAATAAAAACCATGAACATTTGCACCACTTGTGGCTTTTGAGTATCTTCCACAGAGGGAAGTTTAAAACCCAAACTTCCAAAGGTTTAAAACTACCTCAAAACACCTTCCTGCGAGTGTGATCCACGTCATTAGGTGCTGACCCAGACGGAGATGAGCTGAGGTTCTTGTTCTGTTTTGTTCAGAATACCAAGGTGCTAATAGTATTTCAGATACTTGAAGACCGTCGATGGTGCTAGAAGAATTTGAGAAGAAATAAGCCTTTGTGATGAGTTGTATTGTGTATTCTTTTTCTTTTGATTTAGCATCAGTATTTTACATCCGATTCCCAAATAAAAGTATGCAGATCACTTGCCCAACCTTGTCCTCTTCTTTAAATTCAGCATTTGTTCTTTGCCAGTCTCATTTTCATCCTCTCCCGGGGTACCAAAAAGAAGCCTTGTTTCTTGGACAAGCAGAAAAATTAAATTGTACCTATTTTGTATATGTGAGATGTTTAAATAAATTGTGAAAAAAATGAAATAAAGCATGTTTGGTTTTCCAAAAGAAAATATTGAGTAGAATTCCTTGCTTCGATGCTCTTTGCAATATAAATATGGATTATAGCATCTCTACCAGCCATTAGACTGTTTCTCATTAGATAGAAGCTATGCAAAAAAGGCAATTTGGTATAGTAGAAAGAGCAGAGAACAAGGACCCAGGAGATCTGACCTCCAATTCTGACTGCTCCTTGTGGCTGAGTGACCTTGAGCACTTCACCTTCCTGCGTTTAATTTCCCTATCTATGTTATGGGGGGAGAGTCCTTCTCTGAACTATAAAACATTTGCCCTACTCAAAATACATAACACTTAGCAAATGGTATTGTAGACCTAAGTTTATGCTAAGCGGAGAGCCACAGAACCTTCTGGTTTATTATCTATTAAGCACTTCAAAACAGTGGCTGAAGTTGGTCTATGTACAATTGATACTATTAACTAAAACAGTTTCAAATACTCAGTAAAAATGCCATACACTTAAATCTGATGCAACCGAGTACAACGCGTGTTAGGAGGTAATGTGTGTGCTGTCAATCAGCACAGTTGTGGATAATAGTACCATGAACACCTACCTGCCAAATCAAGTTCATTTTCCTCCCCTGCACCTTTCAATGACATCTGTAATACACTTAAACATAGTAATGTGTCAAGTAAAATGTTAAGATTCATTTGGAGCTTATTTCCTGTTGCAGAACATAATTTTGATTGTAATATTTGCCTCCTGAAATAAGTCATCTCAAGATTCAATTAGTTTTAAAAGCAAAAGACTGAACATGATGAAAATCTAACATCAGCTCTAAACAGTTACCAAAGTCTACTTAACCAAACGGCAACTTCAAATTACGGTCCATCCACCAACTGAATCAGGACACAGGGATGCTTTTTAAAATGCAGATTCCCAGTCCTCAACCACCAAATTAAGATTTAGTAAGGAGTCAGTATTCTTACGCACCTTGCAACGTTCTGTTGTGCATCCGCTGGGAAACCACAGGTACGGAGACTGCCACAGCCCTTTGGGGTCCTAACATTCTGTATCTGGCAAGAGTGAAGCCATACACCTGACCAAATGACACAAAGAGAACAAAACCCCTGTAATCAGAATACCAGTGCTCCCGACAAATTAACTGAAATGCCAGGGCAAACTTACATGATAACCAGTTAGAAGCGTCTGGGTTCCTTCAATATGTTATGCCCTCAGGTTCACAGTCGAGGAAAGTTGACTTAAAGAAGGCAAAAGTGGAGAAGGAAGAAATCCTTTCCTGAGCACCAGCCGAGAGCCGAACACCGTGCTAGATGTTCATAGTGCTCTCTGTCACACTGAGTCCAAACAGGCAGATTTCTGAAGCCAACAGGCATTCATCTAATCATGAGTTACAGGGGATTACAGGAAAACAGTTCCATAAACAATGGTATAGCTGATAAATAACAATGAGGAAATAAATGATGGTATATCCAATCAATACTAATGAGGAATGAATAATGGTATATCTAATAGACAGCAATAGGAAAAGAATGAAATACATTTTGATATCCCAGTAACATTTATGAGGATGATTAAACAACAACAAATGCTTAGAATGGAATGTTATAATCTTTAAAATATCACATTCAAGTACACTGTCATTAGAAATATATCAAACATGCATATCAAATGCTCAGAGTAATCATAGGAATGACTTTTATGCCTAAATTTTCCAAATTTGCTGTAATGTAAGTTATATCACCCTTATCATTTACAACAAATTTACCCTTAAATATTATGAAAAGAAATAAGCAATGAACAAGTGAAAACAATCCTGGCTGAGGAGTGGCCATCTCCAGGGCAAGAGTGGTCAACCTCCTACCCGCTTCTCTTCTGAAAGAGAAGGAAGAGCCTAGCCTCAGAGTCATCACTCACTGTGACCCAGCCACACTGGGGGGCCCCAGGGAGGGGTGCACAAAGCCATACGTACCAGGAGCAGCATCCTCGGGGGTTCCACAGTTCGGCTGCAGAGAGAGAATAAAATAATGTGTGAACACAACATTAAACAAAGTGTCCTCTGAGGATAGTGGAGGACACGATTAATTAATGAGAGGGAATCGCTGAAAATTAACCTTAGCTTCATGCAGCAACAGTGACATTTGGGTTTCGCTGGCCAGCTTGTGCCAGAGATCTCATTTCACTTTCAAAGCCTCTATCTGGCCAGAGGCTTCTTCTCTGGAAGCCACATATTAGAACAGTCTGGTACTTACCAAGCCAGGAGGTCCACCTGTGAGTGTTCCCAGGGCCTGGGCCGAGTACTGAAGACTTGACCCTTGCACGACTGGCCCTCTCTTTAGAAGCTAATCACCAGGCCCGAGGGACCCTCCTCACAACATTTCCTGACCCTTGGTCCTATGAAGGTCAGCCACCTCCAACTTGTGCCACTCTGAGAGGGAAGAAGATTGCATATGAGAGAAGGAAGGAGCAGGTAGCCAAGACAGGGGGATGAGGCATTAATCAAGTCTGGTAAAAAGGGTCATTTAAAATTCTAAAATCAATACAGCTAATGCACTGGCAAGGAGCAAGGACACCTGACCAATGCAGAACACATTTATTATCTTTAATGCCAAAATACTGTTTTCTGCTATTCCACTTAATATCACTGAAAAAGAAGTTCAGAAATTGGATTATATATAAGAAAAGTTGGAAATGTCGTTTTGGGTCAGAACAACAATCCATCTAGATGAGTACTTTGCCTTTGACAGCGGCACCAAGGGAAATTTGGGAGAAAGAGTGGTTGGCACTTCCTGAGAACCAGCCTCAAAACTCCCATTTAATAACCCATTGTAAATCTTTTTTGTACATAGATGTATCTAAACCCTTCCAGAGCCCTCTATCTGTTTTGAAATATGTTGGTATTACAGTACCAACAGGAGAGAGCTAATGCTGAATTGTTAGCCCGGCTTCCTGGCCCTCTGATCAAGTAGCTAAAATATGCTTTCTATCCCTGTGCCTGGATCAGCCAGGGATTCAACATCTCAGTGTCCGCAGGGAGCACCAGTAACTGCAGCAATGGGGCCATCGACAGCCCATAATGATTGACGTATCCTTGCTGTTGGGCGAAATAAGCACATAATTTGTGGTCAGCAGCCGAGGTTCTGTGCACCAGCTCCACCACCGACAGGCCAAGGGCACTTGGGAAAGTCTCTTAAGTTCTCTAAGAATTTGGTTAACATACCTGCTCGGACATTTCCATTGGCATACCTGCTCGACCCAGCCCACAGAACGCCGGGAGGACCGAGTGGGGCAGACGCGAATGCGCTTCGTGAAGTGTGGGCAAACGTTGCGTGCCATCTTTAGGTCCAAAATTTCCAGTCACTGGTCGTCACCTCTTGGGTTAATCTCCTATCCCTGGCCCTCCAATGTAGGGCGAGCAGAGCCTAGAATTTAAATTCAATTGGCACCACTCTCTAAACTGGTAATCGATCAAGTTTGAGTCATGCCTCCCCATCAGTAAAAATGTGAGCCCTTACAATTAATTTTCTTAATCTCTTCATATATATAACTGTCAAGTGCCTACTATGTACTATGGTACTAATGTATGATGTGCAATGTAAAACATACATGGAAAAAAAAGCCTTTAAAAGAGAGAAAATAAATACAAATAGAAAATTCCATACTCCAGTGGATCGTTTTACACCCCCCCCCCCCCCCCTGGCGTGCACACACATTCCCAGCCTCTACTGGAGAGACCAGTGCTCCAAACCAGATTCGCAGTGGGCTGCGGGGGAGGGCAGAACTCTACTGACGTCCTGAAATAGGTGCTAAAGTTTGTGTGTACATGCTTTTTTTCGGCGGAGGGTCCACAACTTTCTTCAGATACTTCAAAAGGGTTCATGACCAAAAATCATGTTATGAACCACTGCACAAGGCAGTATTACTTGTTTAATAAACCCTGGGCTTTCCTGAACTATGACTTTCATGTCTCATCTTGGGTCTCACACCCAGAACATGCTGCTTCTCCTGTCCTAAGGCCTGAGAGAACCAACCAGCACGGACCCACATTAAAATCGAGGTTTGTCTTTCACTCTTCCATTTCCCTGCCGTGGGCCCTCTCTCCTATGTTTAACAAGGCTTTATGACCCAGAGTTGGACCTTCCAATATCAAAGTGCACTTGTCCACAAACAAATAATATTGAACAAATTCAGTAATGGAGACTGATTAATGAGTTACTCTTTTTAGGTAAAATATGCAAATGTTACTTTTTTTTTTTTTTTAAGCAAGTTTAACCTAAAAGCGATTGCAATTCCTGGTACTATAAGAGACTGTAAGGACAATAATTGGAACATACTCTTCAGGGACCTTCAAATCATCCCAGGACCACATGTCTTTTCCTCATCTGGCTCTTTCCAAACAGAGCTATTATTCTGAGCCCAAGCTATAAGAATAATTTTGGCCAGAATTAACAATCCTCATGGATTCTAGAAAGGTATCCTTAAAATTGCAATTCATTACATATTTAAAGAAATTCACAAACACAAAATGCCACTAAAGTGAATTTTTTCTAGTGTAGCACTGCTCTTGGTGCCCAATGACTTAATTAACCGTCAACAGCATGGGGGGAAAAAAGCAGAAACAATTTTTTTAATGGAATCTATTAAGGCCAGGCAGAATAAGAACACCTACTCATAAACCACCGTGCTGAGTAGATGGCCTTTCTCTCCCTACGGGATGTCACTTCGAGTTCACTGCTCCCCCTGCTGACTGGATAATAGAACACCCCCGTCCTTGAACACAGCCGCATGCACCCCATCAGAGAATGAAAACTCAGATTTCAGAGGAGAAAATAGCTGTGCTTATTTCCTGTCTGCCCCAGACACACAGCCTTTTCCCCAGCTTACGTAGCAGCCTACCTTCACGTCCTCAATGCTCCCTTTTTTTTCTTACCCTTTTAAATTTATCCTTAATCTCTCTCCCATGGAGCCGGTAAAATGGAAGTCACAAGGAGGCAAGCGCCAGCGCAAAAGGAGAACGGGAGAATGGCCCTTTGGGTGAGCAGAGCCGTCCCACGCTACAAATGCTGCCCCGCAACGCAGTGAGTAACTTCAGGAGCAAAGCAAGGGGTCCGAGGGATTATACAGAACAGACACAAGAGGATGTGACAGAAAGAACAGGGGCTTAGGAGGCAGAGCTGTGTGCACATGAAGCCTGTCTCCACCACGTCCTCATCTGGAAGCTGGGGATGATGAGGAACGGCCCACCGGAAGGCTGGGATCAGAAACCGGAAGGCACAGCAGCTCGGAGGCCTGATGGGAGGGCGCATGCAGCACCACCGCCAGCGTGGGCCCCGCCAGGCTGGGTCTTCCCCAAAGCCCAGAGCCCCGGCCTCACCTTTCCGGGAGCGCTGGCTTCTCTGAGGACAGTGGCCTAAACCGCTAGCACATCTACAACTCAGTGACACTTCAATGTCTCCTACTGTAAATGGATTCCAGCAACTTCCAAACCCTCACAATTCTGGTGAGTCCTTCTCCACAATCCAATAAAAAAGTACCGAGATTTTATGAGAAGCTTGAAAATCTTCTCAATTTTTTACAAAGAAAAAAATCAATCCCACCTCAACAGTAAAAACAAAAAGGTAAAATTCCTGAAAAAAAATTTTTTTTGGTATCCAACTGGGCTCTGCCGAAGGCCATGTGGTTCATCGGATTCGGGAGACAAAGCTTTCTAAGCTGAGACAACAGCCCCTCATTACTTGGAAGCCAGTTCGTGTACACAAATGGACTAGAACTCACACATACGTGTTGAATTAGCCAAACTCCTGACACTTAATTTTCACAATCAGTGAAATAAAAAATTTTCTAAAACTTTGTCTCTGGCAGCAGAAATTCTAACTCGAGAGTTACCAGCACAAGAAATGATCATTATTATTAAATTCATGTCCTCGCGGAAATGTCTTGGCCTATATGAATTTACTCAAGGGCTTTAAACATCATTAAATCACCTATTATTGCCAGTGCTTTGAATGTCTCTACGAGTATTATTATAAGTGGGTCCACTTCAAAGAAGCTGGATTATAGTCATTTCCAACATGGTTTTTCTATCACTGATTAGAGGTCTCCTCTTCCTTATAATATAAAAGTCTAAAAAAAATTTTTTAAACCTTATCGATGTCACTAAAGTTTCCATTGACTACTTTGTTCATGATAAGATACCTTCCTAATCAAAAGAATAAAAAAAGACTTTCCTCAGATAACATCCAGAAAACTGCCCATTTAACCATTTCTCTGGGTTTATTTATAATGAATATTTACTTCTTGTTAAATACTAAAATATAGTAAACTTAGAGCCAATGTGAAGCTCCACATGTTTTCTTGGATTTTCTTCCACTAAAATATCACAATAAACACTCACTTTGTCACCGTAAATTATAAAAAGAGCCTTGCTTTTCTTCTCCCAAGCTTGGGAGGGCTATCTATCAAAAGAGCACAAAGTCCACTAAATCCTTTGAACCTTTGAAGAAGGAAAGACAAATCAATGCCAAAAATGACGTGCCGTCTTACCAATACACAAATTAAACTGTGTATTTTGTAAGATTTATAGGGTAAGTGGGCTTCTTTTTATTATCACTTTTGCTAGGTATCTGTCAAGTGAATCTAATTCAGTAAAATAGATTGATACATTGGGAAAAATCTCTAGTCTCCATTCTGGGTTGGGAAAAAAAACCATGCAGACAGTTTAGTCACCCTATACCACTCATATTATGATTTAATTGGTCTGAAATACTGTTTTAAAACTCCCTTGGTGATTGTAATATGCAGCCAGTGCTAAGGAAAACTGTACCTGACTAGTGCCACAGGGTTTGGAAACACTCCCTTAAGATCACTGGTAAGGTTAGAAGTAGGTGCAAATATGCCTTTTCCTAGGAAGACGGTGCGCAGTATTTAAAGTTTTTCCAGATCCCATACAGTATCTACCTCACCAGACCTGCTGGGGTGGAGTCAAGGTATCTTGATTTTCAATGACTACCATTGAGGTGAGTCCCATGTACTCCCAAAGTCTGGGAACCACTGGTTAATTGCTGTCACCATATTACTGACATATTCTTGGATGATTCTGTGCCCCTCTCCCCAAAATGCTTAGGACCACAGCTCTAAAATCATGGGCTCTCTAAGCTGCTTTAAATGAGAACATGTAATGGCTCATTGAACTCGTGAGCAATTAATTTGGGAACAGTTGCAGTATTATAAATGTGATTACTTATTGCAAACCCAATTAATCCAGTCAGGAGGAATGTTAATTACTAAGGAGTATGGAAATTAGCATGAGTGCATGACTAAATGCCTAAATTCTGACCTATTATATTGTCTGTCTGGTAATTTACTTTAAAAATACTTCCACAGGAGGTCTCATGTATATGTGTGCACGTGGGCAATAAGGTAACATTAGTCCACACTCGAGGGTTGATTAGGGAACCTCGGAGATACCCTAATTAGGAAAATCCAAGCTTTAGAGATGGCTACTGTGGTATTTCAAATGGGCATTATTGAAATCTACGTCAGGGGATATATTAATTAGCATAAAAGATGTGAAAAATAAATTTTTATTGTTGAAATAATGGTCTTGAAGATAAATGACTAGCTAATAAATATTTAATATTAACAAAATTTGAGCTAAGCCTTGCTCTGCTGGTAGCCTGCCAGTTAATAGCAAGATCTCCAACCACTAGAAGATACCCATATTTATCCAAAACTCTTGAGTCACTAAATTGGTTTAGAGATCAGGTCACAAAATGACTCAAAAAAAATTTTTTTTGAGAAATGGCAGGAGATAGCCAAGAAAATAATAGGCAAAACAAAACTGTATTTAATTGATTTTTAAAAAAGAAATTGCATACAATAACCATATTTCTCTTATGAGCAATGGAACATCGATCAAAACAAACCCGACAGAATAGAAAGCAATTGGGAAGGCTTCCAAAGCTCCCAAGAAATGATCTCTAATTTGGGAACAGCCAAGATTTACTAGGCCTATTGCTTATATGGCCCTTTCCCCTGCTATAACTGAAAAAAATAGAGGCAGAGCCTCGGCCAACTGGGCCATGTGACTCCTTTTTCCTGGGAGTTTAAAACTTGGAGTGGAGAGTGACAGAGACTGGGAGCCACTGAAGTTGAGGCATGCTAATGACAGCACTCTAGGGGTGGCCATAAACTTCTGCTGATGAGGTCCTAGAACAATAGCTTTGGGGTTGTGCTTTGAATTATGAAATAATCCAGTATCCTTCCACTATCTATTTTGCTTAAGTTAGAGAAAAGCTGATTTCTATTACATAAAACAAAGTTTTAACTCATACACCTGGTAAACAGGATATAGAGTGAATAGCAAAAACATAGGAGTGTGGGGCGATCTTAGAGTAAACAGGAACAAGAACCAAAAATTGGAATGGCCTAAAAAAAAAACAGCCAGAGAAAAACATTGTAGGGAGACAATTCTGCAAAATGTCTTGCAGGCAAAGGTACTGATAACATATGTTCTGGACTCTCTTTTCAGGGATGTTTATATAATGATAGTGAACAGCCTAGAAAGAGGGAGATGGTGTCTCCTCCCACAGTGGAGAACAAGTTACTGTCCAATATAATAAAGAGAATGTGTCCCTACAGGGCAAATGTCTGGCAGGTTTGCTGGCGGCCCACTGTAAAACTTTTGGGTTCCCCACGCTCTGCGTTCCTCCGCTGGGCCACGTCCTGCTGGGCTACGCTGCACCGCCCACAGGCCTTGGGGGTGACATCAGCCTTTGCTGCTTGCCCTGCTGTGAGTAATAAGTCCTTTGTCTCTGACCTCGAAGTCACATGTCTTCTGCCAACATCCGTTAAACTGGGGCTGGCTAACATCTCAGCTTTAAAGCAGAGAAAATTTCAGACCCTCCACACTTCTCGACAAATATTTCGAAGAAAAATATGTATCAGAATGGAGAGGCACCGCATCTGTACTCCTGTCTTTCAAGTTGCCTAGCAACTAGCCGGTCACCATTGATCTGACTCTGCAGTAACGAAAGACCAGGCTATGTAGAAAAGTGTGATTGAGCTATATGCTTCTAGATCACAGAGATTGTCTGATTTGTCTCCATATCTCTTTTATCACCTAGCCCAATACCGAATATAGACTGTATGCTTGCTGTTTTTATGTTGAACAAATTGTTAAATCAAAGAATTAACTATAAAAATGACTCTGCTGGGATAGGTATGCAATTTTAACGGAGATAGTTTTAAATCTATAGCATAAGTACTTTCCCTCGGAATCATTCTGTTTCTTCCAGTTCACTTAGTTGTGAATAACAGAGATGACTCAAGGAAGCTCACGCAGCAGGGACATACTTAGAGTGGGAAAGGTAAACAGCTTTGCTGAAACCGGAGCTGGAATGTGCCTCTCTATTTAAGGTGGCTTTAGAGATCTCAGGAGCAGGAACTGGTGACTCTGCAGCTCTACCACTAATCTGGTTCATTCATATTCCGCACGCTTGTCTTTTTGGATCTACTATTAATTGGCAGCCTTTTTCCCCCCTTTGCTATTCTAATTCCTTAGGAAGAGATTTCGATGCAGTTCATAAATCCCGTGGCAGCCTGCTAATTGATGATCTCTGAGTGGACATCCCATCGACTGTGAACATTAGTCATGTGCTGTAGCACCTGGACCCCCAGGCATCAGAAGCCATGGGTGCGGCAATTTTTCAAGGGCGTGAGGGCATGAAAGGCCATAAGCAACGTCTCTATTTGGAGGTATGCAGCCTATCTATCCTCTCACTCTCTTCCCGTCACTTCTTCTTCCTGGAAAATATGTATCTTATTTCACGTGGTTTGAGTACTTTGTCTTTAGATAAGAACATAAAACACATAAGTTCTTAGACATTAATTAAGAAAACACATACTTGCACCAAAAAAACCTGGGTGGTGGGGACAAAGAACATGAATTCTGAAAAAAAAAAAAAAAAAAGACAAAATGTCATCAAATATACCAAAAAAAAATAAGTTCAACTTGTCTAATAAAGAAACAAAAAGCACAATCTTAACTGGTCTATGGCTATCCTTCTTTTAAAAATAACAGTGTTTTAGCCAAAATATCAGTCTCATGTACAGCTGGCATGAGTATAAATCAGTACAAAATTTCTGGGGAGCGATTTATCAGCACATATCAAAAGCCTTAAAAATATTTTTATATTTGAGCAGTTATTACTCCACACCCTGGAATGTATCCTAGGAAATGAATCCTTAATTCTTCTAAAGACTTTGAGCAAGCAGAGTTTGTACAAAGAGTTTCTCGCAAAGCTGCGAGACTCTCATTTTCTTTCCCCTGCCCAAGTCAGAGCACAGGGCTGTCCTCGCGCAGCTGCCCACAGCAGCCTCCGCTTGGAGACGGAGAGCTCTGCTGGTATGAAAGACAAGCCCAGGAATCACAGAAGTCTTCTAACTTTGAGACACGCCATGGCTATTTGCAGCATGAAGCCGACAGAAGGAACCAGTACCCCGGAGCTCTCAAAAAAGCCACAGCAACTCCACCCTTCGAACTGGCTGGCATGCCTACGCGCCAACCCGGCCCTCTGAGCAGGAGGGGTCATGGCAAGGCGTCTCCACAAAACACCAAAAGGTTGTACTCAAAAATGTCTGTCTTACTGCCTCCTCTTCCACTGAAGTCAATCCCCAGTTGGCTACTGTGAACTCACACTCTCCCACCTCCTCCCATACCTTATCAGCATGAACGGGTAGAAATGCCTGAAGGAAAGACGCCACAAGAGCAGGAAGGACCTGGCAAAAATCACGACCGACCGGCGCTCCGGCCACATCTCAGGCGCAACAGTTGTCGTAGCCTCATTTACAGCAAAAGACTGGAAATTCACCAAATGTCTAATAGCGGATTGGTTAGAGTAGATGCGGCACATCCATATGATGGACTGCAATACGGTTATTAAGAATGTTCTCAAAGAATACTTAGTGATATAGGGGGATTAATAACTACATACTGAAATAAACAAGTAGATTACAGTGCAGTTGCCTCTCATGCAGGAGACAGGTTTTTAAACCATGATGAAAAAATCTCATATAGTTAACATTACCTTTGAAAATCTCCAGGTTGGATAGCAAGTACCATAACTCCATCATAGTTTTTCTTTTTAGCATCAGAATAGGCAACTGTGTCTGTGACTGAGCATCCAAGCAGCCGGCCCGAGTTTAGACCACGTTGTAGGAAAAATATGTATTTTTACCACTGGTGTCATGACCACTGTAGCAAGATGCACATACCATAAAAGACACGCAGGAACTGAGACACAGAGACTGAGGAAACAGTAAATTCCTATCACCCGCCTCATGCTCATTCTGGGACATATACTCGTGAACAAAATGAAGGGGAATATTTTTTAAATCTATTTAAATTGTCCTCTCACATGCACACAGAGTAAAATTCACATAAGTTTAAGGTGTGTAGTGATTATCTGTATAAACCATTGTCTACAAGTCCAAGTCTATTTTAAAATTTTCATTTTATACAGATATGCATACAAGATCCAGAAAGAGTATATGCAAAAATTTAATAGCCATCATCTCTAATGAGATGATGAGTATTGTTGGGGTTTTCTCCTCTTTTTTTTCTGTATTTAAAAAAAATTTTTTTTAAATGAACATTTATTGCTTTCATTTTCAGAAAAGAATAGTGACTGTTTTCAACTGGCACTCACAAAACACAGATGATATCTTTAAAACCAAGCCGTATTTTATTACAAATGCTTAGCACTATATAGTATTTGATGTGCAATCTCTGTATCAGAAGAACAAGCACTTGGTGACACAAACTGCTACTAAACACGACAGAAACACGAGAACATACGTATAGTGCAGAAGTCTCAATCAACAGAAGTCTATTAGTCTACCTCAGTAAAGCAGTGTTATTAGGGACTATTGAACAGGACACAGAAACAGCCTCCTTATATTGAACTGGACATTAAAACATACTTGACAAAAGAAAAAAGGTTCTATCTAGATATGGATTATGTAAATATACAGAGTCTATAGCAAATTACGTTAGGAGGTGCCTTCTGAGCTTCCCTGAATTCCAACCCTTTATGCACTTGCCTAAAATTTCATTAAAATACCGATTACAGCAATACACTCTCTGCTCCATTCATAAAAAATGCATAGACGCATTCACGTAATAAAGGAAATTTCGCACCGAAACACATATTTCACTCTGGTAAGTCTGTTTTAGTGACTGGAAAAAATAAATGTCTCGTATGAGAGGGATTTAAAAGACAGGTCAGTTAAAATAGTTCTTTGATTGTGTAAAATTACTGGTGGTTGATCCATTGTGTCAGATGTGAAATGAGATTAAACTGTAAGAGTCAGTTTTAAATTCTCAGCATTAAACTGAATTAATAAATTGAGCAAAGACATGGTTCAAGTAGGATTGAAAGGTTCTGCTGAAACCAGACTGTTTAGATCCATTAGCAACACAGCTACAAAGAAAGAATATCTTATCAGAAAGGAGTGTAGGCTGTGGAAAATTAATAGAGAGTGCTAGACCCAATCTTGGTGTAGAATTACATGGAAGGGATTAGGAAGTGAGGGGAAGGTAATTAAGTAGAAAGAACAGCCGGAAAGAACTGAAAAGCGAAAGATCAGATGGTCTGAGGTTGAGCCCCTCACCATCTGTTGGCAATCATCAAAATTTATTTGATCTTATTGTGTATTTACTTTGTAAAAGGGGGGAAAAACTCATTCTAATGAATGAATAGGTGGGATACAAGGTGAATGCCCATTATAACAGAGCTCATTATTGCTGGGAGTAAAATAATTGCCATTGCAACATAACAAATACAATTAATGCAATCTAATTGTTCCATCTTTGTTCATGTCTCTGACATCAGCTTCATAAAAAGGTTCTTATGCTTTCCTGGCCTTTTGTGATTTGGTTGGAGGGTTTTGTCTGTAATTTTACTGTCATTGTTTATTGTATGTCTGTCTATACAATTTGCTCTTGTAAAATTTCTGAGTGACTGCATGTATCCATTAGCAAAGTAGGTCAACCAGCCACTTATGTTTCCCCCTTCTAATCGCCATCAGCACCTGCGATTTCAGTATCAGTTGAGGGTGTTAACTATCCACCCAGTTATACAAAGAAGAAAACTCAATTCTTTCCTCGACTTTACCTATGGCCCCCATATTCATTCAACTACCAGATCCTTCTGAATGTTTTTCTTACATGCTTTCCCTTTCAAATATTTTGGTGCTTCCTCCCATCTCCCCCCCACCCGCAACTGCAACTTTAGGCTTTCACGGTCTTTCACCCTAACTGCTACCTGCCTCTCTTCCTGTCCCCCTCAAATCCATCTGCCATCACGCAGAAAAAACACAAATCTGACCTTTCAATCTCCTGTTAAAAGATTTCTGTTTCCACATCACTTATAGGATAAAGTCAAAAGGCATCTGTGTGGTATATGAAACCCTTCACTACGGTGTCCCCTGACAATTTCACCTCTATCTAGCTCTGCTCTCCCATCTCACAGTTTATACCCTTCAGCAAAACCAGAGTGATTTATAAAGCAACTACTAATAAATAATTAAGCAATTTTTATTATAATCAACTCATGACATGCCTCGGGGATGAGTATTTTCATTCATTCTTTACGCCTGTGCCATGCATTACTATTTTAAAATTAGCTGCTTGGGTTTTAGAGTGCGAGCCTTGCAAGTAAGGCAGAGCGGACGACACAGCCAGCTGTCACTCAGGAGCATCTGTACAAGAGGTCTCAGTGCAGCTCAGCAAGACTAGCTGATACATCATCGTATCTCTGGACACATATTAGTATTGCCCACCAGTCGAGCAGTGTGCAGCTACACAGGAGAGCTGGATATTTTCCTTTATTAAAAAATGATTGAAACAGTGTCGTTCTTTGTCTAGTATCATCTTTCACGTACCTAGCAACACACTTTTAACATGCCGGATATTTGAAAGCTTTATCAGAAAAGGCAGGCTGCCTCAAATCAAGGGTTTTATTTAATTTAGCTCTGAAGTTGCTGGAGGAAAATAAATTGATGTCAGGTTTTTAATTTTAAAGTTACATTTGCATTGCAGATGGACTATTTAACAGTTCACATAATCAATAAAATTACTGCTGAAGCACAGGATGTGTAAATGAGAGACTCTAATATCTGAGTAAGTGGTTTCCTTCTGAAAAGTCAAATCATGTTTGCTTGCTTGTTTAAGTTTGTTAATCATAAGAAATCACCTTCTTTCAATAGAAAAATAGCTCAATGTTTCCACGAGGTACTTGGCTCCTTGCACATGATAGGGATTAACATGATCTTGATAAGTAGAAATATTCCCACCCCATTTTCCCTACCCTAGAAAAGAATGTGCAGATCCAAATTTGTGTAAACTGTTTTAAACTGCTGATTCATTACTGTGCCAAGTGCCAGTGAAGAAATATTTTTAAACGTCTTGAGTACTCCACACATCTACAAATGGGATGAAATAAACATTGGGCTAGTTAAAAGTGACACTACATTTTTTTAAACATTAAGTCTTTCTTTTCTTTAAGAAAAGATGAGAATTGTTTCTATTTTGTTATTGAGCAGTAGTTTTAAACTATATATTTTAACAACTTTATTGAAGTATCAACACAATAAACTGCACATGATTTAAAGTGTAAAATTCAATGTATATATTTGATATACATGAATTGACTTTATTGTTTCTAGTTAAAAAGTCAGAAAAATAAAGAAGAAAACTATCGACTATATTCATAGTAATATAATCATCATTAAACCTGTAAAACACTGCCCTTCCAAGTTTTAAAAAATCTACTCATATACATGTATGAATAAAATAGATATATGCTTCTACTTCTACCAAACTGTGAACAAACTGCATATACTGCAGATACTTCCCCTCGTTTAACTATTAAGTTTTCATGAATATTTTCCATGTCTTTACCTATCTCCCTAAAGATGATTTTCAGTAAATACAACATACCTTTTTGTTTATCAGTAGTAAAATAATTACAAAATGAATGATGAAGGAAATAATCACCTATAACCATAGAAATATAAACAAAGTAATAACCATACAAATAATCACTATTAAACTCTAAAACAACTTTAATCTACATAGATGAATTATAAATATAGATATGTATATATATATACATATGCTTTTATTTTATTAATTAGTAATCGAACTACCTGTATTATTTTGTACTCAAGTGAATTTTAATGAGCATATTGTATATTTGCAATTTTTTGCTGCTAAAAGTTAAAAAACACAGAAATGCATACAGAAGGATATTATCACCAATAACTCTAGTAATACAAAAATTCACTATTAAGACTTCGGAATAATATTTTTCTGGAGAGATATAGATAAACTGCATTATTATTTAAACCCTATTTGTAATCTAAATTTGATATGGGCATTTTTTCCATGTCATTAAATACCTTTTTAAGGAATAATTTGAAATAGCAAAGTAGCTCTATAGTTGACAATATTGGTATCCTTTAAATTTTGGCCAATTTATACTAAATTTTTCATTTCAAAGAAACGTGCAATCCTTTGATTAGTAACAAAGTTTAACTTTTCTTTCAAATGCTCATAGGCCTTTTAAAAAAATACATATTTTGTTAGTTCTATATGCTATAAATATTTTTTCCCAGCTTCTCCTTTGTTTTTATGGTAATATTCTTACACAGACGTTTTCAATATTTTCCTTTATAATTTTTCCTTTGCATTTTTGTTTAGCTTAAATATTCATTTTTGTATTTTAAAATTTATTTTATGTTTTTAATTTTCACATGTGGAATTTATTTGGTAAATGATGTGAGGTAACCAAGCATCCCTGCACATGAAGTTGAAATGGCATCTTTATCACATAATAAATTCTTATGTATGCATTTGAATTTAAAATTTGTGCTAGTGGAGTGATGAAAGCTGCAGTTCAGTCTCAGAGCTTTTGTTCCTTTTGTATCTGTTTAGTTAAATGTGGCATTGATTTAGGGTGGCGCTTTTTTTTTTTTAACACTCTATAAAGTGCTGTTATTGAAGACTTACATTTCGATTTATATACACACATATAGTTATTTTTCCTCTTCAGATTTATATTTTCTGTTAGAGCAATACAAGCTTTCTGCAGAAAAAACACTATAAATAAAAGTATAAAGAAGCAACAAAAATTAGGTTGATCCCTCTTAATCTTAGTATAAAACAGCAACCACTGATAACACTTTGGCATAATTAATTCTAAGCTTTTTTTTTTTCCACCACTTTGTAAAGGCTACGAGAGATGTAAATAAACATTTCTAAACGGTTTTATAACAATGGCTTTTTTATTCTTCCCATAAAGCTTTAAATTGTTTCATAATAATGAAATTCTTTATTCTTTTAATGGAATTTGAAATATATTCTTTAAAGAAACAAAATGTATGAACTCACACTCCGAAAACAGAAAACAAGTTATGTTTTCTTACTGGTGAAAATGAAAATTCTCTATTTCACCAGCGGGTGGCAATCTCAACATATACCCGGTCTGGTGTTGTCAATGGAACCCCTTCATGCAAAGGGGAAAACTAACCTAAAATGTCTGACAAACATAACTCCAGCAGCTGTTGTTGCCCTTCAGTTGTTGTGATTTAAAAAAGAAAACGAGAAACCTGCGGAAATAATCACAAGTGAGAACATTACACAACATGAACAAAATTACCTTGGCTTAATGTGGGCTTGGTGAAAATAAAAGCTATGTGTTAAAATATTATTCCTTAGGTGCTTTTAAAGAACACAGTGTTTTAAATATTTGCAGATAGGACTAAGAGTTTACATCAAACAAACATCCTACAATTACACGAATTACAACTATTGCTGAAACACAGAACAAAACAAAAAGTAATGGAGAATACTATTATGATGGGAAAACGGCAAGTTTGAGTTATTGGTGAAACATCGAAACACGCAGTTGAGCCACCGTTAGAGTTAAAGGCAGTCAGGATGGTAGAAGGCTTCTACGGGCAGGAGAATCCACATGGAGATGGACTTGTAAGTAATTGCCAGAAATTGCACTTATCTCCAATTTCAGAAACACAATTGAGCAGAAAATCAAAGCCCTTGGTTTTTTAAGTGCAAAATTCAATGACCCCAAACATCAGATCACGGAAGAAAGCAGTTCTTGGTACTTCCACTGATAGTTTTGACCAACACATTTAGATACTTAGTCTCCAAGCCAAATATAGTATAAATATGGCAATTTTTCTATTTTGTAGAAAACCATATTTTTTTTGCATTAATAATTTTTAAAAAAACTAACTAGCACAATCACTTGAGAGAGAGAGAGAGAGAGAAAATCTTCAACATGCCAGGCAGTCTAAATTCAGGGTAGGGCTCTGCTGCAAAGCCGCAGAGTGTCTCCAAACTGAGTGCATGCTCTCAAAAAGACAAAGCTTTGAATCCACTTTGTCCAACCCAGTTCTCTCTTCCTGACTATGAATCCAGGCCCGTTGGCCAGCTACAGTCTGTCAGTTCCAATTTCCCACCTGCTTCTACTCCAGCGCTTTAGAACCTACTGAGCCTCGGGGAGCAGGGCACAGCGACAGTCTGACTCAGGATTCGGCAATGCTGGGGCCCCTCCGGCAAACTGGTTAGGCGCTCCCTCAGTAAAGAGTGAAGAGCCTCTAGGCAGCACTATTTGGGGGAAAGGACAATAAAGCTGACCTAGACCTAGAAGCAAAGCCATAGTGGCTGCAAGAGTGCGGGCTTCTAAAGTGCGGTGACTCTTGTTGGTAACGACCCCCAACCCAGCCTCAGGGATTCGTATTAAAAATTGACTATAAATAGAAATCTAAAACTGCAGACCTCTCCACTAGCGGCTAACACCAAGGAAAGAGACATTCTTATCCCCTGCCTTACCCAGTCTTTTCAACGTCTTGTTCCAGTGTCATTCTCAGGGTATAGATTACCATAATTAAACCCAATATCCTATCAATGAAGAATAAAACAGGGCTTCTGTAAACTGGACCCTTTTTCTGCATTAATAGAACACAATATTCCTTCAGCTTTTTTTCGTATTGACCTAGCCTTTGAATAAATATTTATCAGAGGTCAGTTTAATGTGAACAGCGCTAAAATAGGCAATCTGCTATCTTAAACACTATGTGAACCATATTCAGCACTCCAACGGGGATTAAAGTCACCTCAATAAATGGTGATAGACGAATTAATGCATGATCAAGTGCCAAAAAGAGCATGGCAGATTCCAAGAGCTTTAGTAGTTCAGAGTCAAGGAGTAGTTACGGCAGACAGGACTTAACAGCTAACATTCACTGAGTGTTTATTCGGTGCCAGGCTCTGTCCCGTGTTCCCTCAGTAGCATGATCTCATTTAATCCTCACATCAACTCTGTGAGTTAGATACTATTATTATCTGCATTTCACAAGCAAGGAAACTGAGCCTTAGAGATGTTAAATAATTGATCCAAGAGTACACAATTGGGAAGATCTGCTTCTTGAACCTAGACAGCTTGACTCCATTCTGCTCTGCACTCTCCCTACACAGCTGTGGCGCCATCAGTTTCTCAGTCATGCCCGAAAAATCAGAGGTGTCTCATTTAGCTTAGTTCATGGTGGCTGCTTTCTGATCTTCAGGGACTGACACTTCTAGCCTCCCTTTTTATGTGAAACCAGGCAAACTGGACATAATGAAACAGTCTGAAGCTTTGTCACATCTGAGTCCACTGCATTCATGAGGATGCAGCCCACGTTGGCAGGTCAGGGCTCGGTGAAAACGAGCAGCATAAACATCAAAATAACCCACAACGGAAGACTTATGAAAAGAGCTAATACTATGACCTATTCTTGATCTGGGGACAGTAACATAGATAATTCAAAACAATATATTTACATCTTTTTCACTCAAATAACAAGCATGATGGAATGCATCATGTGTGCAAGGTGCTGCAACAGACACTACGGGTATTCACTGCAGGGCTTTGGGAGATGTTTATGGAGCTTTAGAAGCAGATACACTTCTTAAGGTTTTTTCCTTGGGACTTCAGTTCTTTATTCTAAGCACACAAGGCTATCACGACAGATGAGTATGGAAGATACTACGTAACACCAAAGGGAAATACACCAAAAAGTAAAAAGCCTCCCACCAACATTAACTGAAAATATTTATATTAATCAAAAGCCCATAAGTCCAGACCTCTTAGGATCATATTTTCTCAGCCTCAGGAGGACAGTGTTGTGAATAATGATAAAGTAGAAAGAATTCCTTCCACAGTAATAAAGTAGTTGGTCTTTTTATACTGTTCTGAGGGGAGGGAGCAAAACAAAACAAATTTGTCCATAAACATATGAATAATCCCTATTAGACTAATGAAAAGTGAAAAGTGATTTTATGTTCTTTGTTAAACAACTTAAACATTTACCTAGACAAGTACTATATTTAAGGAGCCAAAATCTGCCTCAAAGGGAACCAGCTGGCTATGAAATATAATCTCTAGCTGGATGGAGGATAAACAAAGTTTAGTTCTTCGTGCAGAACATGCAATGAAGATGGAAAGCACATTGCCCTGGGATTTGTCCGGAGCAGGTGTCAGCAGCCTCTGTGAGATGGCTGCCAAGTCTTTATTTATTCACTCTCTCATGAACTGGAAGAGGGAAGGATTCTAGTATCTTTAGGTCAATTCACACACACAGGCCCAGAAGGGGATGCACTTTGAGGCAGCTAGGTTAAATCTATAAGCAGAAACACCATGAAAAACACCTGGTCTAGGTTTGCTGCTCCACTGAAAGTGTGGGGATGGGGCATCTCCCCCAAAGAATCTCTTTCCACAATTCCAGTTACTGCTCCTAGGGCTTCTTTAGAGTCCTTGAGAATTTTCTTTTATAATGCAAATACCCTTACGAGAGACCACACCTTATATCTATTAGCGCAAAGCCTTGGGACATTGAAAGACAGATACCACTCAAGCATACCTAGGATCTTACTACACAAGAAGAGAACATTTTGGTTCCATGTGTTGATCTGGTCCCATTGCTGTGGGTGTGAGGGGCAGAGTGACAGGGAAAGGCCAAGAGTGTTGGTTATGAAAGGGAGTAGCTGCTAATTTTCTTGCTGTTCTGCTCGTCTGCATTAAGATCTCAGAGGAAGGTGCAGTAGATCAGCTCTGAGGCTGGAATACCACATTACGATCATATTTTACATATATTTATGCTACTGAGTAGGTCAGTAAACAACAAAAATCGAGTTCTGACCAGAAGTAGCATACTGTGTTTGGGATTTATGAGAACAACAAGAAATATTGTGTGGTTTACCCTTAGTTTGCTAGCCAACAGAATTTTTGCTACTATTTACCTACTCACCAGAGACAACGGGAGCAATGTAATTAGTCTCCCAGGTCCTCATGTTAAATAATAAGAGTCGTAAGTGCATTTGGATCAATTAAGGAAACATTTACTTTTTTCTGTTTTATCCCTATATAATTCTTTTCTTTTTTTCCTTTTTTTTCTTTTTTATTAGTTTGATCCTAAATAGTCTTTAGTCTATATATAAGGAGAGGGATGTTATGTAAGATTGATGACAGAAAATTAATTAGAGACCTTTAAAAATCTTCATAATTTGATAAATTCTGTTATCAAATAGAAACTAACGGCCACCTTCAGACTCTGCAACTGGGAGCTTTTAGCCTATTCTCTCTGTCTTCCATATCCACCCATATCTCTAAGATATTTTGTTGTTGGTCTTGACTACCCAATATTCATCTCCTACTTCTTTGAGTAAATTGCACAGTTTTCCTTGGCAAACTATTTATCCATCTCTTAACAATTTATCTGTGTATTTGGGGTGGCATACCATCGTGGTCCCTGGCCAATCAGAGCAACAGATGCCCCAGGAGATTGAGTGGTGATCACATGACCCAAGTTGGTCCCATTACAATGGCTCAGGGATTTGTGAGGAAATCGCCAGAGAAGACACTCTGTCCCTTTTCCTCTGGACTTGGAACGCTGGAGAAGTTAGGTCTAGAGATACCCAGGGAATAAAACAAACCCAGGAGACAGCAGAATTCAGAGAAATGGCAAAACTGCACCTTGATGATACCATTTGAGTCCTGCATCAAACCCTGAGATTCTCTGTTCCATGAGCCAATATGTTCCTTTTCTTAAGCGATTTGGAGTGAACCTTCCTTTCCCACACAATCAGAGGACACCTATCTGATAGACAAATCTGGTTGCTTCTTCTTACCTTGTGACTACTGTGTCCTTTTTGTTTCCCTTTTCTAATTCATAGTGATATTTAACAAAAATACCAAATTTCCTGGACTGAAGCATATTTTTTTCACACTTTATGTCCAAAGAAACCTTGAGAAGTGACAATGTAGCTGGCATTGCCTGCACATTGCAAAACTGATCTAAGTAAAAGAAGAGACTTGTACTGAGTTGGGATCTGTTTTTGCCCCAGTGTCACACATTATACAGTTGCACACTGACACATTCAGATTCCAAATTTTCATTTAAAATGCTTTCAAAACGACTGCATTATGAAATAGCACTGAAATGAAACATTGTGATAGCAGAAGATAAAGATTACCTGGCAGAAGTCAGGCAATGCAATTAAAGGCAACAGAAATTGCCAAATCTTTTTAATAAATCATCGAATTTTCAAAGCTAGGAGAGATTGGGGCACACGATGCATGCTTATAAAGAACCATAGCCGGGTCTCCAATAGTTATCTGTCAGAAATCTTTTGCTGACTTTCAAGAAAGGTTATTTAACTTCTAGAAATGCTTAATTCAACTACAGATAAAAAGAAAGTATGAGTTTAATCAAATAGGCAATGCTTACAAAATCCTAGTGCTCTCCCATGTTATAGCACCAATGTACCAATCCTAAACGTGTTAAAGAAGTTAGTCTCTAGGAAGTGTTTTCCATATGACTGTCCATAGACGAGAATGATTCAGAAGAGCCTTTACACTCAAAAATATATAGATTCAATCTCTATGAAGCCAAAGACAGAAAATATTGTTTACATAAACTAGTTAACATACAGGTACTAAATTTTATTAACAGTTTCTGGTTCTAAGATACAGACTAATACATGCTGATATCTCTTCTTCACACATAAAACCAGAGAATAACAGAAAGAAGGAAGGAATGGAGGGAGGGAAATCTTAAGAAAGGAAACTCTTGGTGGGTGTAAATCTGTAAGGTGTTATTGAAAGAAAGACTGGCAGCCATAGCAATGAGCCAAAATTACAGTCATAAGTTTAGGAGGCATCCAGGCATCCATTGTGTGGGAAGTCATCATAATTGGAAGTCATTATAGGCAAAAAAAAATTTTAGGGCCCTTTACATCTGGAGCATGTCACAGTTGCTGTGCTAAGTCATTAAGACAGCCATCCTGAAAGAAGATACTGCCCTTGCTATGGCCACATCATGTTGTATCAGGAGAACTACATCATCCCCACCGGGAGTCAATTTGGATACCATGAGGAGACTGCCACAGCCTAGCATATATGCAGGAGAATTCTGTCATGGAAGATGAATGTCTAAATAAGATTTATTAATCCCATAGCAACACCATGAAAGATTGCTAACAAGCTCAGCCCCACATCTCACAAGAAAGAACTTACACCCGAGGAAGTGAATTAATAGAAAGATTTCCAAAGAATATTTCATACTATAGAAGAAATAAAGCAGGGAATTTAATCAAATACCTTAAAGCAAGAACAAGTAGTTATGAAACAAGAATAAACAGCAATAAAAATAATCAAAGATTTTTAAAATGAAAAATTCCCTCATTAAAATATACAACTTAATAAACAGACTGCATAACACTGGATTTACTGCAGAGTACATTGGTGAGCTAGCATATAGTGCTGAGGATTTCTTCTAGAACATAAAACAGAGGCAGTGGGGTGTAAACTCTGGAGGAAATTTTAGGAGACACAGCAAATAGATTCAGAAGTTCTAATAACTGACTTAAAGAATTTTCAGAAGAGGAGAGGAAAGACAAACGGGAAGAGCAATGTTTGGAGAAACAGAGGCAAAGAATGTCTAAGAAGGAAGTGATGAAATTTCCTTGTTAAAAGAACTCACCAAGTGCTACCAGAAAAATAATTCAATAAGAAAAAAATCCAAGTCTTAGAAACTTCAGACTAAAATTTCAGACCATGAAAGATAAGAAGTAAACCCTTCTATTTCTCCTTTTTTCCCGCTATCTACTTGGTTTCCTTTCTTCCACTTCTCTTTCTTTGGAGGTGATAGCATGGCCAAAGGCACAGGAGGCAGTAGTAGGCCTGGAGCTGACAAGGTGTTTGGGTCATGGGGCCAGCAATGCATTTGAGGAGATGCAGTGGAGACAGAGGCCAATTACGTATGAGGACAGGCAAAGGGGAGCAATGAGGAGATGATGGTGAAGCTAAAGGACAAAGATACGGCTCCTGTGGTCAGGAGATTAGATGCATATAGGAGGGTTGAAGGGAAAGAGTAACTGTATTAAGGATAACGGGAGCCAGTTCTAACAGTGCTGGAGAAGTGAATTACAAATACGAAAAGAAGGAAGGCTAGAAAGAGGCCTGAGCTGTTAAATTGGAATTGGAGGTACCAATGTGAACTCATGTTTGTTTGACATATTTATGTGGGTAGATACATAGCCATGGACATGTATGTATCATAATATTGTGTGTGCATGTTTATATATGCATATATATTTTCTACCTTCTACTGAGAGGGTCTAGGAGCAGTAACACTCTAGTAACTAAAAATGAACATAAATGAGTGCCCAGATCAAGCAGATTCAAATAAGTATCAACAATGTCTGAATAACACAACTTAACATTTGTGAATATATATAAATATATACCTGTATATCTATGTATACACTTATATGTATATATAATCTACATATTATATATGTATATATACATACATATCAGAGTATAAGTATATAGGTGTGTGTATATCACACACACACACACACACACACACACACACATCACACACAGAAAATAAACTTCCTTTTCTAATATAAATAAGTTCACAACAAATAACCATGTGCTACCCACAAAGGAAGGTTCAACAAAATACAAAAAGAAAAAAAACCGATATTATGTACACCATGTTCACTGCCCACATGTAATGAAATTAGATACAGAAACTAAAATAGCAAAACACAAAATAAAAACACATAAAATAATAGTAAATGAAACATTTATTTTCTGGTTCTCAAAACTATCAGTAAATGGATAGGGCATTTTCATAATTGATGGCATCTTAAAATTAAGGAAATATAAGCCCAAATCTCTTATTCAAAATTGCAAAATCTAGAAACTTCTGAAAATCTAAAGTGATTTTATATTCATTTAGTAGCAAAATATAATCTGATCTGAAATCATTTAGTAGCAAAAGCTGATCTGAACTGACAAGAGCACATTTAAAGACTTTATTCTACTAAGAGTATGGATATTCCTATGTTAGTTGCAAAAAAAAATCATATTTTTGAGTAAGCAATGCTGACCCAGGCCCCTCTGGGAGAAGTTACATAATAAACTCATATGTGGCATATGAATTTACGGTACCATTCTAAAATCTAAAAATTTTTGAACTCTGAAACACACATCAGACCTCAAGTGGTTTTTAAAGGAAATGTAGACTAGTAGAGTATTTCTTCTGCATTCTTAACCTAAGAAAAAGGGGTAATGAGGGGAACTGTTCAGCTCCAATATCTATTTTTCCACCTCCTAAAGCTTCCCAATCAAGCATTTTTCTGTGGCAAGAGTACAATTTTATGGCCATTATAATATGCAAACAAACCGTTTAATTTTTTCTTTCCTTTCTTTCATGTGGTGAGATGGCATGCAAACATTTTCCCTCACTTAGAGGCAGGTTTTCAATATCAAGAAAAAGAATTAATATTTTGGTTGTTAATGATTCAACCTCCAAGGGTAATGAGCCATCAAAATTTATTGTGGGGGGGAAAAAACAGGAGAACTAAATTTGAGGAAAGGGAAAATGCCTGTGAGGAAATCCGAATAGAGAGGAGTGGGTTTTCCACCACCTTCCCCCTATCTCTAGTTAAAAGGAAGATGGAAAGAGGTGAATAAATGAAAGCGAGTACCAGAAGGAGCCCCAGGAGCACCACAGCCCAAGAAACAGCTGCATGGGGAAGAAACAAGTGGAAGAAACAACATCTAATTAAGGACTATTGCCAAGAGCCCTATTCCAACACTCAGAAAAGAATGGAAGGTGAGCAAGCAGGAACTCTCACTGCAGTGAAAGTGTCACTACTCCAGCTGATCCTCTCTTTAGCAAAGATAAAGGATTAATTAGAATCCAGTGCTTCACCTATTGATTTTAAGCAGGGATGATGCCTTCTGGGTTATAGGCTTCTACTAATCTCTTACTGAATAACCCACTGAGGAAATCTCTCTCCTGATTATGATACTTCAGGACTTCTCTAAACCCAAGATAGGAGAGAGAAAAATCCTGGACAACTAGTTTAGTAGTAATGATGGGGAAATCACTCCTTGCATTTCTGCTGCAGGCGAAGGAGTACAGAAATGAATAAGACTTCATTTTGTAAGTAGCCTAAGAGACTATCCTACATCTGAAGGATTTGCAAACATAATAGCTTATGCTCCTAGCTTCTCTTTATTGATAGTCATTATCAGAAGTGTGGGCAGTTTTAGTTACTGAACCAATCTACAGACTTTGAAATAAAAAGTACATACACTGTGATTAAAAATAATCACAGTGTATGTAACAGATTAAATGCAAAAACAGATTTTGTATAGGCACTACTAAAACAAAGAAACAAACTCCAACAACAACAACAAAACCCCAGGCAACCTCTATAATCTTACAGACCTATTTCCTATGTTGCCTGGGTCTATATCTTCAATTTTACGGAGGCAAGCTCTTATCTTTCATGCTTCCATGGACCATGATTCTACCCATTCAAATACGCCTAACTTCCACCAACATCTGAATGCAACTCCTCCTTAAGAGTTTCTATAAATGAAAATACAAATCAAAACTATAATGAGACATCACCTCGCACCTGTCAGAATGGCTACAATCAAAACTACAAGAAACAAGTGTTGGCGAGGATGTGGGGAAAAAGGAACCCTCTGGCACTGTTGGTGAGAATGCAAACTGGTATAGCCACTGTGCCAAAAGAGTATGGAGGTTCCTCAAAAAGTTAAAAGTAGAACTACCCTATGATCTAGTAATTTCACTACTGGGTATTTACCCATAAAACACAAAAACACTCATTCAAAGGGATGCATGCACCCCTATATTTATAGCAGCATTATTTACAACAGCCAAATTATAGAAGCAGCCCAACTGTCCATTAATAGATGAATGGATAAAGAAGAGGTGGAATTTTATTTAGCCATAAAAAAGAATAAGATCTTGCCATTTGCAATGACATGGATGGAGCTAAAGAGTATTATGCTAAGTGAAATAAGTAAGTCAGAGAAAGACAAATACTATATGACTTCACACATCGGAAATTTAAGAAACAAAACAAAGAAAAAAGAGAGAAAGAAAATGAGAGAGACAAACCAAGAAACAGACTTTTAACTATAGAGAACAAACTACCAAAGGGGAGGTGGGAGGGGGATTGGATAAAATAGGGGGATTAAGGACTACACTTGTCATAATGCGTACTGGGTGATGTATGGAATTGTTGGATCATTATATTGTACACCTGAAACTAATATAACACTGTACACCATACTACTATACTGGAATTACAATAAAATTAAAATAAAAAAAAATAAAAGAGTTTCCATAAATGAACAAGCCCAAGGAAGCATTATGTTAGATGATAATTTTCAAAAGAAGATAAAATCATGACTCTCATACAAATACAAAATTAACATATGCCAAAGGTGTTATTTAACCCATTAATTAAATGAGAGACCCATTACAATGGGTTCAAAAGGAGACCTCAAAGAAGACACGTTCATGAATCTATAATATTGAAACGAATTTGCAAAACTGGCTTTTCCATAGGAGGAAAAATGTTTTCCCTCTATTATACAAAATGTCTGTGCATGTCTCCAGACAAGAATTATTTGCCTTGTTAGCCATTTTCTACAACTTAACTTTACTCTGTACAGAGTTGTAAAATAGCTTAGAGACAAGGTTGCATATTCCTATAGATTCAGATACTCCCCAAAGGCTCTGGCATTGTGTTGAATATATAGACAGAAGGCTTTTTTGCCTATTCCAAAGTCTTAAATTTCCCCTTATAAGCATTACTTGAATACAATTTTTAAACTGTCACAGCTATTTCTGCAATTCTATAAGTCAAGCTGAGAATTCTGTTTTAGAGGAAATGTTCATCATTCATGTGGATAATAAATGTCAAGGCTTTTTGATAATTGTCAAAGTATCAATGACAGTGAGTAGGCAGAAATGATTAGTTCCACCTACAGTGGAATATTACTCAGCCATAAGGAAGATGCAATATGGCTACAATGGAATATTACTTGGCCACAAAAAAGAATGAGATCTTGCCATGTGCAACAATACAGATTGAATTGGGGGGATTATGCTAAGTGAAATAAGACAGTCAGAGAAAGACAAATACCATATTATTTCACTCACATGTGGAATTTAGAAAACAAAACAAAGAAAAAAGAGACAAACAAAAAAACCAGACTCGTAAATACAGAAAACAAACTGGAGGTTGCCAGAAGGGAGGTGAGTGTGAGTGAGTGAAATAGATAAAGGGTATTAAGAGTACAGTGATCATGATAGGCACTGAGTAATGTACAGAATTGTTGAATCATTATATTGTACATCTGAAACTAAAGTAACTGTATATTAATTATACTTCAATACAATTTTAAAAATAAAATAACGATGTTTGATATATTCATGAAAATAGAGAAAACAAAGAATTTACAAAAAGACAGAAATCGACCGAAAAGAATAAAATTGTATAACTGAAAAAGATAACTGAAATTAAGAATTCAATACATATGTTTAAAAGCAGGTAAGATAAGGCAAAAGTAAAGATTAATAAGCTGGAAGACAGTAACTAGAAAACCTCCACGTGAAAGTCAGAAAGGAAATTCAATGGGGGCAATTCAATGCGGAAAAAATAGTCTTTTTAAAGGTGGCACTGAGACAACTTCGTATCTACCTGCAAAAGAATAAAGTTTAACCTCTAACTCAAAACTAACTCAAAAAGGATTGTAGCCCTAAATGTGAAGCTAAAGCCATAAAACTTTTAGAAGAAAACATAGGTATAAATCTGGAAGACCTTAGATTTGGCAATGGTTTTTTAGATAAGCCACCACAGCACAAGCGACAAAAGAAAAAAGATAAATTGGACTTTGTTAGATTATCAGATTAAAATGCTTGTACTTTAAAAGGTATCATCAAGAAAATAAAAAAACCTCCCAGAATGGAAGAAAATATTAACAAATCATATATCTAATAAGAGATGTATCTTAAATATGTAAAGAATTCTTACAACCCAACAATTAAAAAAAAATAACCCAGTTTTAAAATGGGCCAAGGTTTTCAGCACTTTCAGTAAAAAATACAATATGTTCCAAAGGTCATACAAATGACAGGTAAACACCTGATGCTCAAAATCATGACCTGAGCCAAAATCAGGAGTTGGATACTTAACTGACTGAGCCACCAAGGCGCCCCCAAAAGAATATTTTTAAATGCATTACTACCAACCTTAAAGAAGTAGAAAGAGAATTAAAAAAATATACTTATTAGTTCAAATAAAGTTAGGGAAAAAGCAAAAGGAGAACCCAAAGGCAAGAGGAATAAAATCAAGCCTAATATAGTAAATTTAAACACAAATATGTGACTAATTACTACAATTAAAGGACAAAGTTGTTCAAGAGATCTTAAAAATCTGTAAGCTGCTTACAAGACAACCACCTTAAATATAAGAAAACAAAAGTTGGAAGAAATATATGGAAAAAGGTAAAATACAAACACTAACTGTAAGAGAAGCGTTGTAACTGAAGTAATCTTTAAGGCAAAAACTAATAACTAGAAATAGAGACAGAGATATATAATTTTTAAACAGTCAATTCAAAAGCACATTATCACACAGGCATACCTTGTTTTATTGTACTTTGCTTTAGTGAGCCTCAAAAAACCCTTGGGGTGATGTCTTTTGGAATTCAGAACACCTTGGATTTTAAAAAGCTGTGGACAGTAAGTATCTTATGTAACAACCCGAGGGGGAGGCCTAGCTTATAATCAAACATATTAATAATTCTTTAATCATACATATGAATATTCACACAAAGTGGGATAAATAAAATCTATAAATCGCCACAGATCAGCTCATGTCAGATCTTAACCATTTAAAGAGTTTTCTATAAGATGTGCCATTTTTTCCCCAGCTTTTCAATTTTAGAATCGCAAATAAGGGATTGTGGATCTGGGATAGCAAACACTCAAACTGCATTTATCATAAGCCAGGAATATTCTAAGTGCTTTATATATCAAAATATTTTATCTCCATAAACACTATGATTAGTGTCATTTTACAAATGAGGAGACTGAGGCACAAAGAAGTTAAGTAATTTGCCCAAGTTATGTTATCTACTAAGATGTAGAAACAGGACTCTGTTCCAGAGCTTATTCCTTCATCAACTAGCCATGGTGGCTCTCTGAAATCTAATTTAAGTCCTAATTACCTGTAAAGCAACACATTGAAAGGCCATTCGAAATAACAATTTCTAAATTCAGCTGGATATCAGTCAGTTTGTGGCCAAAGGGACCATTAGGACTGTAGAAAAACTCCCCTGCTCTGTGTGCATTCTTGCACTGTGAACAGGGATAGAAAACCTTATTCAAAGTACCAATATGTACAATATCCACCAACATGTACGAATAACCACATTTTTTTTCCCCTGCCATGCAGGCAGTGAAAGAAATAGCAGGGAGTGAGAAATTGGTGGGGGAGGCAAGCAGAAGGGAAAATAACATGTGAAAATCAATAGGATCCCAAGTGGGTAGCCTTTTGTCATCCCCATGTGTTCATCCTTCTCTTGAGAGAACAGGGTAGCAAGTTGTCTGGGCTTGACTGGAAGTCACATTGCATTGGGTCTCCTAGATCTCCTCTTGAAGAATTATATAAAAGTCACATTAGAATGCTGGTTATTGATTTAGAACATTTCTCGCCTCTGATTCACTCAATGTAGTAAATACAACTTGAAAAGCTTTACCAGAATTTTCTATAACTTAAATTCAACTGCGAAAATACAATGGCTTCTTTGAGGTCTCTGCAGTAACTACAGCAAGTTATTAGCTTTTCTTTCAAAATCAAATGACCAGCATTTTCCAAATTGGATTTCTTTATAGATATATAGTAACCATACTCTGTCCAAATATCTTCTGTTTAGGTGATTGGCTCTGTAGTCTAGGGTATAACTGTCGAAAAAATATTTTTTTAATGAGATGTTTTCAATGTTAGTCAAAGAAACAAAGTATTCATTGTGTCCCTGGCCATCCCGGATACAGTCAAATCTAGGCTGTGTCTGTAGGTTGAAAATCATTTTAATTATATGTCTATATTCCTGTTGGAAAACAATCTGCCCTATTTTATACTCTTGTTTTCCTATTCCCATTTCATGCCTTGGGCCCCCCAGGTAATAACAATGTTGGCTCTTACATTTGAAAAACAAGTTTAGTGAGATTAGATTCTATTCTCCTTGGTGAAAATGTTGACTCACTGTAATATTGTAGTTTATGGCGTTCGGGGTACATACAGAAGGTAAAGAACACTAAGAATCAAAGGGTCCAAGAAGTTACTTAATTCTGAAAAAATGAAAAAGCTAAGTTAGCTGAACCCATCTTGAAAAATCCAAAAAACAAATGAGAATGTAACAATAAATGAACCACTTCCAAACTGCAGTCTTGAATGGCATCAAGTATTTAAAAAAGAAGAAGAAGAAGAAGAAGCATAAGATCAAATGGGCAAAAGCAAAAAAGGACAAAACTATATAAAGTTTCAAATAACTTAGTAGCGCCTATTATCTCTCTCCCCAAGGGCAGAAGGGCCATTACTGCCACTGTGGGACAGTGACATATTCTCTTCATTGCGGAATTGAACCAATCTCCTCTCTTATGGGTGATCACAGCAAGGGTAAGTACACTAAGTGAATCAGGAAAAGAGATTGCTGGCGGGGATGTCTGCAGACAAGGCGTGAAAGAGCGTTTCTCCAGGTCTTACCAGGGCAATCACATTATGGGAAGAGAAACTTTCAATCAACTAGGAAGAAAAGGTTATTATCCCGGAAGTCCTCTTTTTTCACCTGGTCACCATTAAACATCACGGGTTGAGAAGAAAGAAAGTGGCATTTGAACACACAGTGGCTGAGGCACCTTGACGCGTACTTTGTTCCTGTGATCTCCCTTGTGACGTAAGAGGCTTTCTCCCTCATGAGACCCAGGAGGCCACGGCCGAAATGCTGGGTAATTTGTCCACCATCACTAGAGCAGTAAGTGATCACCTGGGCTTCAAACACAGGGCTGAGGGACTTAAAAGCATGAGCTCTTTCCACTATGTTTGGAAAACTTTGTCTCCCCAAAAACCAGGTTCCCTCCTTCTTGCTCTTGCTCTTCTCAGAAATATATCATCTCGTTCCCTTCTCCCTTACCTGAGGCAAAAATTCTTCAAACTGGAACAGAGACTGTTTCCTCTCACACAGAGACTCCTCTTTAATCAACCGTTTTCCCTCGAATATCTTCAGGGAATGCCATCTACAAAAACACTTGGGACTGGGAAACAGCAAAGTCAGGACAAAAAGACAAAATCCTTTGGAAATGTGTTTTAGAAATGGAGGGGATAGACACTGTTTTTGTTAGTAATAGCAGTGAATCCTGGCAGTCTTGGGGTTAGGTCTGAGATCTAGAGCACCCTCAAAGTGGTCGGGTGTGGCCAGGTATGCACCGTAACCTAGACCGCCTAGACCGCAGGCCTCCTCCATGCATGTGGTGCCATGAGGATCTCTGCCTCTGGGGATGGGAAATGTGGGGACAGACACTGAACACCCTCAAGTTCTTCACGTTCTTTGTCTGCCTCCACACCAGCCGTTGCTAAACAGGTAAGGGATAATTAAAGTGAGGGTGGGGTACACGTATGAAACATGGCCCATTAGACACAACCGCCAGCACAGTTTAATTTCGTCGACCACAGTTTGCACAATTCAGGATACCTCCTTTGCTGCTACCAAGGTATGCGGGGGCCTGGACCCCAAGGAGAATTACAGGCACAGTGTTTATGGATATTTCGTCCAGTTTATAAAGAGGCACGATGAAGTCTTCTCACCACAGAACACTTCTTTTGAGACAAGAATTTGTCTGCCCTTCAGATTCAGGGTCCCTCTCCTGGTCCACAAGTGGACACACCTCCCCGGCTTGCTTTAGCAGCGGGTAACAGCCGACACATGGTTTCAGAGATTCGGTATTCCTCAACTTTTCTCAGCCTTCTGAGAACACTGTGACTTCTACGTGCTGCCCATATACACATTTTTAAAACTGCACCTGTAATCTTAATTTATGCCTTACAAATGACACCCACTAGAGTAAAAGTAAAAAACAGAATTCTCCTGAACTCAGTACATGAAGGGTTAAAGTTTCCCCTAAGGCTGGGAAATGAGGAAAGACGGCTCTAAAATGGCTAAGCTTAGCCTACAATGACTAATAACCGAAGATAAGAAAGAGAAAAGAGTAGCTGACTGAGTCCTGAGTGTATTAACAGTTAAAGAATGTTTATTTAACCAATTCCCTTTGTTCTGATTTCATACTCATCAAATACGTTTCAGGCCATAATTTGACACCTTGTGTTCAATTATCTACAGAAATAGAATGGACTGGTCATAGACTAGAGTTCTCTGGTTAGTGTGACGACTATACTTCCCATTAAAAATTAATAAATTGGCACTCAATTTTAGATATCAACCTGTGAGCTAGGTTTACATCAAAGTGTCACTGAGAAATGCATCTGTTCTCATTGAGTTGACTAAAACTTCAGGGCTTCAAGCCTAGACAAGCTCAGGGCCGGATCACTTACTGTGATAAATTCACCAAAATAAAGCCTTCTCACAGGGTTCTGTAAGGTGTCTAGAAAGCCAGCTGCTGGCTTGGCCCTGACAACACACCTCTCACAGACTGGGCCTGTCTTCACATTTCTATTACTTCTGCGCACTAACGTTAACCACAGCAGTCTATTAATTGTTGGCATCCCAGTCAGCCTTATGTGCAGGAATTTGCCACAAACAGAACACATTCTTCACAACTAATTGGGGGGAAAATACACTTCAGTTGTTGTCTCATTCTGCTTGTGTCAACTGTTGGTTGTCACTTTTAGAAGAAAAACGAAATTAAAGAAGGGAAAGTCGATAATCATTGCCCTCCTCTCACCACCAAGAACACCAAGCTAACACACAAAAGATAACACTTAAAAAATATTCCAGACTTACAGGCTTTTTCCAATTTACTATACATGTTTACTTTCCCTGGTTTTGATAAGGAAATACACGATTTTTTTCCTGTGCAATTTTTCTCTGTCTTGAACATCTGAAAGCAGACAGATTTGCAAATCCATCATCAAGGTAGGATACTGTAAATATATTTTATTCATGTTTACCCATGTTATCTAGAGAGTTGTTTGCTTTCCTACTGTTTCTGGGGAAAAGTGAGAGCTCTACTTCACAGGACTACCACAAACAACAGTAATGTAATTTCATGACAGCCAACATGAAGAAGCACTTCTCTATCAGTTTCTAGATGTATTTTGAATTAAATCAACCAATATTTATTGAGTCCCTAATATGCGTGCTCAGCACAGAGAAATCCCCAAGTTTATATTCATGAAAATGTTATATTTGAAGGCGGTTTTATGTGTTTATTTGAAATTGTGTCAAGACTGAGACAGAGACAGGTGGGGGTCTTCATTTGTTCTCTCATAAAAAGTGTGTTTTCCTTTTTCTGTGAAAAGTGAAATAAGATCGATAAGCCTCAGTTCTCACTCTATTATGGGTGAAGGGGAATTAAAATTTAACTTGAACATCTCAACCACAGAAGCCTAGGTATAGTCCGCTGATCATTAATAGCCTCTGAAACGGTTAACACAGGGATGGCTGCTGCCACACAGTCCTGTGGAGAGTATGCTTCTTCTGTTGCTAGAAACTCTAAGCGCCATCACCATATGAACCACCCTATTCCAACTCATCAATAAAATGTCGCTGAAAAGGGAGAAGGAAAAATGTCCCACAAATAATAAATGATACTCGTAACGAAAGTGTATGATTTCTTATCTTTTGTATTAGCTCTTTTCAAATATATTTTTGTGCTTATTGTTTTTGTAACATAGATGAGGTATTTTCCGAATGGGTGGGGAGACTGAGGAAACTCAGTGTCTCAGGGGCCTGGGACAATGCCCTGGGAATGCATTTTCAGGATGCCTTTGGAAAAGGAAGGAGCATGCTCTCTGGTGAGAAGATGGAATTTTGCGAGGTTTTGGTGAATAGACTGTGCTAAGAGTTACACTGTTCTCTTTCCCATGAGTGAACATAAAGCCTCTCTGAGAACTAAAAGGTGCAATATTGCTGATTAGAAGTAATACTGAAAGTTCCACAGACTGAATTTTGGTGGCTTAGATATAGTTTGCTTTTGTACTTTTGTGTGTGGTGTATGTGTGTGTGGTTGTTGTTGCTTCTTTCCTCCTTTGGTGTAGCATTTTTCATCTCCCTCCACTGACCTCATCTCAACTTCTATTTATTCATAAAGTTTCTCAACAATTCCAGTATAAACTAAGCTAGCTTCTCCAGTCTCTGTGATTGAATACATATGGGGACAACTGTCATTAACCATTCTATTTCAAGGCACTCTAACGTCCTTTTAGGGAACGATTTCCCGTTTTGCTGTACAACCGTAGTTGCAGAGTAATTGTAGGTGCCTGCCCTATCCGGCTCCCATCTCTAAGTACAGCTAGAGGGTGGGCACATGGCCTAATGTCAGCCTACTGAATGTTTTCATCCTACACTCTGAAGCTGAGCAAGTGAGGCAAGGACAAAACGAATGGTTGACAGTCACATGCGGCAGTGTCAGTGTAACAGCAGAGTCCCGACCAGACTGTTCCAGCCATGCCACCGTGGCTGTACTTCCTGCTTCTCTGCTCTTCAGAACTCTCTGGAATATTCCCCATTCCCAAGCCTGGCCCTCTACCTAATCTCCAACTAATTTTGAGAGCCCCCTGATACTTTCTGAAGTAAGTTCAATTTTGCTTAGTCAGTGAACTTCTGTTGCATGCAACTGATATCCCTTACGAACATACTCTTTAAGTCAGTACTCGATTGTACATTTTTCCATAATTTTTGTACTTCAGTTTTGTCTCCCCAGCAGGATTTTAAGTCACAGAGTTAATATTTACTAAATGCTGAAAATGTTAGGATAGCAGAAAACATAAGCTGAGGGGATTTTAAAAAAGAAGTAATAGATGAAGAAATAGGCCCTGCAGCTAAAGCAACTTGCCATAGTTCCCATACTTAGCAGTGGGATCAGGACTAGAACAAGGATTACCTGCTCTGCTGTTTATTACTCCTTCCACGAGAACAAGCCTCCTTCTTGTTCATTAAGTCATTTTTTGGGAAACATTAAGACTAAACTATGAATCATATTCTCAGATAATATTCAAAGAGAATATAACACGCATTCAAACACGGAGCCCTAAGAGCAGTTACAGAGCACTCTAACAAAACAATAGAACTGCATCCGTCATTTTAGGATGTCATCCCGCGGAGCTAATGGAACACAGGAAATAATTCCCAAGAATGTGCCAAAGAAAGTAATTTCCCATAAGAACTCAAGGAAATATACTCCTATAATGATGACTGCAATAACTGATATACTATTCATAAGCCTTCATTTATCATGAGCTTTATAGAGTTATTTCCATACTGAACAGAAATTTTTCTCTCAGTTCCTTCCATGAGACAGCTGCAATACTTAATGTTCCAGGATTAACCAAAAGGTATCATGTTGGATTCAGAGTGACTATTTGCATAAGTGTAGCAGGGAGAAGTTTAAGAATTGTGCTGAGAGGTCTGTAATTCACATTAGAAAACAAGCCAGGAACATTGCTGCAAGAGGGCCGAGCACACGTCCCTTGCTGTCTGTGCATTCTTTAATGTGGTTACGGAAAAACTGCACTCTAATGAGAGACAATGCGTACTGCTCCTGCCAGAGATTTCCATCTCTGGAGCTTAAAGCTAAGTCCAAGAGGAAAGATTTCCTGTTCTGGGGTTTAAATCATAAATATCAAAAAGCAGAACCTTTAGCTGCCATGTTTTCATTGCTTTCCATACATTTTCTAGGTTAACAAATTAATAGTTTGTTCTTTCTTTTGGCATGATCAATGTGAACTATAACAACACTTAAACCCATAACTTCAATCTTACAACAAGCAGATATATCATCCAGAATCTAGATGTCAATTATAACTACGTAAGTATGGGCATCCCCCTGATGGGCAAGGATTTAATCCTTGGGTGTGAAGAGTTGAGTGAGAGGAAACCTGGAATAACATAAAGGAATTTTTTAATAACTATCTTGATAAAATAGTAGCACTGAGGTTATAAGAGAACAGATGGAAGATGTCTTAGTAGTTTCTTATCTCTGAGACAAGAATTACTTAGAATTATATGGTATATGTGATCCATTACATAAAATTAGGTTAACAAATCTACAGTGAGGTTAGGGCCAAGAAAATGCTTGAAAAATTTTTGCAAAAAGCAAAGTCACCATCAAAATATTTTACCAAGGCCTACAAGGCCCTTTGTTAGTTGGCCTCTGCCCTTTCCCAGAAGTATTTTTTATCACCTCCAGCCTCACTAAATAAACTCCACCTATACTGACCTTATTTCTTGACCTTACCTTAGAGCATTTTACGCTTTTATCCCAGAGTTTGGAATGAGTGTCTCTTTCTCATGAAAGTTTTCAACCCAAAGAGCTTCCCAGACCACCAAAGCTGAGGAAGCCTCCTATTGCCCACCATCTTCAGAGCTACTTTCTACTCAGTCCTCAATCTGCTTCATAGCATTAACACCAAATACAATTATCCCACCCATTTGTAACCAGTTTACTTAGAGTTAGTACTCTATGGGGGAAAAACATGAACTAAAACACATTATTTTTTTCCAACCATTGCCTTCAAACTTGCACTGTTCAATTTTCCTTTCCTGCCTTTTAACAATAACTCAGGCAGCTCTCAAAGCTGTTGGGTCACTTTCAGTTATTAAAAATCCAGACCAGCTCATTTATAAACTTCAGCCTTATTCTCTTTCTCAGGATGTCTCTTCCCGGCATCTTCCTCCACTACTCCTCTCCAATCCTTCCAATATTAAGGCTTCTGGAATTGGGGATGAAAAGGAAGAAAATAAAGCCAAGATCTAATGTAACCGTCTGCTTGTCGGTGGTTCTCTCTCGGTCACAGAGGCTTCTCTAGGTGACACCATCTCGCCTTTGACGCTCTCCCTCCAGCAAACCTCCAAAGGCTGGTTCCTCAGAAAACTCTGAGGGACCCCTGGCATACGCACTCCCATTCTGGCTCACTTCTTCCAATTCTCCCAAAGCAGCTACCACATCTACTCACCAGGTAGGTTACCAGGAGGTCAACTTGAGTCCATCTACAGTTACAGTGTTGATAGGAACTGGGGAATATATATATTCACCATGCCAAGGTTAAAGGACAGGCCACTTCCTCTCTCTACTCTGCCATTTGTTGCCGACTTTTTTGTAGAAATGGCAGAGAGGCAGATCAGAGAGGACATACCTAAGCATTTGACACAACAGAAAACAAGATGCAGTCTAGCTTTCTTGCAGATACCCACAATATCTCTGGATGGCTATCTTGAAGCTCCCCTCCCTTGGTTTTGGGGTTAAACAAAACCTCCCCAACTCTGCTAACTACAGGAGAAACAAATGTAGTAGAGGAAAGGCTAAGCACTCTCACTTCAGGCAACTGATTCTTTCTCTCTCTTTCTCCTCTCTAATCCTCTTTAAGAGAAGTGGAATGAAAATGGAAAAAGGAGATGGCCAGACACTTGGGAGAATTACTTAACCAACCACAGCCTTGAGGGGATTTCTGTTCCCACTTCATTGCTGTTGTCTTCAGAATCTGGAGTACTCAGCACATTTTTTAACCTCAGATTTGGCTTCTAGCCATCAATCTAGGAGTTTCTAACCAACAAAAAAATGTCCTAAGTATCCTGTATTAAATTGTATTTTACTTACGTGTGTTCATTTTTTAGCACCTCCCACCAGAGGACAAGTTCAAAGAGGGCACGAATGACTACCATATCCCCAGCCTCTAGTATAGGGCTTGGCATATCTGAGGTGCTCAATATTTATTGATTGATAGTATAATGAGAGAATAATGGAGGCTAAGGAAAATTGTAGTTTAGGGGTCTTATTACTACCCCATGTGCAGAACAAGAAAACGTATCCCAAGTTTACAGTAGTAACCAGACTAACTGCTATAACAAGCTAGTGACCAAACTGTAACTAGAATCAGGGGTGCCCTCACTTTCCTTTCTTTCTCTCCCTTTCTCTTCCCTTATTCCCTCATTCCTATTGTCCCTTGTCCCTTTCTCCTATCTTTTTTCCTTTCCTTCTTCCCTTGGTCTTTTCTTTCTTAAACAAGGAACAAAGCAATAATCTACCTCATTTCTATATATGAATAAACAGAGGAGATTATATTAAGGTGAAACTGTTGAAATGCTGGGAAACCAGAACAGCAAGTTGACTAATTAAGAGCAGATATTTGACATAGGACTGAATTTCAAAGGACCTTAAGTTAAGCAAACAGTAATATGTCTATAGACAAGAAACCTGGTGTTCTTCATATCTTTAACTTGAAAAAGATCCCTGGTCATATTAATGCCTTTTCACCCAAACTTTTAGAAGAGAGGATAATATTTCTCCTCCTACTTTTTTTCCTTTTTTTTTTTCTTTCTCTCCCTCTCTCTTTCTCCATTTTTTACTCAGAATATTCTCTAATCAAATTCACAAGGGGAAGAAGAAAACTGAGTAGTATCTTCCTCGTTCATTTCAGGACTTTCCTAAATTCCCTCCTGATTTTTATCTGTAGGTCCAGAAATGATTCCTCATCAAGTGCATCAGAAAAGGTGATACATTCTAAGTCAATTCCAAAATGGAAAGCCAAAGGACTTACCCAGGGGCTATCGGGCCCAGCAAGCACACTCCTTTTACTTGGATTACATGACTACTTGAGGAAACCATTAAAAAGGAGGGTCTAATGATAACAGAGTGGATGGCAACACTCCCTCTCCCAACCAAAAGACCTCTTTTGACTGTCACAGAACTTGAGTTTCTAAAATGATCCATTATTAAAATACTTCCTCGATTTTCCCTTCGTTGTCCCCAGTGCCATGCTGGTAATTATCCTAACCCACATGAAGCAATCACTAACCACTTTGGCAATTGCCACTCTTGTTATAAATGATCTTTGAATCTTCCTTCCCACTTACTACATCTAAGCAACTACCAAATTGTATAGTTTCTATTCCTAAAGCACTTCTCAGGTCTGGCCCACTACTTTCTACTATCAAGTCAGTCAATCTCATTGTAGGGGAATATTATGCTTCAATGTAAAAAAAAAACAAAAACAAAAACCCCTACTATTTAGTCACACTGTTCCGAGTACCTGATTCTAGTCCTTGAGAGTTACTTTACAATTTTGTAAGATATAGATAACCAATAACAATGCATAATAATTATTGTCTATAGTTTTGTAAATTCTGTCTGGTGGAGAGTCACTTAATTTTCCTCCCTTCCCACCCACCCCCATGAGGCCAGTTTTACCTCCAATTGCACACTTATTTCAACAATCCTGATGTACGAATGTGTCCTTTTTTTTAATAATTCCCCCTTGAACTTATGACACCTCACCAGTTTACTCATTAATGAGTTAAATAAAATCTTTAACATCTATTCAGTTTTATATCTGTAAAAACGTTATGATTTTACCTTTTTAAAAAGAAGTATATTTTAACACCCAATGACGATACACTGTCAACTTTTTAACATTCAAGGTCATCAGTAATATGGTCCTTCGGCCATCCTACTCTCCATGTAAACTCATCAATACTAAAATAGCTAAACCATTATGAGTACACTGTGGGAGCTTTTGTTTCCATTTGCTGGTCCTTGGCCAAGACTATTCATCTGTTCATGTCTTGTCTACCTCCACAGCTGGACCCATGGACCAGTGGGTACACTGGACCACTGGGCCAGTCTTAATTTCATGGTCAAGAAAGCCCCCCATGTATATATAAGTCTGGTTGCTGCACAGCCAACAAGTTATTCCTCACTGGGAATCCAGTTTTATGATCTAACTACTAGGTGATTCTGTAAGGACATTATGGGGATCTGTTAGGTGAGAGATGATAAAGAATCTGTTTTGTTAACCTTTTGTTTGTTTGTTCGTTATGTGTGAACTCAGCTCGGTCAAAAAAACTTTTATTCTCACTGAAAGTAGAACATCCCTTCGAGATCTGCTCTTGTGGGTTGTCATGGTTCTGTGTTTATTGTTAACCTATGACTGAGGCGGAGGAGCTAAAGCTGCAAGCTCCCAGCAAGTCCATGCATCTGTAACTGAGAAAAACTTTTACCTCTCACTGCGTGTTTGATGTTTACCTACCTCGTAAGCATATAAATAAGTCATAAGGTCTCTCAAATCCAAATTGCTCCGTTCTAATTGGTTCATAAAGAAAAATAAACACTTCTATAACTCTAATATTCCCAAGTTTCTCAGGAAATAAAAAAAATGGACATGTAAAACTAGCCTTAAAAATTTCTTACAGGAACCTCAAGGCCAGAAGCAGGTTTGTATAAAAACACAAGTTCATGTAATAAAGTTGTGTCTTTCACAATCTAGGGGACTTTGATAACTTGTGGTTTGAAAACAGCTATCTGACTCTCTGCTAGTTTTATCAGTGCAGTTGTATTCGTTTGCTATTGCTGCATGACAATATCACCACAAACTTCCAGGCTTAAAGCAATACACATTTATTAACTCACAGTTTCTGTTGATCAATCAAAGCTAAGTTCATTAGGCCTACTGCAGTAAGGGATAACACCACCTTGAGAGATCCTAGTAATGTCTCAAAATGGGAAAATTAGGGGAGGATAATTATAGGGCTCGGGGATCTGGGCTTAAGTAGTTGAAGGCAAGTTTGTCAAGACAGAAAACTAATTGACACGGGGGACAGTCCTTGACATAATAGTTTAGGATTGAGAAATATAGCAAGGCCAGCTTCTTGACATGAGTCTTAATAAGTAAATGTTTTTTTATAAGCTACCTATTTGGCCAAGTGAGCAATTTATTATCCTGATAGGAGACAGAGCTGTTTGGCCAGATGAACAAATCATATGGATAAACTGCTTTTCAGGAATTTCCTAAAGCAAATAGTAAAATTGTTTATTGGTTTATATCTTTATCCTCCTGAGCAAGAATTTCCTGAAACAAGTATTAAGTCAAATTGATACAGGGAATCTCAGCTCTCACTCCCAAGCTCTGTGAACATAAAGGATCTAAATTCTTAAATTTTTTTTTTTTTTAAAGATTTTATTTATTTATTCGACAGAGATAGAGACAGCCAACGAGAGAGGGAACACAAGCAGGGGGAGTGGGAGAGGAAGAAGCAGGCTCATAGCGGAGGAGCCCGATGTGGGACTCGATCCCGGTACGCCGGGATCACGCCCTGAGCCGAAGGCAGACGCTTTAACGACTGCGCTACCCAGGCGCCCCCTAAATTCTTAAATTTTAATTCTGATAAATGATTTTCTAAGTTGTAGTATGTCTACTTAATCAAGATATTTATTTATTTATAATAATTTTTTATTATGTTATGTTAGTCACCATACAGTACATCATTAGTTTTTGATGTAGTATTCCATGATTCATTATTTTCGTATAACACCCAGTGCACCATGCAATACGTGCCCTCCTTAATATCCATCACCGGCCTATCCCAATCCCCCACCCCCTCCCCTCTGAAGCCCTCAGTTTGTTTCCCAGAGTCCATAGTCTCTCATGGTTCATTCCCCCTTCTGTTTAAACCCCCTTCATTCTTCCCTTCCTTCTCCTACCGATTTCCTGCTATTTCTCATGTTCCATAAATGAGTGAAACCATATGATAACTATCTTCCAAGATGCTTATTTAAATTTAAAATCCTGGGCTACTCTTAAATGCAGTTATTTAATGCCTAACCTTAGACACTTAGACAATTTCTAAGTGAACTATAATATTGAAATGTGGTCACTCAATATATTTTTAATACATATGTTTTTGTTTCTTACAGTGGGCATATTTATTGGTCATGTTAATGATTGTGCTCATTTTGCTAATTTAAAATGTAAAAATTAGGGGCGCCTGGGTAGCTCAGTCGTTAAGCATCTGCCTTCAGCTCAGGGCATGATCCCAGGGTCCTGGGATCGAGCCCTGCATCAGTCTCCCTGCTCTGCTGGGAGCCTTCTTCCTCTCCCACTCCCCCTGATTGTGTTCCCTTTCTTGCTGGCTGTCTCTCTCTGTCAAATAAATAAATAAAATCTTTAAAAAATAAAATAAAATGTAAAAATTTTTTAAAAAAGTAAAAAGTGTATATGACTCTAGAGAGTTTTATGTGCCTATTTAGGAGTTTTGCCAATGTGCTAAACAGTGTATGATAGATACTTCTACGTTCCCCTTCCAGTTTTCTCCATGAAATATAAATTAGCTAATTTTACTGCAAGTTATCATCCATACAGGTAATCAAAGACCAGACCAAAGCAATTGTCGCAGAAAACTACAACTATGAATATAAGGCAATGGAAGGTGTTTTTGTTTTCGAGGAACAGAGAGTAGCTTTGTCTTAAAAAGTCTGGTTCTTCCAGAATGTGAAAGATGATTGTGTGAGACAAACACTTAATAGATATAGAAAGTTATAGTTGGACAGAAAAAAACAAACTGTATTTCTCTCAAACTGCAAGCAATGAGTCTGAAAAAAAATAAAATGTATTCAAGTTTTGACAAAGTGCACTCAGTTTTGGTGGATTTATTTGTAAGATAATTTAAAAAGTAGAGCAGGGAGCTCATGAATCCCTTATTGCCATATAATGTTAATGCAAAACCAGAATCTGCTTTTCTATATATTAAAATGACAGTTTATCTTGAACTATTTGACCTTCTCTTAACAAGGAATAGTAAATAGTTACTCTTCCACATTCTCTGTGTTCTGTCTGTATGGCAGAAATTCCATATCCCATCAAAACAGTCTTCTGTATTTTATGCTTTGTCAAGCCCTTGATTATTAAGCAAAAAAAAAAGAAAAGAAAAAGTTCCTTATTTCTGAAAGATCTAAGATTCCTTTCAGTTGTGTTACTTTCTTGTCATTTAGAATATTGTACTATCACTTTTACTAATAGGTAGCCAATTTATTGTTTCTCAGGCACACCTGATCCTGTCATAATAGGAGAGCTAAAGTACTCTGATAACTCTTTTGATTTCGGTTTCCTGTGATCATATCCCAGATTCAGAAAAATTAAAATTTCAAGATTTTTCTTTACATGTAAAACTTCTTTAAAAATTTCCCATAAGGGCCCTGGAAGTTCATGAAGATATGTTCTTTTGCCTTATAAAAGAAGTGATGCCCCCAAATAGTTGTTTTCTTGACATGTTCTATATTCCTCAATTAGCTCAACACTATTGTAAGAACTAATCAAAAGAGTGGTCAAATTAAAGAGTAAGTTTCATAGATAAAATAATACTCATATACATGTTTCTGAGATTGTATGTAGAACGGAATGAATCCAAAGGCCCTGGAGATCTGCCAGCGCTCTCACTGTTCATAATACATTCTTACTCCTGGGAAAAATACTAATCATATTATTACAAAAAATTATGTCCTGTACTCAGTAGAAATTATATCCACTTCAATGTTGGCATTGTTCATTACCATGGTAAAATAACCATAATCACTTAGTCTTGTGATTCCTGTTATCTTCTGGTGCTTGTCAAAAGGCAAAGAGGTTAAAATTTGTATCTTCAACAAAGAAGGACAATCTCAGAATTTCACAGAAAGGACTGTACTGTGTTCTTTTAATTGTTGATATTTCAATAAATTGGCTCATGAGTTGCAACTCTAAAGCGTAAAGATAACACTGCCTGAACAATTGTCAGATACACGCGGGAACGGTTGGGATTTCCAAGACCTGTTCTACTTTAGAAGCAGATGATTTCACGAAAGCAGCCTGATGATCCAAGGTGTAGCAGAACAAGAAATAAATACATAAATGAATGAAATGAACTAAATTTAATCATAAATTAAAATTAATCAAATTATTAATCAAAATTAAATCATAAACCATTTGGTTTGGAATCCTGATGACAGTTATTTGTAGTTTATTTTCTGATACTTGTATGAAGAAGTCCTTTCTTTTACTTGATAACTTACCTCAAACTCTCTAACTCTCAACATCAAGTGAAATCCTTTAAAAATGACTTCTAAGGCTTAGTGCCTCCTTCAGAATTTAAAACCAATTACATGTACTGAGTTTCTATACCTTACGTGAAAAGAAAGTTACCTGCATAGGGTTAATAAGAAGCTATTTTCCTTTCACCAGGTATCAAATTCTTATAAAAAAGTATGTGTTACCCCAACAGAGAGTTTTACTGTCTTCAACTATGACACTGTCACACAAGGTCCTAACCTGAGAGTCATACTTGAACATAAGTGACATTTAATCAGTTACAAAAATTCCATCATTAAGAAGCAAGTGTACTTTATGTGTAAAAGCAAGAAACCGTAAACCAGGTACCACCCAAGAACACTGGTCTGGTACCTGTTCTATGGTTACAGCCTCACAGGTCATAAGCAGCATCACTCACTGGCTGGCCAGGAACTGCAGCGTATTTGGGACTTCAAGTAGAAAGGAGTTCTCTGGAATCTACAAGCAATGAAGATGAAATCCTGGTGAATAGATTTTCCTAATCTTGGGATAGGAAAAAAAAAAATGATTGAATCCTATATCCCTTAATGAAATTATTCAGCAGAATTTAGTTCTTTGCCCTGCAGAGTTGCTCAATACTGAATGCTCAAGGAGGCACATATGGTTAGTTAATACCTTTTGCTAAACTATGTAAACAAACATAATGAAACCAGACGTGTGTGTGTGTGTGTGTGTGTGTGTGTGAGAAAGAGAGAGAGAGAGAGAGGGACAGAGATAAAAAATAATCTCTAGAGATTATTTAGGATCAAAAGAGTGGATTGTTAAGCGAAATTATTTAAAACTTGGCAATAAAGCAAAAAGGTGGGTGGCAGACCTTTCGATAACATACTGCGGTACTGCTTAACAGATTAAATCAAGCATTATTTAATTATCAAAGGAATGTATCAGTGCTCGACTATTTTCTGTTAAACACCTGGTCTCTGTGACATATACCTTAAGTAGTAGATATTGACTGGTAGAGAGCAAATTGAAGAACAATTGCTTGTGAATTGACCAGTGACAATGAACTCTGAAAGAAGGATCTTGTATTGAGCATCTCCTAAGTGTCAAAAACCACACATTACTCATTTAGTCATAAAAACAACCTTGAGTGATAGGTATTATTATCTTCATTTTACAAGTAAGAAAATTGAAGTTCAACAGGCAAAATGATTTGCCACATTATTTAGCTAGTAAATGGTGAAGCCAGGCGTCAAACCCCGAACATTCTTTCAAAACCTACGCTCTTTTTACATTATTCTACCCCCGTAGTAAAAACTTTTTTTCTAACGACCACAAAGTTATACCTGCCACTTCTGCAAACCAAAAATGATATCTAAATGTCACCAAAAAGAAAAATATGCTAGTTAAAAAGGCAGAATTTCATGATGGGAAATGTAAGTATATGTTCTGTGTGCATAGAGTAAAAGATCTATGAGTCATCTCCGGCAACCCACTAAGTGTTTAGTTGAAGATTGCTCTTTATCATCTAGCTAGATGGCAATTAGAAGCGTGTGAGACAAAGTATCCCTTAGGAAAAACTGGCTCAAGAATAAATCATTTAAAGTGCTTTACAGACGTTACCTAATACATTTTCACACATCCCTGTGAGCTACACAGCCCCACACAAAAAGCGATTCTAATTTGTTTACAGACCTTCAAAAGTGATATAGTGTAAAGTGGAGGGCCAAGATGCTACTAACAACATTAGACTTACCTGAGGCCTAGGGCAGTTTCGGCCATTTCAGCTGAAACACCACTAAGTTAATTAACCTCTATTGTTTTCCTTAACCTGCTTAATGAAAATGTCAGTACCATTTGGGCCAGAAGGGCTGTGAAACCAGGCAGGTCGTTTAGAATTTTTTTCTCCCCTTCAAGCTGCTCCATTCTGATCTGATCAATGGTTAACATCCTTCACCTTAGAAACAGTGGGAGATATTCATATTCTCCTTCCCTAAGGGATGGGGTGCCTTTTAAAAAGCAGTGAACTGTGAATTTCCAGCTAATTTAAACAACTCTTCTACAGAAAGGAGAATTTGTCTTAGCCTTTGAGGAAGACCTAGGGCAAAATAATTGTTACACTACCATCCCTCCCCCCTTTTATCTTTAAAAACTGTTTACAAAAAAAATGTTGATTTCATCTAGAAAGAAAAAAAAAGTGTGCAACTTGGAATGGAGTGCGACATGCATTTTTCCTGTCCTAGAGAAAGGGTGTTGAGAGTGGTGGGTGCAGCAGAATTTCACACATGAAAATTTAGTATGTACTGTATGTTCTGGGTTTTAACTCTTAAACATACGTGAGTGTAAACAAGAAGATACTGAAAACAACGTTATGATAATCTTTCCCAAGCTTGTTGCTCCAGTCTCTCCATGTCAGTAAATGATCCCATCCCGGAAGCCACCAGTTGCTCAAGCCAGAAACAAAGTCAACTTGGTTCTCCCTCTTCATCACCCACATATCAGCAAGTGCTATTTCACGTCTAAAGTCTGTCTCCAATCTGTCCACTTTTTTCTCATTTCCTCTGATTTCACCTTTGCCCAAACCAGTAAAGTGAATGAGAATCCAAGGGTAGGTAGTGAAGAGCTTTCTCAGAAATACCGATATTTGGAAACACTTCAGTTGGAGCAGAAGGAAAGAAGATAGAAGCTGGAAAAGAGGGAGAAAGAGAATACAACTGGGATCTGCAGAGAATTTAGACAAAAAAACTCCCGAGACCTGAGTTCACTCTCACGCATTTCTCAATCTGAAGACAAGGACAGATGTGAACATAAGGTGCATTCACGATGTGTTTCTTATATTTAAGACTAATGATATCATGTATGAAACTTTTACCTTATACAACTTTCAAATGATTCCTGAGAAGATTTCTGTATAATTTTTTCAAGGTAAAATCTTCCAAATTAAAAAAAATGCAACTAAAAACATACAATAACTGAATAATACTTTAGAATTTCTTATTCTTTTTTGTATTAGTTTTTAAATACTTGAGTAAACACAAATTGGATATTTGGGTTTTGTTTTGGGTACACTCAACTTGATCAAAGACTCCAAAGGCCAATATTCAAATTCACTGTGATAAAAGCAAGTTTTAAATCTACCATAGGAAATTATTCACTTGTTCAGACAAGCCAAAATTCAGTTTGGAAAATATTTATCTATCACGTAGTCTCAAAAATTCTTAGAAGAAAAGTGTCTCAATTTTCTCCAGTGTTCTTCATTAAATGACCTTTAATTTGGATTTAAGAAACATTAATATTTATTAAGTTCAAGGCATATTCATATATTAAAAGATAATTTTTAGAAAAGGATATAGCATGACTTTCATACAGATATAAAATGAACATGTGTCAAAGCTTTTATTTAATTCATTAATTAATGAAGGAACCAGAAGATATTACAATTGGTTCAAAGGAGAATTAAAAGAACCACACATATATGGCATTAGGAGTGGCGAAATAAATTTGCTTAACAAATGTAAAACTTCAAAACTGCTCAATATCCACAGAGCAATAATCAACTGAATCCCAATGAGATACAATTTGCATTTCTACGGACAAAAATCATTTGCATTACTGTAAGTATTATATAACTTAGAGCAATGTAAAATAACTCAAAGACAATAAAAGATTCAGAGACTCGATAGAATCAGATAATCTGGACAATGCCTACTTTTCCGTTGAAGACAGCCACAATATCTTGGACCGTTTCCAAGTCTTTCACAAGTTTTCTCTACAAAATACAAAAAGTACTAACTCCCTTGCTCCAATGCATAAAATCTAGAAGGAGGGGAATGAAGAAGACAAAGATAAACATAATAACTGAATAGATTATAAAGCACAGTGGGATATATCCCACAAGACTGAGCTGATAATTTCCCAATACACACGATATGCACAAATAAAGAAGATATCTGTTCTGATTGGATGGTGCCTGTGCCGGTTGCATCCTTAAGCACAGACAGAAACAAAGTACTAGGAGAAATCAGAGAAAGGAAAGAGTTCTATTCCCATAAGGAGCCATGGGCTTACTTCATGGAAGACGCAAAATGGAGCAGGCTTTAAAGGAGAAAATTCTTCTGATTGTGGTAATCATTTCACAGACCGCATAGATCAAATCATCACATTGAACACTAGAAATATAAACAATTGTCTCTGTCAATCATACCTAAATAAAGCTGAAGTAGGGAAAAAAGACGACAGGTTTTAAACAAGTAGGATGTGAGGTGCAGGGGAAAAAATGTTTCAAAGGTTAGAGGAGGAGAAAAGTGATAGATATATAATGTTCCTGGCTTGTAGGTTAGCATGGTTGAAGGAAACGAGAGCTAAACAGAAGACATGGTGGTTTAGGCCAAACCACAGACAACCGTCAACATGACAAGAGGCTGGGAATTCTTTGTGTCCTGACAGGGAACCCCTAAAGTTTTTAAGCAGGGAAACGACAAGACCAAATATAAGCCTCAGACAAGTAATTCTAGCAGCAATTGGCAAAAAAAAAAAGAGACTGAAAAACTGAGATATTAGAAAAAGGAGTAGTAGGAACCTATTGCAATGGTCAGGTTGGAGCCTGAACCAGAGCATTCTAGGAAAAGGAAAGAGCTTTGAGGAAGCCAGATTAACAGGATATGGTAATTCACTAGGTAAGTGATTTGGGGTTTTTGACTGTGCATTCAGTATTAGTTAAAATTTGAGCACGCACCCCTCCAACTAATGCATTTTTATTTAGTTATAAAAATGTACTGCTCTACTAATAAATATAACACATGTAATTTGAAACATTCATACGTGCTCACAAACTTTTTTTGCTCTTAAAGAGAGTGGTTTAATTCCTGTTTGGATGCTTAATTTCTAAATGTCTTATTAATTTCCATGGCTTCGTATTAGTAGCATCTCACCTCCAAGCACCACAGATTTACAGCAAGATCTATGGTTTATAATGAGCAAATGTAAATTCTCATCTCAAACAATCTTGATAATTTCAAATTTTTTTCTGATTTCTTACAGATTTAAGTTGTCCATGTCTGTGTATGTCATGGATGATATATAACCTACATATATACCTGATATATCTATATGTGCATATATGACAAATAGGCATCCTTTTTTAAAAAACATGTAATGTAGTTGATGAAGAGCTTGTATTAGCAGAAGATTCCATTCTATACATTCTTGTTTGCTAGTGCTTTTATAATTAGAATAATTTTCAATTCCCATCCACCATAGGGATTTTTAAAGTCACCTTCTATTTTGTGCGTTTAAGTAAAAGTAGATAATATAATCTGTGAATCCATTTGCTAGGCTCATAGGCACAATATGCTTAAAGTCCACAAATAAGTGAGCCATTGTTGATCTCTTCACAAATGTGAATTCTCACACTTTCCTCAGGATTTTTTCCATGTGCACTTGACATGACTCTACACATAGACCAAGTTAGAGTACCAGGGAAGTACTTATATGAAATAGTAATAAAATCTTATTTTATTGTAGTTAGGAATATTGAAATAACTTTCTAGGCCCAAGATAAGCCATTCCTGCACAGGGGTGCCATATCAGCAAACCAAAACTTGTGTAAATGCCCCCACTTAACCAGAAATGCAGTGAGCCAATCTGCAAGTGCCAAGCTAGCTCTGGGCTGTATACTTATTTCCTTGTTTCTTCTCATCCCAAACAAAGTTGACTGTGTGACTCCAGCCAATTAGATATTGTCTCATTTTCCTCTTCCTTAGTTATTTTTTATCCTATAAAAATTCCTTGCCTTCCACCACATTTTGCAGTTCTGTGAAAGGAGCTATCCATTTCATGAGGTGTTAAGTGAAGTTTATTTTTATCACTTAAATTGTCTTTTTAAATCATTTTTAACAGGAATTCACTATAAATAGAAGTTTTAGTACATTGTTCTGACTATCCAATGGCTCATCTGTGATCACACACCCAACTGAAAACCCATACTTGAAATAAGGCAGAGGAGAAAGATGAGTCAAAGATTAGCAGGCATGACTTGAGGAACAGTGGTGTCAATAAACTAAATGGTAAACGTAATAGGATGAATGGGTTTGAAGGAAAATAAAACTGGTTTCCAACACATTGAGTCTGAAGTACCATGAGATACTCAATAAAGCTATCCCTGAGATATATGAATGAGGTCTGGAGCACATGAGAGAAATCTAAGTTGCATGCACAGATCCAGTGTGATAGTTGAAGCCAACTTGTAATGTAGGTTCCCCAAGAAGAAAAGTAAGCAAACAAGAAAACTCTGAAAAGTACTTACATACAAGGATTTAAAAAAGCAAGAGGATTCTTCTTGGAGATGCATGAGAAAGGAGAGAGACAGAAGGCTGTAGTATCATAGAAGTCAAAAAGAGAAGATTTTAAGAAAGCAAATATTCCAACAATGCTGCTCAGGGAAGAACGATAAAGCTGTGATAAAGACATTGGATTTGGTCATTTACGATGTGGTTGACATTTGAACAAGCGGTTTAAGTAATAGGAATTTTTCAAGGAAGTTTTCAAGTTCTTGAAAATCAATAAGTAGTAAAAAAATAACAGAAAGAGAAAGAAAGAAAGAGAAAAAAAGAAAGGAGGGGAAGGGAAAGGAAGGGAAGGGAAGGGAATCACAGATGGTTCTTTCAAGAAGTTCGATAGGGAGCAGAGAGATTGTGTAGCGAATTAGGAAAGGTGCTTTAAATAGGAAACTTTTGAGGCTGTATGTAGCACAAAGAGTGAAGAGGGATAAATTGAAGGTAGAAATAAAGAAGGGAAACTTATGAGACCACGTTCTTAGATACGGGTATACCAAGACACAGATAAAAGAGACAGCTTTGGGAAGAGGAACAAACAATTTTTCAAATCAGAAAAGAAGTATAGTTAATAATACTGTATTGGGTATTTCAAAGCTGCGAGAGAGTAGATCTTAAAAATTTTCATCACAAGAAAAAAATCTTTGTTAATTATGTGTGGTGACTAATGCTAACTAGAGTCATTGTGGTGACCATCTTGTAATACTTTATATATAAATGTCAAATCATTACATTGCACATCTGAGATTATATGTCAATTATGCATATAAATAACAAAAAATTAGATCAATATAAACTAATGAATGGATATAATGAAACAGAAACAGTTTATACCAGAAGATTCTCACCTCGAAATCGTGCTCCTCCTACTGTTCTGGCTGCTCCATTTCATCTCGTTTTCCTGTCCTCTTTATCCCCATGATCTTCTGTGGTAAAATGAGAAATAGATAGTTGGTTAGAAGAAGAGGGATAAATGTGGTAGTTGTTTCTGTTTTTGCTTTAATTTTTAAGTAATGCACGGTTCAAAGTGTTCCTATCAGATGGTTTCTCTTTTTATCAGATTATTAAGGGGTGAGGTAACTTGCAGAGCATTAGTAAACATTCTGGATGGTTCAGGGGTAGGCAAATGAACATGGAGCCATTATCTAGTTTTTAACATCACCAGATTTGAGCTTTGAAAAGTTCAGTCTGGTTAGAAGTATGGCAGAGAAGCAGTAAGATTGGATTTTTGAGCCGGAATTGAGGAAGATGAGTTAAAAAAATAGGAAATTCAGGCAAGAAATCATGCCTTAACCAAGGCAACCGCAAGAGGATAGAGCGGAGGCAGCATATTTGAGAGTTATTTAGAAGGGAGAATGGGAGTGGAGCCAGTGGAGACCCCAAAGTCAACTACTCTTTCTAGATACTTGTCAGAGAAGAAAAGAGAGATGGAGAAGTAAACACACAGAAACAGAGAGTCCATGGATGTATTTCACTAAAAAGAGAAACACTGGTGGAAGGGAAACAGGCAGGAGAGAGGGAGAGTTTAAAGAAGACACAGAGAGAGGATGACTGACATGGGGATGACTGATGGAGTCATCAACACCCCAGGAAAGGGGAATGGGAAGAGATTTAGAGCAGAGGAGAGGGATTATCTTTAAACTAGGGGGAAGGAAGAACGAAGTCCACAAGCTATTTACAATATTTCAGAAAGCCTTCTGGAAATTGCAATTAAATAAAATGTCAAGTTTCTTTACTTTTGGCAGGCATTAAATCAACCCTGCAGGCTAACACTGGTTATCACACGCTGATCAGAAATTCTAATTTGCTGTTGATGACATCATAGAAATTTCTAGGATGTTATTGGCGGACCATATGCTGTTAGCAGAGTTATTTATCTGGTTTTTACAATATCTGATTTAATTCCTCCAGCATGTGATCAGCCTTGGATTAGAAGAGTGACAGCCAAAATTAAGCGACCATTTCCAGGGAGCAGTGCCCAGTGTTTGTACACTTATTTAACTTTATTGCTTATTAGCATTACGTCCATGACAGTGATGTATGTGATTTCATTTAAGTGACAAAATCTTTCAAGATATGGGGTCCACGGATGAAAAAATATTAAAAAGAGTCCTTGGATGAAAAGAATTGGGATGACAAGATCTCGATAGTCCCTTCAAATCTAACATTCTATAATTTTAAGAGGGGCTCATAAACACAAGTTCAGGAACGGCTAAATGGGGAAGTTGTAAAGAATACTTGAAAACACCCCAACTAACCAGTGACTCACTTTAACCAAGGCAAGTAGATAGGAAAGCAATGTAAATAACCATTCCCATCTGAAGGGCGCACAGGAGAGACCAGAAAAAAAAAAAAAAAAAGTTGAGTGAGGGATAACAAGCGCTTAATAAAAGCAAAGGCATGCTTGCCTTATCGATAACCACAAAACAGTAACCAACTTTAGAGCAGGAATGATTGTCATGAGCACACTTTTTAATGTTTGGCGCATCCACCTAGCCGACCCTTACGTAACTACAAATGAAGAGTGAGGATCTTTTCCCCCCAACACCTAAGCTAGGCTCATTCTGTACCTTCTACTCTGTACTTCGGTGTACCTTCGCCCACTGGAATTGGGCAAACAGAGGATTTTTTTTTTTTTTAAGTTTCAAAAGAAACGGGCCAAGAAAGTGAGTTTAAGAGTTAAGACTGGTTTTCTTCGTAGTTTGGACGCTAGGGCTATCAGCAGTTTCAACACCTGACAAGCATCTAGGATTGGCCAGATTGACCAGATAGGTTGACCATAAGCCCCGGGGATATTACATCCAGCTGGGCAGGTTCAGGGAGGGGAGAAAGCTCGGAAAGGGTGTGTTGGGGAAGTGGGGTGGGGGGTAGAATAACATGTACTTTTCTTCGGAAACTGTAGTTCTGTTGCCCCAACCTGGGCTCAGGTAGTGGCCAGGAAGACAGGAAAAAGCCCCGGGGCTCGCTTTCGGGCTAGGTTGAACCCCTTGTCCCCTCTACTCACATCCTCATGTCCCTGCCGCTGCCGCCGCCCGCTGGCGCCCATGACCCGGTGACCCCGGAGAGCCGTCTGGGGCCCGTGACCCCGGAGCACTGGGCATCCAGACCCCCCTCGCAGGCGCAGCCGCTATTAAGGCAGGAGGCTAAAGGGGAGGAGGAGGAAGGGGAGGAGACAGGCGTCCAGGGCGCCTGGGGAACCGGCACTGCCGAGCAGGGGTGGCGAGGCTGGGGTAAAGCCGCCGAGGCGGCCGCGGCCGAGGAGGGGCAGGTGGAGGCCCGGGGCGCCGCGGCGGCGGGGTCAGGCTCCCCGGCGGGAGGCGCGGGTGGCGGCCGCGGGGGCTGGCGGCGGCTCCTCGCCTGGCTGCGGCGGCGGCAGCCCCAGTGCTGCCCCTGTGCGGCGCCCCTTCCCCGCTCCGCCGCGCACTGTTGTCATGGAGGAACCAAGATGGCGGCTCTGGCCTACAACCTGGGCAAGCGGGAGATCAACCACTACTTCAGCGTGAGGAGCGCCAAGGTGCTGGCGCTGGTGGCCGTGCTGCTCCTCGCAGCGTGCCACCTCGCCTCCCGCCGCTACCGAGGTGAGCGGGCCCTCCCCCTGCCTGGGCCGGCCGGGGGAGGAGGCGACGCGGCGGCTGGAGGCCGCCCCCCTCGCCCAACACACGCCCACGCTCACGCGTTCGCCCGCCCGCCAGCCCGCGCGCCGGGCCGGCGGGGGAGGCGGTGCCCCCACGTGCCCCCAGGTGGCCCCGGCTGCGGGCCGGCGCCCCCGGCCGACTGAGCGGACCCCAGTGCGGGCTGCCCCTAGAGAAGGGCCCGTGGTCCTGGGGCCCCTGAGCCGCTCGCGCTGCGGTCGGGGCAGCAGACGCGGGCCTGGCGCTAGTTGCTGCCGGTGTCCGGGCTCCTGTGCGAGCTGGTCGGGGGAGCCGCGCCAGCCCCGGGCCTCGCGAGCACCAGGTCGGACCCGCGGCCCTCGGGGGCCAGCCCGTGGCGCCGAAGGCGGAGGCCGCCCTGGCAGGGGCACCTTTGCTAGGAGTTGGGGTCGTCGATTCTGCGCCCTAGGGGTCAGGTTCTTTAGCCTTTGTTTAATCCGGCCTCTGCCCTGTACTGCAGAGCCGAGCTGTTGTTGGACAGCGGCAAGGGCCGCCCCATTTTCCTCTGCCGCCTGGGCGACAGCTGGCAAAAGATGCCCTTGGCCAAATGGAGGAGGTGTCACCGAGCCTCTGTGATGCAGAAGCGTTTCAAGGGTTCTGGTTGCACACTTTTTACAAAGTAAAGGCATTGGGGCAGATAATTTGAAAAGAAGTTATGGGTTGACAGGAGTCGAAGTGGGCAAGGAAGTTAACATTGGAAGCAGTTTGAAAGGAGGCTTCGATGTGGGTTTTGAAATTGGTGTAAAGGGGAAAAGGAAATATGAACTCCTTATTTCAGAACGAATTATCTTTCAGTAATCAAGGGATATTTACTTGTCCTTGTTGATTTTTTTTTTAATTTTCTCTGTTAAAATGCCACTAGCAGAGAGGCTGACAAGCTGAGAGAAATTAATAATGATAGGATCTTTTATTTTTGGCTTTTAGTATTATCAAAGCCATTATCTGGACAGCTCTGGGTGACTATGAGATTAATTGGTCAAGATGTAATGTGTAATGGACAGGTGCACATTTAATGCTGTTCCCATTTAACTTTGCACCCACTTTGGCAAAATATCCAGTAAGTGGGGTATTGGAATCCGAGCTTTGTTCTTATCTCAGGAGATCTTTCAAAGTGTGGGACATTTTGAGCAGTTTTGCTGCTTTGTTTTCTCCAGTTCTTGAGGATTAAAAATCTTTAGTACCATCCTGGATGAATAGCTCTGTATAAAAATGTACTGAATCAATTTTAAAATGCATACCCTTTTGGCCTTTCTCTTTCACCCTCCTATAGGTCACAGCCATATGATCTGGTTGGGCTTTGGTTCATCTGCAGTGGCTCTAACACAAGTCAGACACTTTCATATGTAAAATAAAACTAGCAATGTTGATGCATTACTTTGTGGTCGTTTTGAAGAAAATTTCCTAACTGCTATTAATCATTTTATCTTAGTTTGGTATAAGATGACAGTAACCTAACTCGATTTTGTCTATATGAGGGTAGTGAAGATAAATGTTATAACTGTGGTGCTACAGTGCTAAAGGTAAATACATCTGGTCCCCCCCCTTTCTTTTTATATTGTGGTTTTGTCTTTTGATAAGCTTGGATACTAATTATTGTAGTTAGAGTCTATATTTCATTCTTTCAAGGTCTGTCATCTGCCGGGAAAATAGAATGTCAAATGGAACTGTATGAGTCAGTGTAGCAATCTGGGGTTGTTTATAAAGCCTCCTCCAGAAGCTAGTCATCAGCTTCCGTAGGTGCTTCAGTCTTCAGTGTGAGGCAGTACACCTGGTGTGTGTACTTGCCCAGACTGAATGTCAAGAACTTGAGGCAGAGACTGTTTGGGAAAAGTAATGATCCTACCAAGAAGTTTTTGGACATCCTCAGGCTTTGGCAGAGTCAAACTGAGTGAAATGTAATGCTCTTCACACAAAGATAACCCTACACTTGAATCACAGTATCATAAATCTTTAGAATAAGAAAGGACTTTATATTAGATACAGAGGTTTATGCTTTATATTAAAGTCTCCAATGTGTGGGTGTGCGGATGCCTCAAGCAAGGTAGAGTGAATGCAGTTTGAATACACATGTTCAGTATCTCTTGCTTTACAAACTATAGAAAGAAAGAAAGAATTACATAGAAAGTAAAGCTTGGCAAACACTACATGCTAACTTTAAGTACTTATTACATACCAGGTGCTGTTCTACTAAGGGTTTTACATGTTTGAACTCCTTTTGTCTTTACAACCATTCTGTGAGGTAGATAAAATTACCATATTTCATCCTCCATCCCACCCCCACCCCCATTTTTGACATCTCTGTAATCAGGATGAATTTTTAAAATTTTATTGCATGTCAAAAGTTTAATTGATAACATTTTTTCCTAGTGTTACATGAAATAATGATGTGTCTTATAATCAGTGGTCTTAGATCCAGTGAATTACGGTATTATTTACATTTTAAAGATGAGGCAGGAGAGGTTAAGTTGCCTAAGGACACACAATTAGTCAGTGATTGAGCTAGGATTTACAACCCAGTTAGTCTGCCTCATGCCATTAGGTTATCGACTGCCTTTCTCAGAGCTCCTTATACAGTGGTGATGTATAGAATTTGGAGTGATAAAGCATTTTCCAGAGGGACATGGATTAAATCATTTAGGAACACTAATTTAGCCTCAAAGTACCAGTCAAGAGTTTTCCTTTTCTTTTTCAAGTAAAATGATTTTCTAAAAGTTGAATGTGTAAAACTTCAAAATCTGACCAGCTTACTTTTTATTACCTATGTTTATCTGTTCCCTTCTTTCTAAACTCCAGGCTCACAGTCTCAAAATGCTTTGCCCTTTTATGTATCTCACAAATCCTTGGTTTTCTCTGCCTGCAGTGACCTCTCTCCTTAAAAGAAAGTACAGATTTTTCTTTCAGGGTCTGATTCAAATGTCACCACCACAGAAACAAGAATTAGGAATTTAGTGTTTCTATAGCAATTAGTATGTACTTCTGTTGTATCATAATAATTTGTATCCATCTTCCCCACGCAAACTGTGAGCTTCCAAGGGTATTTTATTCATCTTTAAATCATCCAAGCTTAACACATAGTAGGAACTCCATAAACAGTAATTGGATAAATAGATTTTCGGAGTCCTTATATCCTTCTGTTTTTCTCCTTTCATTTGATTCTTTTGGTTTTCATTGAATATCATGTTCTAATAGTAGGTTCTGATCTCAACTTTAGAAAATAGAGGGTTTTTTTTAATTAATATTACTTTCACATAAAATAGTAGAATGACATTTTTAAAAATAATCCTATTAACTATATTTTTTCTGAATTTTCTCAGTCTCTAACATTACTAAATCAAAATGTCCATTAATATTGTGATTACAGATTAAAAACATCATTTCAGTGACAAGAGGCCTGTATCTAAAGCCTTAAGGGTAGTTCCAATCTGGATAAATTTTAATTTTTTAATTGATAAAGTAAACTTGTCTCAAATGCCTTAATTTTGTTGAAATCTAATTCCTTTCTGTCACCAGGCATATTAAATGCAAATATTAAATATTACTGAATGTTTAGGAGAAAAGTAGGTTCAAAGCTTCAGAAATTAAGAAAGAAGCAACTCTAGGTCTCTTAGCCTTTTCTCTCTTTGCCAGAAAGATCCTGATCTATATGACACCGCCTGTAATAAAGGCACTCCTAGTTTGTCAAAAGAAAAATGTAGAAGGTGATTTTTCAACACAGACCAAAATGTAACCTTGCTGAATTTTAGGCAAACAAAATATTCTACAAATCATGTTAAAAACTTTATGGTCTGATATTTTCATGACTGATAGTAAGAAACAGCTTTGGTAGGATGATTCAGCCAGTCTAAGGGTACAGTATGCCAGAGGTATTCTATTCAAAGGGAAATATAAGCTTTGGTTTACTTAGCACATTAGATATTTTCTTTAGTTGTTGTATTTTGTTTTTCAGCTTTTTTTTTGGACATGTGTGTGTCTTTTTACTTATTTTGTTTGCTTTTAGTGTTTTTCTGTTATAGAAAAATTATACATAAAACCCTGAGACTTTAGATTGACAAACCAAAATGCTTATGATAAAAATAATAGACTGAAGAGGAAGACAGCCATTCATCTAGATAATCTTAGTATTGGAGATAGCTGAAATAGATAGTTCTATCCCTTTAGTTTTGTATATGTGTGTGTTTGTGTTTTTTTGTTTTTATTGTGTTTCTAGCTTATCTGAGCACTTGGCAACTTGCATCTCACACTGGTTGTTTTAAACTAGCTATCAAAATTATTTGAGACAAATGAAAATAATGAATGGGATTTTTTGTTTTCTTTTGTTTGGGGTTTTTCTGGGTGGAGTTTGAAAGGGAAGTATGTGCCAGCAGATATTTATGTATACTTAGTATACATGATAAAGATGCGGGACTTAAACTTATTTTAACATCTAGGTTACATTTAGTGATCTGGTCCAAAAGTACTTCTCAGGAAAAGAGAACTTGTTTTAGAGTATGGAATTTTGTGGGAGTTTTCTTTTTTAGATTAGGTTAATTTATTTTCAATCAGATTATAATAGTAGTTATTATCACCACTATTTATATTATTTTTCAGACAAGTATAAGAAAAGTCCCTTGCCTTTTCAGTTGTCTAGCTAGCAGTTCTTTTACTTTTCTAACAATTCTTTATATTAGATTCTCTCTGTTAAAATAGCTGATACAATTTCTAGGTTCTGACAGAACCCCAACCAATATGATACAGAGGCTATCGATTTCAGATACATGGATTACTAAACAAACTTTGCTTCATAAAATATATTAAGAAGAGTCATCGTCAACTTGCATTCATTAGCAAATTAAAAGTTTCTTTCCTGGAAAGACCAGTAGTTTCCTTTTTTTTTTTTTTTTTAAGATTTTATTTATTTACTTGTCAGAGAGAGAGAGCACAAGCAGGGAAGCAGCAGGCAGAGGGAGAAGCAGACTCCTCACTGAGCAAGGAGACTGATGCGGGACTCAATCCCAGAACCCTAGGATCATGACCTGAGCTGAAGGCAGACACTTAACCCACTGGGCCACCCAAGCGCCCCGAGACCAGTGTTTTCTAAAGTATGGTGTTTATAGTGCCTTTGGTTAGTGGTAACTCCTAATCTGTTTTGCGGGGGTGGGAGGGGAGCTCTAACATGGATTCATCAGTTTAGAGCTGTTGTTTCCCACTACCTAACTACTAAAAATGTGTGAGTTGTAGTATTGAGGAAAAAAAGAACTTCGCATTTTTAAACACATTTTCTGGTGGAGAAAATACTGGTTATTTTAAGATGTTGGTGTTGTACTTCCATCTTCATAAGACCGTATTGAAAACCCTATAGATACTTAACAAACAACATAATCCCACGTACTGAAGGAGTAGTGCAAGTTCTATTAGAAAACAAAAGTCAAGTAACAACAACAAAAGGAAGGGAGAAAGAAGAAAGAAAAGGAAGAAAGAGTCCACAGAATTAATACCTAGTTATTTGCAACTTCTTATAAGTTTTTTAGAAAATAGATGTTACTAACTTTTTGCTTGGTTTATAGATGTATTTAAAGAGGTAGAAATGCTATGAATATGGAATTTTTGTTCTAATTATAAACATTTACTAGATTTTTAATAGGATCTTAGTATAGAACCATTATAAAAGAATGAAGCAGAAGGATGTTTTTGGAAAAATAACTTAATTGTGTGTTCTTATAGTCCTTTCTTTACTCCTTGATTATTTATGTAGCTTAATTTTGTTTTTTAGAACTAGAATTAGTTTTTAATAATTGGAAAGAATTAAGAACTGATTATTTATAGTTTCCTTAGAGAGATGTTATTAGAAAAACTTTGAAATACGAAAAAAAAAAAACCCTGCACAGGCTACATATATAATTTTAATATTTTAATAATTGATGTTTTGCTTTCCCTATCCAGTTTTCTACCAGCACAACAATGCAGTATTTTCACTTTTCCTTCCTGTTCTATTTTAGAATTTATGACACTGAAATAACAACACCTTCATTATTTATGCATACCTATCTTGTATTTGTATCACCTTTTATCTGTATGTTGGCCAGATAAATGGATAACCAGTTGGAAAGAGAGATGTGTTCTTCTACTTTAAATATCACTGGGTGTTCTCTATCCCCACCCTAAATGTTCAGTACCATTTTTGTACCATAGTTTTCCTCTCTCCTGACCTTACCTATTTGTGACTGTTGATAAAGAACTAGAGATTAATTTAAATAATATGTATATTTTAGTGTACCCCCATGGTTTTTCTAAATATATCATTTTTCCCTTATCCATTTGACATATGTGGACTTTTTAAATGCCTCCAACTCCCTTTTAAACTCCTTGAGTCATGTAAGTTAATGTCTAATAAAATGGCCAAAGGAAATAGGGTGACTATCTGTCCTATTTATACAGGACTGAGGGGTTTCCCAGGTGTGGAACTTTCTATATGAAACCGTGACAGCCTCAACCAAACTGGGAGGAGTTGGCTGATGATTGGAAAGGAAGGCAAGAACATCAAGAGAAGTAGAGGGGCTGAATATTAATAACTGTGAAATCTACATTTGTTATTGATACCGATGTAGCAAACATAGTTTTAAGTATTATCTTTGTAAATTATAACAGGATGAAATTTTAGTAAACTTAATAGGAAGTTCTTGAATAAATGTTTTTCTCTGTTTGCACATTTACAGGATAGGGATAGCATACTACCTCACAGGGAAGTTGTGAAAAATCAGGGAGTAGGTTTATAAAGTACCTTCATTACTGTATTTCCAGTTGTGTGAATGCACTATACATTATAATAGTTGAATAAGAAGTCATTTCCAAAGTCTTCTCTTTTGTTTCTTAAACTTTTCTTTCTCAACTAAGAGTGTTAAACAGATATAAGAGCTAGTTTGAGTTTGAGATGATGTCCCTAGAAAAAAGATTGAAGCAGAAGGAACTGCCAAAACAGTGAATATAGCATTTAAGAATTAAGAATCTCTTCTACAGTGAAGCATCTGTCATTAGTGGCTCTTATCCTCTTGAATATTAATGTATTGATATTTACTGTGCTTCTCATGGATGAGTAATATCCACCTAGAAGGTATAGTGAAACATAGAAAACTGTACTTTCTCATCTCAAGGAGCTTACATGCGGTCAGATAATCAATGTATAAAAATGTAACTATTGTTTACAACACTGTTGTTACAGGCAATGATTCATGTGAATACCTTCTCTCAAGTGGCAGATTTCTTGGAGAGAAAGTTTGGCAACCTCACAGTTGCATGATGCATAAATACAAAATCAGGTAAGGTTTCTTCATTTTGTTGTTGTTGTTGTTTTCTAGGATGGATCTTAATATCTAGGGAAGAGAGGTTGGTGAAGCAAAGAAAATACTATATGGTATTTCTCTATATGATGGTAGAGAATTGCTGAAGAGTTGGGGGTGGGAGTGGGGGGTGAGCCCAAATGAAGATTCCTGCCAGAAGCATTGGGGGGGAAAGCAATTGTCCAAGCTTCTTTATCTAAGGGGAGAGAGAACCAGGCCCAAGACAATAAGTAGCCCGTGAGTGAAGGACTCCAGCTTTAGGACTTGAATAGCTACCTCATGGAGTTATTCTGAGAAAATGGATATAAAGCACTTAATATACTTAGAGTATCTCTTAAACACTTAATGAGGGTTGTAATTATTGATCATTGTAGAGTTAGTTGATCATCCGTGTGCTGGTTGGTTAAACAAACCTGGCCACCTATTTCTAAAGCAACATAACTGTGTGTATGATAATCCTGTACTACTTTCGTCACAAACAATGTGCTTTGAAATGCTAACATGCTGGTTTTATTTATTGTAATTAATGTTTCTTTGTTGATTTCAGTGAAGCAAAGAACTGCCTTGTAGATAAACATATTGCATTTATTGGAGATTCCAGAATTCGGCAGTTGTTTTATTCTTTTGTAAAAATAATCAATCCCCAATTCAAAGAAGAAGGAAATAAGGTAAAATTTATCTATTCTCATCATTAGGGTATTGTTTTAGAAGTTAACCACCTGGATAGTTACAGGAGGAATATGCCTCTCCACATTAACAAAGAGAACTATAAAAGTTTTACTTTGGTTTTGGGAAAGGTGATGGGAAAAAGGGATGATAGCCATAATGGGGAACATAATGGAGAACACAAGAAAAAGAATTGGTGGGTAAGGTATTAGTAAACCTTATATTACTATAAACTTCTAGTTTTCGGAAATAGAAAGTTCTTTTGGTAGAAAAACTTTTTAGAATTCCGTAGAAAGAAAACTAAGAGGGGCGCCTGGGTGGGTCAGTCGTTAAGCGTCTGCCTTCGGCTCAGGGCATGGTCCCAGGCTTCCGCTGGAAGCCTGCTTCTTCCTCTCCCACTCCTCCTGCTTGTGTTCTCTCTCTCTCTCGCTGGCTGTCTCTATCTCTATCAAATGAATAAGTAAAATCTTTAAAAAATAAAAATAAAAAGAAAACTAAGAGCAAATATCCCTTATTCTTCTTTTCATATTTTGCCATATTTCTTTTCAGTCTCTTAAGAAAGTGATAATAACCTTGTAATCTTTTAGCATGTACAATTTTATGTCTTGCTTCTTTTCCCACCACTTACCATAATTCACCGTATTTTTATATAATCAATGTAAGTATCTTCATAATGGCAACATGTTACTGAGTGGATATATGTAATTTTATATAATTCTTTCTTTTTGCAGTTTTCTATTTTTTCTTAATTTTACAATTTAAAAAAGGACATTCTTGATTACATCTTTGTGTGAAAACTCTGCTTTTTAGATTATTTCTGTAGAATTGAATCTCTATAATGCAAATATTAGGTTAAAGAATACAAACACTTTAAAAACTACTCATTATATTGCTAAACTATTTTAATGTATACTGCTATTAGCAATGTCCATCACGACCTAATTTTCTGCAGCTTTGCTGGCACTGGGCAATTATGCTGTATACTTAAAACAACAATGCAACAAATTCCTGCTCTTTTTATAGAAAATTTCTGATTTTAAAAATACATTTGTCTTTGAAAACTAACAAGAATGGATTTCTCTCTCTACGTATATTTAATTAATTTGTTGATTAATATTTTGTGGATTATCTCATCATATCTTTCTTTTTATACATTTTTAAATGATCTAAAATTCTAATCCCTGTCTTCAACTGCAGATGATTAGGAGTGGGCGATAGCAAGGAGAGAAAAGTAAAATACAAGAAAGTTTAGAATTGTAGCGGGAATAGCTCATGATTTTATGATGAAAATCTGCTTGTTCTTCTCAGCTTGCCCTATGGTAAGGAGTTGAAAAATGAGGGACTTCAAGCTAAGTATCTAGTTACATAGTCACTACATCCGTGGGAACTATTCCTTGTGAGGAGTCCATCGGCTATTAGAGATTTTGTCCACTAGGAAAGGCTAGTATAGATTTAAAATTTGAATAATGGAAAATGATAAAGTCCACTTTTCATTTATTTTGGTATCTGTAAATGTATTTTTCACTTGTATTTATATACACAAAATTATACAGAAGAGTTGGAACTGTTAAATGACAAGAGATTGTCACAGTTAAAATACTTTGAGTGAACTTATAAAAAGTAGAGAGATTTCTGACTTCAAAGAAACAGTTTTAATATATCTAGGCTTAGAATAGTGTGAATTTCTGAAAATTAGAATAATGGATTTGGCAGCAGTTAGTTGAAAAAAACTGTAGTGATTTAGTGTACAGCCAAAAGTAGGTACAATATGGTACATTGTTTCTGAGCCCTGGTTATAACACTAGGTTTCCAGTCTTTATTTTCTAGATGTGCCCAGTTAACCCACAATTACCAAACAAGATACATTTAAATTTATGTGCATTTTAAAAAAAAACAAAGACAGTTTGTCATAGTCTAAGAGAGACAGTTGCTGAGAAACTAGTTCAAACTGCTAGTGGAACATTTGCCAAAATGTATTTTACTTAGTTCCCTTGTCTGAACACCTGGAAGACACAGATTGTGTATTATCATTATTATTTTTTATTTATTTTATTTTATTTTATTTTATTTTTTTTTTTTTAAAGATTTTATTTATTTATTCGGCAGAGATAGAGACAGCCAGTGAGAGAGGGAACACAAGCAGGGGGAGTGGGAGAGGAAGAAGCAGGCTCATAGCAGAAGAGCCTGATGTGGGGCTCGATCCCAGAACGCCGGGATCACGCCCTGAGCCGAAGGCAGACGCTTAACCGCTGTGCCACCCAGGCGCCCCTATCATTATTATTTTTTAAATACATTTCTTGTGCCTCACACAGCTTGTCATATTGTAGAAGCTGATTATTATTATCTTAGACTTAGTATGAGTTTGTTTGCGGAGAATAAGAGTATTGAAGATAATTCTTTATTTGAATTTTTTTCTTCTCCATGTTGAAGGAAAAAAAAAATCTTAAAGAAGCTGTAGAGCAGGACTCTTCTCAAATTCCATTTTGGGGAAGACTAGTTCTGCAAGAAGCACTGGTCAAATAAGTTTGGGCAGAGCTGGATATCGTATCCCCCTTTTAGATGGCTTTAATTTAGGCTGGGATACTAAAAACTTGAGAAGTCTTGCAGAAAAAAACAAACAAACAAAAACAAAAACCAACCAAGCAACAACAAAAAAACCCATTTGTGTTGCTTTCAGCCAGAGGGCAAACTAGATACTCTGAGGGCCCCTTCAACCTCAAACCAGCTAGATCCTAAATTAAAAAATATATACTTGTTGATGTATTTCTGGACTTTGAGGAAATGGGAGACACTCCCCAGAAAAGCAACAAACCATGAGTCAAAACCAGAGATGGGAACAATAATAGCAGGCACTCAGTAGAGGTCCAGGCTGGCCTGCAGACAGATGCCAATAGCCACAATACTCTGTATTTAGAAGACAAAGCTTTGGGCTAGCAGATTTCTCAATGGTAATATTGGAAGCCAGAGGACACTAGAATAATAGCCTTAAACTTCTGACAGAAAGGAAATTTCAATCTAGAATTGTGTACCTAGCATACAAATGTCTATTCTTGAAATTTAGAACATTCAGATAAAAGCAGTAAGGGTCTACTGCTGGATAGATTTATAGTAAAGGATTTTCTAAAGGGTAAATATCAGAAAGAAGGGAAGTAATTCAGAAAAAAAAATGATCTGAAATATAAGAAGAAATGGTCAAAGAAAACCCTAAAGATGTATGTAAATCTAGACCAAGTGTCTATATAAAATGATAATGTCTTTTTACACTTTATAAAAAGACAGTTTTAAAGAACTGGCTAATAATAGCATGTAAGTCAGAGGAATATGATCCCAAAGTTTTCTAATGTCCTCTTTATTCTTCAAGGTATTATCTTACTTTAGAACTTAAAGATAGTAAAATATCAAGAGCAAGGACTAAAAGGATAAAATTCAGATGTGTGAATTCCAAACCAGAAGAAGAAAAAAATTAAACTGAACCAAACTCCTCTAATGCCAAATATATGTCTCACACGTATGTAACATGCACACACACATATATGCTCATACACATACATTCATATCTACATATATGAAAACATGTACATGTAAAAATCACTTTTTATATATATTCCATATGTATTTTAAAAACCTATGTATGTGTGAGGGAGCTAGAAATCAAAAAGTAAAGTGATAGAAACATAATCAGAATAAGTGCAAGTAGTCTAAACTTGTCAACTAAACACAGATTTTCTGATTGGTTTTAAAAAGAACTTTCTGCTGCCTAAAAAGACATATCTAAAACAAAAGGATATCAAGGTTTTAATTAGAAATGAGAAAAGATTTACTAGACAAATACTTAGTAAAGAAAGATAAGTCATATTAATATAAGACAGAATAGATTGTAAGGCAAAAAGTGTTATCAGAGATACAGATACTTTTTAATGACAAAAGTTTCAAATCACTAAGATTTTAAACTCGTGGGCATGAAATAAATTAACCTTAAAATGTATAAAGCAAAATTAATATGATTACAGTGAAGAGTTGACAAATCCTCCATCAAAGTGAGAGAATTGCTCACTGCTCATGCATTTAATGATAGGACAAGCAGAATTACTAAGCATATAGTTGACGATTAACATGCTGATTTTATGAACTTACAGCTCAATACTTAAAGAATACACTAAAAAATCAGAGAATATATTTTTTCCAAGCACACGTGGAATCTTTTTGACAACACATTGGGCCATTAGGCAAACCTCAACAATATCAGAGAATTGGTATCGTTCTTTCTGTATTAGATAAGTTCCTTTATATTCTAACTTAACCTGATAAAAATTCTAGAAGCCTACAGTAAATGTTCCGCACGGTGAAATGTTAGACATATTTATGTTAAATTCAAAGAGAAGACAAGGAAGGATGTCCATTATTGCTGCTTCTATTAAACATTGTATTAGAGGTCCTTACCCAAGGGAAGATAAAGACGTAGAGATTGGAAAGAGGTAGACTCAGAATTTCGTATGATACAATTATCTACAAAGAAAACTCCAAAGAATCTATAGAAAATTACTAGATGTAATAAAAATTTTAACAAGATAGCTGATATTAAGATGAATGTACAAAAATTAATTGTAGTAACTCAATAAAGCCGTTAAAAATGAATTGCTTATCTACACACCAGGAACATAGATTTCAAATTCTTTTTTAAAAATACTGTGTCTAATAGTTAACAAAAACCATATAGTACATAGGAATAAGCCTAGCAAATGTGGAAGGTCTTCATGTAGAAAAATCATAAAACTTTACACAAGCACAATTTAAAATGATAAAATTAAATGGGAGATATGTACTTTGTTCTGGAATGGGAAGAGTCAATATTGTAAAGATGTCAGTTATTCCTAAATTGATCTATAGATTCAATGTAATTCGAATAAAATCCTAACAGGATTTGTTATTGAACTTTACCAGTTGATTCGAAATTTTATGTGGAAGGGCAGTGGACCAAGAATAACCTCAACAGGTCTGAAGAACAAGGTGGAAAAGACTTATTTCCAATATCAAGATTTATTTTTAACTCTGTTGTAATTAAGACAGTGTGGTATTGGTAGAGCTAAACAAAGAAACCAATGGAACATGATATAGAGCTTTAAAATAAGCACATGTGGAGCACCTGGGTGGCCCAGTCCGTTAAGTGTCTGGCTCTTGATTTTGGCTCAGCTCATGACCTCAGGGTCCTGAGATGGAGCCCTGCGTTGAGCTCTGTGCTCAGCGGGGAGTCTGCTTGAGATTTTCTCTCTCCCTCTCCCCCTCCACTCTCGCTTTCTCTCTCTCTCTAAAATAAATAAATCTTTTAAAAAATAGAAAATAAAATAAACACGTGCATATACAAAGACTTAATAACAGAGATGCCATTGAAGATCCCTGGAGAAAAGGAGGTCTATCCAATTAATGATGTTGAGGCAATTGGTTATGTATATGGAAAAAGGTGAAATTGGAATGCCTACCTCACATCACCAAGTAAAATCATTTCTAGATGAATTTAGACTTAAATGTGGAAGCTAAAATTTTTAAACCTTTAGCAAAAATTAAAGAAGTGCAGGGGAATGTCTTCATTACTTCAAGTAAGGAAAAGTTTTTTGTGTAAGAAATGAAAAGTGCTAACCATAAACTAAAGGATGGATAAATCCACATACCTTAAGATTAAGAGAATCTGTTCATCAAAAGATACCTTACAGAAGAAAAGGCAAGCTATGAACTAGAAGATAATTATACATCCAAGAGATATAAGAACTCACAAATTAATTAAAAAAAAAAAAAAAAGACAACCCAATAGAAAACAAAAGAGGAAAGGCATGACCAGGCATTTCAAAGAAGAGGAAACATAAATCCCAGTGTAAATCTAAAAGTTGTTTAAGCATTGGTAATTTGGGAATTTCAAATGAAGACCACAGTGAGATACCATTATATACCTCCTTTAGTGACAGAAATTAAATTTTACAATGGCAAAAGATACGAAGTCTGACAAGATTTATTAAAGCCTCCGTATCTCTAAGTGTTGATGAGAGTATAAATTGTTACAAACACTTCAGAAAATAACTTCCATTATCATGTGAGGATGAACATTTGTATAGCCTGTGAACCTACAGAACTATTATTAGGGAAACTTTTATTATTCATTTATTAAGAAACATATACAAGAAGGTAACTATCAGTGCTGCTTATAATCTAGATTTGGTCCATTGTGTCAACTGACCTACACTCTACAAAAATAATAAATGTAATATTTGATATATATATAAATATAATAAATTGATTTAGGAAGGTTTTAAAAGGCCAGGAGATGTTCTAGATTGTAAACGATTAAAGAGACACGATAACTAAATACCTGATTTTAATTGAATTCTAGATTAAAATAGAAGAGCTATAGAGAGGACATTATTGGGAAATTAGGGAAATTTGAACGTGGACTGTATATTAGATTAATATTTTATCAATGTCAAGTTTCTTTGGTGGGATTATAGTATTGAAGTTATATAAGAGGATATTTATGTTCTTAGGAAATACATGCTTTATGTGTTTAAGGGTAAAATGCTATGTCTGCAGTTTACTTTCATATGGTTCAGTAAGAGAAAAACAATGTATATGTGCAGAGAACAAAAACGCTAGTGTAGAAAATGTAAACAATTGATAAAGGGTGCTCATTATAATTTTGGGGTACTCATTATAATTTTGTCAGTTTGCTCTAAGTTTGACATTTTTCTTTTAAGTTTGACACTTTTCAGAATTAAAAGTTGGAGAGAAAGTCAATTACAAGAAACAATATATCATTTAAGGATGCATATGCATGTGACAAAATTATATAATAGAAAGCAAAATAACAACAAAATTCAGAGTGGTGGCTCCTTTGGGTGAAGCAAGGAATTAAGAAGGAGAGGTCCACGTGGAGCACTCAGTGTGTGCCCTGGACTCGTGAGCGCTTGTTTATGTTTATGTTTACTGGGCTGTGTGATTATATATGTGACATTCTTTTGTATATATCAAATGTTACATTAAAATGGCAAAGGGAGAGAAGAGAGAGATTGAGTTCAATTAACTGAGCTATGCAAAAGGAGAAAAAAGAAAGTTCATGACACATTATTTCTCTGAATAAGAACGTTAACAAGGTTAGGATGGGATAGTAGGAGGAAAACACACATGTGATTTTGTCTGACCCGGTATTTCCAAGATTTTTTGGACCAAAGGAACTCTTTTTATAGAACACACCTTAAAGTACCATTGGTCCCAAGAGTCCTTTTGGGAAATGATGCTTGAATTTTACACGTTAGCCTGCTGATAAAAGCAAGCTTTATTTCACAGAGATACAAATATAAATACTATTTGTCTGGTTAAGTTAATGAAGACATTTCAACCTTGGTTTTAGGAAGAGAATTAGCTTCTTAATTTGACCACTTCTACCCCCACCCCACCCTGGATTCTGAACTCTGAAAGGATTTCTATTCTTTATGTGGAATGCTTGGTTACAAGAAGTTGTCTCCAAACTTTATTTTTTTCTTCAACTGTACCACTTATGTACGGTCTTCAAAGCGAAACCCAAAATAACCTAGAATCATATGTGTGCACCCCTGTTCAGACAGGACTGGCACGAGTATACTGGTGAGAACAGACTAGATGTTGCTGCAGCAGCAAACCACTCTACAATCTTAACAAATTCTTTTGTCGGTGCTGCATCTTGTGGATGGGCTGGCAAGAGGCTTTGCTCTGTGTGCTCCATCAGGGGTTCCTGCTTGTTGTAATTTGTACCATCTTCTAGTTGGAACATTCTGCCTCTGCAGTCTCAGCATTAGGTTAAGCCAGACTAGAGAATTGCCCTGGGAAGTGGAAAGTGACCCACATCACATCTAGCCACATAACATTGCCCAGGACTAGTCATGTGGTTCTGTCTAATGGGGGTTGGGAGGGGCTGGGATAGAACTGAGGAAATGCAGAGGAGTAATCCATTCCTGCCCTAGATAATACTAGGACTAAACTGAAATGTGGCAACCTTGGCAACAGATAATTTATGTAGGCATGTTTACATATTTGCTTGCATATTTGGAGTTGAGGTTTTATCTTTGAATTATATCTTAGATGTTAGAAATCACATATGAACAATGTAGTTTCACTTATATTTTAGTATTCAATGCAGATCTTTTTCCCTTCAGGTTGAATATAGATAATTGAGATGTGGTGCATAAATAAATTAACAAAAGCAGCTAAAGGGAGGATTATTGACATAAAATTAATTTATACATGAATGTTTCCCTTTTCTCTCTTTTTTTTAATGACAGCATGGAAACATTCCTTTTGAAGACAAGATTGCATCAGTTAAAGTGGTAAGTTCATGTAACAGCTAAATGTTGTGTTGAAACTATATTCATTGGTTAATTTATTTGTAGATGGACTAATGCTTTGTGTATACTAAATATATTTCAATGTATTTAGAGTAGATAAGAATGTTTAAAATGATTGAATAAATGTTTGTATGCCCTGTTTTATGTAATAAAATGGAAAACTTGGTCTCTCAGATATTTTTTTAATCCAGAAGAAAAGAATCTTGTATGTAGGTGTTCAGGATTCATATCCATAAAAGAATATGTGTGAATTTTCTGAATCCCTAGCTGCAGTGACTTCTCCTAGATACTGAGAATACGGTGGGGATCAAGACAAGGATGTCCTAGACCTAATGGATTTTGCAAGTCATGGTAGTTCTCTACACACGTTAAGTGTGGAATAAGGATGGTAGAAAGGAACAAGTGGGACATTAGGAATGTACAAAACAAGGAATTAAAAATCGTTTCCTCCTTGAGAAAGAGATGTTTTAACTGACGCTTCAAGGATCAGTAGAAGCGAGTCAGGCTCAGTGGAAGAGTTTTATGAGCATTGTACACAGAACAGTATGTGCAAAGTCCTGGAGAAAAAGGAGCACGTAGAGCTTCCTAGGAGCTGAACGAGAACCAAAAGGGTACTTAGCATGAGGGGGAGAGTGGCAGGAGAAAAGCCAGAATGTCTTCGTAGAGGCCAGATCCTGCACTTCGTTAGTAGTTTTAAGGACTTCGGAATTTATTCTGAGGGCTATTAAAAGTCCTCGAAATATGTAAGGAAAAATGTGGCAAGAGCAGACTTAAATTTTGAAAAGGTTACTACAGAGAGTAATTTGAAAGAAAGCGGAAGTGGATACAAGGAGAAGTATCATGAGACCGTTGGGAAACTGAGATGGGAGTGAAGGCGTTGCAGACGAGCGGGGGTGCACGTTCGGTACTCTGTATGACAGGTGCATGTTGATTTTGAATGGCGGATATAAGTTTCTTTGACTTTTTCTTTTCTTATGTTTCTTTTTTAGGATTTTCTGTGGCACCCAGAAGTTAATGGTTCTATGAAACAGTGTATCAAAGTGTGGACCGAGGTCTGCATTTGAAAATATAGGCCTTTCTAGTTTTAAGCAACCAAATTTTAAAATCTCATGAATACACATTGTTTTGCTCCCCCTTACTCACCTGTCCCTTTCCTCTGTACTTTATGCCAACTTTCTTAATAGCGACTAAATTGTGCTGGATTGATGCTGTCACTTTACTGAGAGGAGGGAGTTTTGACCCAGTACCTCTGCTGCCACCACTCTGACCCTACAGCCATTATGCTTATGCCACACTTTGCAGGCAGAGTTTTCTGTTACTGCTGTGGCCCAGTTCATTTAAGCCCAGGTCGTCTTCCTAGCACAACATACATTCTTTTGAGTGTTTTCCCACTTTGTCCTTCAGACTCATGCCCAGGTTCTTCAGGAACCTATTTTTTGTTAAATAGCCTATTTTCTTCCCTTTTTGTTATTACACTTGTGACCCAAAAGTCGAGCCTGGTGTATTTTGGCTCATAACGTTTGGAGATAAATTAGATATAAGGACAAGCATGCTATTAACCTCAAAAACCCCAGAGTCTTCACAAGTCCACTCTGGAATCTCCACAGAAGTCTCCATATAGCTCTTGGTCTGTCCTTTAATTAAACCTGTATTCTTTCCCAGGGGTGTTTGTATTCGGGATGGATAAAGCAACGTTCAATTTTGTTCACCTTGTTTTGCTTAATTACTTGTGCTGCAATGGTATTTTTCTTTGCTTCTTTTCACTTTACATGTTTAGTACTACAACCACTTCATATACCCGATAAGCTTTTGTAGTCAACATTTCTAACTTTGTTTCTTTGACAAAATGTGTTTAAGTTTTCAAAAAACAAAACTTGCAGACAACTTCTAGAATTCAACTTTCTGGTAAATTGCAGTCTCACATAATTGTATTTTGTTTTCGTTGATATGTTTATTGCAAAAGTATAGAATAATGTTACATGTATATTTCAAATTATTTAAACACATGTTTTCTATTTGTGCTGGACCGAAAAGTATATCCCTTAAAGCAGTAGATATTCACAGTTAAATAAATATCAATATAGTATAATTTATAAGTCCTGCAAAATCACCAAAGACCTTCGTTATTTATAACCTGGATATACATTGCATATCCACCTTTTCAGTTCTTATAGTTTGCTAAAACTAGTTTTTGGAGCATTAGCTTCTGTTGTAAAACTCCATATGACTATTGGGGGAAAGGAAAGATTGAGCTTAGTTAGGGAGATGGCCGTGTCATTACCTAAGATTGATTAGTTGATTGATTTCCTTTATTTTTAAGAGTATGTATGTATGCATGTATTTATGTATTTATTTTTTGGCTGTTTTCATAGTAAGCTGCTAGATCCTAAGAATATAATGATCCATATTTTTATGATTTATATAGTATTGCTAGCTTTATGCTGGGTATTAGGAGTGTGCTAGAAATTAGCCTCAGTCTCAGCCTTCAAAGAGTTTGCAATATCTAGTAGATGGTGACTTTCTGATGAATAGCAATATGATAAAAGGAAGAGTAACTACAGAATTGAGCACAAAGGACTATGAAAGCACCATGGATAGAGGCACTTACCATGGGGGTTGGTTAGATACAAGTGAGGGTTTAAGAAAGCTTTACAGAGGAGATAATATTTCCAGAAGAACTGTGGGGTCAGAAAGACACACTTATTAACTGAAATAGTGTTATTGAAGCCTACAGGCATAAAAGCAAAGTTGAATTTAGACAACTCTGCTATGATTCAACAGATATTTATTAATCACCTACCATTTTCTAGTACTAGGCTAAAAACTGGATATCTTGGTTAACATAATAGAGTTCTTCTCCTCAAAGAGCTTCCAGATGAGTGGTAGATATAGTTAATTAAGAAAGTAATGTGACAGGTACCAAAATAGGGGGAAAATAGGGTGCAGGATGATTGCAGAGCCAGGCACTAACTGTAAGTTTTCAAAAAACTAGTTTTCAGATAAAGTGATCTTAAGAGTGAGGGCCGAGGGGTGCCTGGGTGACTCGGTTAAGCATCTGCCTTTGGCTCAGGTCATGATCTCAGGGTCCTAGGATGGAGCCCCACGTCAGGCTCCCTGCTCAGAAGGGAACCTGGTTCTCCTTCTCCCTCTGCCTGCCGCTCCACCTGCTTGAGCTCTCTCTCTCTCTGTCAAATAAATAAAATCTTTTTAAAAAGCGGGGTGGGGGGGGTGAAAGCCTGGTGTGAGAAAGGAGGGTCGTTTCACACACAGGAAATAGTATGTGCAAAGATACTGAAGATAGAGTGTAGTCTATTCAGGGAATTTTTTTTTAAGTTTTTTTAATTATTTGAGAGAGCGAGAAAGAGAGAGCACGAGCACACACAAGCAGGGAGAAGAGGGAGCTAAGCAGGGAGCCAGACTTGTAGCTCTATCCCAGGACTCTGGGATCATGACCTGAGGCCGAAGGCAGACGCCCAACCGACTGAGCCACCCAGGTTCCCCACCTTTTCAGGGAATCTTACCAGCAGTTTTAGTCTGGCTGGAGCTTGAATTCAAAGCGCTCCTTAGTTATGTTCAGTTTTGGCAGTCAATTTCATGTGCCTCATCTGGGGAGAGAGCGGGTAAGAGAGGAAGTAAGCAGATACTAGTTTATGAATAATATCCTAAGCTCTCTTTGGTGTGGTATAGATTCACTTTAAATACTTCATGGTATATTTACTAAAAATAAGGGTATTGGATTGAACTTATCTTGAGGGTAGAGGAGAGCCTCTAAAGGTTTAAACAAGAGAATGATGACATATAGTGGGGTGGTTGTGGGGAAATTAGGCTAACCTGTGAAGAAACCAACAATTTAGATTTAATACTATAGGTGAGTAGTAGTCATTAAGAAGTCTGAGCTACTCAGGTGGATTTGGAGAATATGGGTACAGTGTGAGGTGAAATTTGAAGTTACTTGACTAGAAGACATCGACTAGGCAGCGGGTTTAGAGATTAAAGAGGGCTTATAATGGAATGATCAAAAAACTTGTGAGAAGGGGCAGTAAAGGGAGTAAGAGGAAAAGCAGAAGGATAATTGTAACATAACACACAGGGGAGGAAAAAGTTTTAAAAAGTAGACAGTCAGAAGTGTCACTTAAGGAACTAGACAGGGTAGAATGAAGCTAACAGAATGTGGCAATCCAGAGTTCTTTAATGGGGAGGTCAAGCCCCAAGTCAAAACGTGATCAATTGAGACATACATGAGAGATGAAAGAAATTGTCATAGCGAGGGCAAAATGCTCTTCCATGTCATCTATGGGTTAACGATGTGAGGGAGAAGGATTTGAGAGTCAGGTGGGGTCGAAGGAACATTTTATGAGGCTAAAGATGATTTAGCATTTTGTAGATGGGGGAAGGAAAGAGCCTAGAGAATGAAGACAAGATTGATGAGAGTTGGAGATGGATCATTCACGGGTATAGCCCTGGATGTAAAGAGGGAGGCAATAGAAAATAGAGTAAGGATTAGCCATTAAGAGGAATTGGGAGATATTTCTTGACTCTGTTGTTCAAGGAAGACAGACTGGGTGAGGTTGTAAGAATGGAGGAAGGAAGGCTAGAGTACACAAGCCAGATGAATTCTGTTTTCTCTTTGAAGTTTGAGAATTAAATTTTATATTGAAAGTGAGAAGGAAGGCAAGAGGGACCTGTAGAAGGGAGGTAAGATTTGGGATAACCAGTGTGAAGAATGGGAAAGGGAGCCATCTAGAGCTGAGGAAAAGTTCTACTAAAATAGCAGTGTAAAGAAGCACACTAGACTGGAAATAAGAATATCTAGGAAGGAAATTATTGTTACTCTTCTTCTCTGCTTTCATAGTCTTCTACACTAGCATGTATTACCTTTATGTGAGACAATACCTGTCATTTTTATTTTTATAGATGAGTCAGATTTTTTTCTATTTAAATTTCTTGCTTATTTTTAATTGTTCCTTGTACACATGATTGTAATGTCACGTCTTTGATGTTGTGGAAAGTACACTTCAGGAGTCACAAGACTTAAGCTCTGGCTTTGTCCCTACCAGGCCTCAGGAATACCCTACAAACTTGACTGAGTCTGTGTGCTTAATTTTATAAGATACATATAATGTCTTCTTGCCTATGTCACAATTGGCAAGAATCTATATTAAAATGAACTAATTTAGGAGAACTTAATAAATTACCAAGTGCTATATAGTTGGTAATATTAGGATTAGGACAATTTGCATTTGGTGAGGATTTCTACCAAATTTCTCCTTGGGTTTTTGTTTTTGTTTTTGTTGTTGTTGTTGTTGTTGTTGTTGTTGTTGTTTTGCACATTGTGGTCTATAATAATTAGTAGTTTATTTTGTTAAATACACATTGGATTTAGCTTTCCCAAAGATGACATTTCTCGTATTTTATCTAACATTTACACCATGTACCCTATAGGCTTCCACGAATATTTTTTTAATTTGCTGCCGTAATATATTAGAGCTTTACTCTAAACAGTTTACTCAGAATTCAGAATAATATTAGGCCATATTAGATTTTAGTGATGTGTTTTGTTTTGTTTTAAGAACATCAAAGAATTAAACATACCAGCTTCTTGCCATCCTGTTAACCACATAACCATGTACGGTTTTAGGCATTGGATGTTCCATCTTGTTGTATAACAAGAGTCCAGTAAGGAACTCTAGAAAAGTAAAATCCATTTAGAAGGAAAAGCTTAAATTTAAGGCAAAAAGTAAGTGATGTTACTTATATTAATTCCCTTAACTGGATAGAACACTATTATAAAGATTTTCTTTCTTTAGGATTCTGTTACAAAGCCCCATGTGATTGTAGCAGGAGCTGCCACAGTAAGTTATTATCTATGTTCTTACATAATGATTTTTGTTTCATACTTAAGGACATGCTAAGAAAAAGTTAACTTCTGTTAAATAGAATTCTTGATTGTACTTATATTTCAATTCCCATTTCTGTTATAATTAATGAGGCTGATGAATTTTCATGAAAAAATCTGAGTGAACTTCGTAAACTTGGTGTTAAATGTCAATATTATTTTATATCTAAAATTACATTCTTCTTGAATGTTATACCTTGAGTGTCTAATTTTATATCAGCTTTTTCTAATTGCCTTCATAGATTTCAAGAAATACTTTGACCAAATTTTATTGTAATGTTGAATAAAAATGGAGTTACCTTAAAATAATAACTTCTGTTACAATAGAGCAAATTATAATTTTTCTGTGATAAATACTGAATTAATGCTTAATTTTTACTTCTTAGTGGTCTATCAAGATTCACAATGGCAGCAATGAAGCGCTTTCGCAATATAAAATGAACATTAGCTCCATAGCACCACTTTTAGAAAAACTGGCAAAGACTAGTGATGTTTATTGGGTCTTACAAGGTAAGGAATGAGTAATGAACAAATGGCATTTTGTATATTTTTTGAGGCATGGGTTTTTATTGTCTTCTGTTTCAAGAAGCAAAATTACTCCTTTATAAGAATAAATCTTGAAATAAGATTTGTAAAATTAGAATAATTTGAGTTATTTGCTTTCCTTTTTTGAACCTAAGGAACAGACTAATAGATATAATAAGTAAAAATAAATCATAAATAAACAAAAATATCCTTCAAGGAGCCTCCGCATATAAAGTGACTGTAGAATATAACAAAGAGAATAAGTTCTCAAAGGCAAATGAGATGTTTAACTCTGATTTTGTTTCTTGCAAAGTATATTTATTATAATTGGAAAATACAGAAGAAATTATTAAGTCTGTTTCATAATATTAGACTCATTGGAAGTAAATGTACTTTGGAATTGACAGAATATATTTAAATCATACCATCTAGTTTATACTTGGTAATGAAATTCTTTAAGAAAAGTTGACATTAGATCAAGTCGTTTCAGGAGTTTATTGAATGTCCATTATTTAATGCCTAGCATAATATGAAATTGCCTTGGATATTTTAGCAATTCAACTTGCTTGTCAGAAATTCTTATGATTATTTCCAAATTGAATGTCAAGTTGAGTGGAACAACAAGGGTGGTGATAATCTGTTCTGCAATCAATATTATTTATGGACTCATTGTTAACCTTTCTCTTACTAAAATGAGAAAAATTTATTTATGGTAAGTGATAAGGGACCTTGGTCCTCAATAATATTACTTCCTAATTGTGTCAATAAAGCAATGACAGGAGAAAAAAAAAAAAAGATTGACTGCTACTCTTAATTAGGCAGTCTTCCCCAATCCAGTTTTAAATTCCCATTGCCCAGTAGAACTCAGCATCCCCAAATATTAAACTCTTAAGACATGCTAGAACATAAAATTGTTTCCTGAAGGCTGTGTACGTAAGAGAAAAAAGGGATAAAAGTTCTTTAAATTTGAAGGAGCTACTGATTGATTGAAAACATCTGAACTTTAACAACAAAATATGAAATGCAGTCAACTAACTTGCATGATCACAATTTCTACCAATAGGGATTTTTTAAATGTGTTTTCAAAAATATGTGTTTCATGTGCAGATCCTGTGTATGAAGATCTATTAAGTGAAAATAGGAAAATGATCACTAATGAGAAAATAGATGCCTACAATGAAGCTGCAGTCAGTATTTTGAATAGTAGCACCAGAAATTCTAAATCAAATGTTAAAATGTTCAGTGTTTCCAAATTAATTGCTCAAGAAACCATCATGGAATCATTGGATGGCTTACATCTCCCTGAATCAAGCAGAGAAACTGTAAGAATTCTTGTATCTGTCAGAAGATAGAAACTATAATATCTTATTGGTTATAGCTGTACATCACTATAATATGGTAACAAATAATTTATTTTATTTCAATCTTAATTACTTGTAGTTATTCCATCTAAACATATATCCACACATAATTTTGCTTTCCATCACCTTGCTGAATACATTAGTGAGAGTTTTAGTAAAAAGGGGAAGAAGTTATGCTAGGGAGGAAACGAAGCTTCATTTATTGAGTGCTAGTCACTCTTAATATACCTTATCTCCTAAGAAGCTTATAAGGTCTCAGCACGCTCATGTTTAAAACTATTACTTTATGTTCGCTTTGCCTTAAACCTTAAATTTATAAGATTAAGCTTCTGTGAAGAGCACATTTTTAAAATATGTAGAACCATTTTTATTTCCTTACAGTTCTTAAACCCTAAGTATTATTCAAGGTATGTAGTAGTTACTGAACAAATCCAGATTGACGGATGGAAAGGGATTTCAGGTTAAATAAGAAAGAGAACTGCATAATTGTAAATTTTCACACACAGTACAACAGATACTGTTATTGTTTTATCACAAAGCAGAATCTTCGTGAGGATCACATAACCGCTTTGAGTATTCAATAAAAGGCAATGATTCTGTTCCTGTCTTGCAGAAAAATATGTGTTTGCATATATACACACATGATTCTCCATATACTTTAAGGGGCTTTGTGGACCCCCTAGAACTGGTTAAGAACCTTAGGTTGGAGTTTGTAGGCTAGTATCATCAAGAGTGCCAGGTAAAGAACTTCGTGAAGTCACAGGGCTAAAAGGAAGAGATTTTTTAAATAGTTGAGTCTTTTTGAACGCTTATGCATAAAAAATATAATCATTTTAGAGTTCCAAAATTGCCTAAACTATAAAATTTTTATAAAACTAGATTTGACTGAACTTTCAACTAGACAGAATATTGGCAGCTTGTCTAGAAGATTTTTATTATAATGAAACCATGTTGAAGATTCCACATTTTTATTTAACATTAGAAATCTTAAAACATTAGAATCCTAAGTGGTCCGTAAACTGTAAACCAAATGAAAAGCAAATTACAAATATTGTTAGCTACGAATTAGTGATTTTTTTAGTGCCAGTAATTTTACATCTTTTTTGTATATCTAAAGACTGGGACTCTATCTTAAGTATCCTGGTATCTTCTGTATTGAAAGTCTGCTAATTAAAATTCTTTGGGCTTTGACATCTGTCAGTATTTTTTTCACCAAGGTCATGGCCCATTAGCAGCCATGAAATGGGTATTTCTCTTTTTAAAAGAATAGAATAGTAAGGAGGGCACGTATTGCATGGTGCACTGGGTGTTAAACGCAACTAATGAATCATTGAACTTTACATCAGAAACCAGGGAGGTACTGTATGGTGACTAACATAATACAATAAGAAAACATTAAAAAAAATAATAAAAGAATAGAATAGAAAAATGTCAAAGTGCGTTCCAAATAGTAAGGAGAGGTATTGTTTCCTATATATGTGTTCTGGGTCACATTATTAGATGAATCTTTCATTTTGGATCATAGTCCAAGAAGTTTGAAAAACCCTGAACTGGGTGTTACAGCTTGAAGGAATACCATTATTTGCATGAGTGTTTGGGAAGTGGTAGCAAAAGGTACAAAGGCATTTTGGTTTCAGTGCTGAAAAGTCAGTAGTATTCACAAGAGAAAATCTAATGCGAGATATATCACTGACAAGATAATAACCAAATAACTTGATTTGTTCACAGAGTGCAATGATTCTTATGAACGTGTATTGCAATAAGATTTTGAAGCCTGTAGATGGTTCCTGTTGTCAACCTCGGCCTCCTCTTACTCTCATACAGAAGCTAGCTGCTTGTTTTTTCACTTTATCTATTATCGGATATTTAATTTTTTATATAATCCATCGTAATGCTCACCGGAAGAATAAGCCATGTACTGATTTGGAAAGTGGAGAGGAAAAGAAAAATATTATCAATACCCCTGTGTCTCCGTTAGAAATACTTTTACAGTCTTTCTGCAAACTTGGCCTAATAATGGCTTACTTCTATATGTGTGACCGTGCAAATCTATTTATGAAGGAAAACAAATTTTATACACATTCAACTTTCTTTATTCCAATTATCTACATCTTGGTTTTGGGAGTATTTTACAATGAAAATACTAAGGAGGTAAGAGTCATTTTCTTTTTAGCTAATGTTATCCTTTTTGTCTCATTATAAACTCTGGATTAAATAAATAATATCATTTATCATGCCAGAATATTCAAACATGTATATAGAAGACAAAGGGATATTGTAGTTGTTCTTTGCCTCATGGACTGTTAACAGTTGCTTTTTCGAAACAGTTTGGAAAAAGTTCAGAGAGTCACATGAAGGTTGTTGAAAAGTCGGTAAATAACGATCTGTGAAAAAGGTGTCGTAACTTAGTGTTATTTTGCCTGTTTGGGGATGGAGAAAATGGAGGTGCTCCCAATTGTATAATGGTCTGCAAACATGAGATACTATTATCTTATATCAAGTAAAAAAAAAGTAACTGAAAAAAAATATATATATATATTTTTAAAGATTTTATTTATTTATTTGGCAGAGAGAGACAGCCAGCGAGAGAGGGAACACAAGCAGGGGGAGTGGGAGAGGAAGAAGCAGGCTCCCAGAGGAGGAGCCTGATGTGGGGCTCCATCCCAGAGCACCGGGATCACGCCCTGAGCCGAAGGCAGACGCTTAACGCCTGCGCCACCCAGGCGCCCCTGAAAAATATATTAACAAATGCCTATATGCACAAACATTTTATATTTTTGTATTTATACAGGCAGACATGTATACACACAAATTCGAATATACAGAATAACGTGGGCACTGCTTACAATATTCTGAATTTCCTATTTTAGAATCATTGTAATTGCTTAGAGTATTAGTGCAACTTCTTTATAAGGAATGATTTAGTTGAATTAATAAACTCTGTTGTAAGAAATAACTCTCATACGAGGATGACTAATCAGTTTTTTCATCTCCAGTGAGAATATCCTTGGGAAAATAAACCATAATAATAGATCCTTTTTTCACAATAAAGTGTAAGAGAACTTAAGGTCTTTTCTAGCTGAAACTCTTAAGATTTTTTTTTTAAAGAAAATTATAAAGTGCCATTTTTTAGCTTTACAAACATATCTGTCACAGTATAAATGTAATCTTAATATAAAACCATGAGTAGCAACTCAAATATTTAAAATCTCTTTGTTTATATTAATTTTCAAATTCATATTGTATTTTAAATAGTTTTATTGTATCTTTTATCAAATCAAATGCCAATCTTTGTTTTTCCCCCCAAGGTTCTTTTGACAGAAGCATTAGCTTTATATCCTATAAGAAAAATTTACTTAATAATATCTTCATAATGAATTTTAAAACAGACTTTGGTTCTTTTCCACAGACTAAGGTGTTAAATAGAGAACAAACAGATGAATGGAAAGGCTGGATGCAACTTGTGATTCTGATTTATCATATCTCTGGAGCAAGTACAGTAAGTATTTTGAGTTTACATTGAGAAGACATAGGAAACGGTGGGACTATACTGTTTCTTTCAGGGCATCACCTCTTTTGGGTTTTATATTCACCATTTAGAGACCCATTTTATTTCCCACCCAAACTATGCCTTCCCATTCTTCTCCTAACACCTGACTCTTTGAGAAGGTATAGTTTTAAGGCAATAATTTGTTTGTAATACTTGGCCTTAATTTTAATCTAGTAGAAACAGCTGATAACCTAAGGCTATTATTTCCTGCCACCCTGCTGAATAGCTAATTAAACTTGGGAAGAAACTGTGTGGATGCAAAGGACTTCAAATAGGCAAGTTACTATCAAAAGAAATCAGGTTAGATGATTATATTTATATTCTACCTTTACTTGTATTTTAGGAAGTTTGGCTAACTGTTTTTACTCCTTTAAAGTTTAAAAACCTTAGAACTCTTTTGCCCCAGTATTCCAAGAACTCAGGTCCTAATGGACCACCATTGTAGCATTGATGAGCCTTACTTCCTAAGTATTACCTCCTCCATGAGCTGGAGGACCCTTTCTTTGCTCACCTAGTGCTTCTGTACCTGGACAAAATCATTTTTTCCTTCTCCCTAGGTGTCTTAAAAGACAGGATTCTCATGGTCTCGGAATACCCTGGATTTATCAGGGGTAGAAAAATGTATTCCAAGTTGTAACATTCCAGCCTACATTGCAGTTAAAATAAGCTTTTGAGGGTGAACCCAGGTATCTAATAACCACTTTTCACACAAGTTTCATAGTGAAGATACAAACTAATTACTATAAAATATGTTTTGAAAATTTAAGAAACTCATAATTATGGAACTGCCAAACTGTTTTTTGTTGCTGACATAAACTACACCTCTGTAAATAGTATTTGAATCAGTGATAAATTGAGATAAGAGGGGGAGTGTTGTCCAGATAGAAATATTTTGAAATTTCCATAGCAGCAGTTAAGAAGGTAAATAATACTGAAGTTTTTTTCTCTAACAATTTTTCTCTAACAGGTATCTCTAAAAATTTGAAAATAATATTCTTCATTGAGTCTTTTCATTATTTTCAAAAATTGTCAGTGATCTTATGGAAGGTTTGTTTGAAGGGCAAAAGGTAAAAGAATGCAGTATAATTTATACTGAAATTGTATGGCTCCAATATGTGTATTTGTGGCGGCAGTGAAATTCCCGTGACACTGCAGCTGAGGGGGACCTGGCGTGTTCAGGTGTTTGCAGAAGACCCCAGACAGTGGAAGAGATCCGAGGCAAGGCTAGAGGAGGCTAGTAAGATTTAGCTTATAAGCCCAGTTCAGAATTTGGAGGATGTATTTGTCAGATTCTCTAAAAAGTAAGTAAAGATGAATATTGAATCCTAGAAATATCTCTGACATAAGAATAAAGATTAGATTAATTTGAGAGGGAAGAAAGGCTTTGTTTTAAGAAAATGCCACTTAGAGACATAATTAATTGCGGACATATTAAAGGGTGATACTCCTATTAAAAAAAATCAGATAGAAAGAATTAATGGCAGATTAAGTTCCTCAATTCAGTGATTCCAGAAAGAATTTGGATCATAAAAGAATGAAGGCAATTTGGCATTCTATTATAATCATTTGCCAAGCTAGCATTCTAATTCTAATATATCTTAGACTACATCCCAATATATCCTAAATTACAATTTTTAAAAATCCGTGTTCTGGAAGGACATACTTTTCATTAACAGACCATTTGTTATGATTAATTAACATATTCCTGTTCTTTTATATAATAGGATTTTGTGGTTAAAAATTACCTGTATCTACATTGGCAAAGCATTATTAGCATGGGTTAGAACGTATTTTGGGACTTGATTCTTGGATATTTGAGGGATTACCCTCATTAAAAACTCTTTTTAACTGTCACGGTTATTTTAATTACCTAATCTTAATGTTTTTTATTTTGCGTAAAATATGTCAAACTTTAGTTGTGCCATGTTTCTATACTAAAATAGAAACCATAAAAAAATACAGAGAATTATTAAAATAATCCAGATGGTCTGGCAGATTGCAGTTGTTGGTATAAACACTCCTTTAAAGCATAATTTATAGGAAATATGGATAAAATACTGTGAATTTAAATACGGAGAGTACAGCACGTTAGGTTTATACAGTAGATGATTTTTTTTTTTTTAAAGATTTTATTTATTTATTCGACAGAGATAGAGACAGCCAGTGAGAGAGGGAACACAAGCAGGGGGAGTGGGAGAGGAAGAAGCAGGCTCATAGCAGGAGAGCCTGACGTGGGGCTCGATCCCAGAACGCCGGGATCACGGCCTGAGCCGAAGGCAGACGCTCAACCGCTGTGCCACCCAGGCGCCCCTATACAGTAGATGATTTTGTCTTGCACTGCAGGTTTTTTTCTTTTGGGAGTTTATAAGCAACTTTCATGAAAGAATCTGAATAAAAGATCTTGAGGGAAAATTTGTGGGACTAGAAAAAGAACAGAATCAGAAGCTAGCTAGCTATTAATTATAATGCAGTTGGAATTCCAAATATATTTAATACTAAAATTTTGTTGTAATACTTGACTCATGAAAGATAAAAAGAAAATAATTTGGATTAAAGGAGAATAAAGAGAAATGACAACCAAGTGCAATGCATGATCCTTGACTCCAGATTGCGAAAAGAAAATCTTTTAAAACCGTGAAGGGTGTTACCGGGACAATCAGGGATATTTGAATACAGATTTACAATAGATACTGTTGTATTCATATTAAATCTTGGGTATGATAATGATAATATGGTCATGTAAGAAACTATTCTTTCTTCTTAGAAGATACTTGCTAAAATATTTAGGGATGATGTCATGTAGTCTTTCTTTAAACATTCTTTAAAATGGGTCAGCATGGTTTATGGGTGTGCATTGTACTATTGCAATTTTTCTGTTGGCTTAAAGTATGTTAAAATAAAAACTTGGGAGAAGTATTACATGAAATTTGTAATAATGCAACTTTGCCAGGTATTTGGCAGATTATTGTGATGGTGCTTAATTTAATTTAAATGAATAGTATTTACTATTTAAATGTAATAACTAAGTCTTGACTCTGTAGGCCCAGCCCCAGTCTTGAGGGGATTTCAAAGCACGTTTTATGGACAGTGGTTGAAGTAACTGGGAATAGTTAACCTAGATTGGACAGCCGTTTTCAGATACTTATAGAACAATCAGATAGAAGAGTGATTAAGTGTGTACAAATGGCTCTAGAGCTAGACTGTCCATTATGGAAGCCACTAGCCACATGTGGCTGTTGAGTACTTGAAATATAGCTGCCTGGAATTGAGATGTTCTGTGAACATGAAAGACATACCACTTAAGTATGATTCATTGTGATAAATGCATAGTAAGTTCAAAAACTTAGTATAAAATATAAAATATCTTACTACATGATTATTACATGTTGAAATGATAATATTTTGAATGTATTAAGTTAAATACGTTGTATTTGTTAAAATTAGTTTCACTTGATTCTTTTAACTTTTCAAATATTCTGATAGCCATATTAAAACTGTATTATGTGGCTCGCATTTTATTTCAATTGCATAGCACTGTTCTAGAGGGCTGAAGTTGGTAGCTTTTATGCAGAGGTATATCTTTTCTTGAAAAGGAAATTTATGGTAGTAAATGATCATCTGAAAATGGAATGGATTGCCTTGGGAATTTGTATGTTTTCTGCTATTAAAAAAGTGTTCAAGGGGGCACCTGGGTGGCTCAGTTGGTTAAGCATCCCACTCTTGATTTCGGCTCAGGTCATGATCTCAGGGTTGTGAGATCAAGCCTCCTGTAGGGCTCTGCGTTGGGTCGTGGAACCTCCTGAAGATTCTTTCTCTCCTTCTCCCTCTGCTCCACCCTTCCCCACCCTCTAAAAAAAAAAAAAAAAGGTGTTCAGATACTTGAAAGGAATATTTTAGAGTACTCTCAAGAATAAGGTAACAGGCTTAGATTAGATAAATCCTGAGGTTATTTTAAGATGACATTTGCTACCTTCATTATCACTATGATTCTAGTGTGTTACACCTTCATTTGAAAATTTGATTTAATGATGAGATAAGAAATTTTAAAAGAACTAATGATGAAGGGCAATAAATAAAAACTATGATGTATGGATTGTGAGTGCTTTAAGAACGCTGAGGAAGGAAAAATGACTTTCATCTGAGAGTAAAGACAGGAAATTTTGAACAGGGCTCTGAAGAATAGGATTTGAATAAGCAAAATTAGGTCACAAGAAGAACATTCCTGGGTAGAATAAACAGATAAACAAAAGGAAGGTGACGGAGAGGAACAAGAAGGACCAGTATGGGACACAGAGAATCTTAACAGTTTGGCTAGAATGGAGGCGGTATTAAGGAATTTATGACCTATTATATATTCAGGGGGGTTTGCCTTCTCAGAAAAAAAAAAAGATATGTTCAAGGGTGTGTTCAAGGATATATACAAAAGATGCATACGTTCAAGGACTTATAAAATCTCTTTAGGGTGTCTACTTAATTATTTTTTCCTACAAAGTATCACTTGGGGAAGACACATGAACCTGAAGTGGCCATAAGCAGCGTCAGTGCTGGATAATTACAGAGGTGATCAGATGAGTCTATAAAATAGAAGCCAAAAAATTTTTACATAGATTTAGTAATTATCCCTGAAAGAATGGTCTTATAATTGCAAGGGTTGGATGTCACTGAATAGGCTTTTAAAAATCATTTTTAAAAAACAGAGTACTAGTTGTGTTGTGGAGATCATGAATATACTTGGACCAGTGGCTGATGGACAGGGTGAATGACAGTGTTGTAGGGTTATGAGAATTAGGACTTATAAATGAGATGATATTTCCAGTGATTCCCATAAAATATAGATCAGAAATGTGTTACATTTCATTTAACTTAGAAGTGAAACTAGGCTGCTCTGAAAAACCATCGTAAATGATTCTAAGGGTCTTGGTCATGATGAAACATTGATGTGGAAGTGTAAAAATTATTTTATAAATTAGGAGTGGGAGGAAATAATATTTCTAAATTATGTTTGCATATGTTTTTTAATATATATTTGTTGCTAAATAAATATTGTAAGTAGTTATATGACAGTTTACAAATCTAAAGTCTATGTATTTGAGGGGGCCAAAAATGTGGGATTTTGTTTTGTTTTTTATCTTCTCATTGGTCAAATGTGAAATCTACAGTTACCTTGTACTCAGCATATCTGGTGATTAATAATTATGGACATCATATCTTTAATTCCAAGTGGAGGAAATGTACAGTGTTTCACATTTATTAACTCCTGCATTCCTCATAAGAACCTTCTTGTTTTGCAGTTTGGAAAACTCACTTAAAGTCACGTAGCTAGTAAGTGGCAGAACCAGAATTTGAATGAGGTCTGATTCCAAAAATCTACATTTTTTTTAAACTCTTGCTATGTTGCCTAAGTTTTAAAAATAAATCTTTTTATTGAGCTCATGCCAACTGGTAACAATGATCCTTTGTCTTGACTAAACGTATTGGTTATGATAATTCAAAGTATAGTTAGTGCCAACATATTTCACCTATCTATTTTTGTCAACAGTTTTTGCCTGTGTACATGCACATCCGGGTTCTGGTTGCTGCATACCTATTTCAGACAGGGTACGGGCATTTCTCATACTTTTGGATCAAAGGGGACTTTGGAATTCATAGAGTCTGTCAGGTAGGAACGTATTCGGTTCTTTTCTTTTTCTTTCATTATGGCGTGAAAATATAAATATGGTCATTATAAGGACGCGGATAATTTGAATTTATGAAATTACACTTTAAAGTTGTGTTATTTCTGTGTTCTGTGGTTAATAATTCAAGATAAATAATTTATTACTGAGGGAAGGGAAAATGTAATTTAGATGAGTGTCTAATAAAAGCACTAGTACACAAGGGACAGCATTGCTAATTCAGCTCGGTTTTGTACAGGAAATGTACAGTTACCTGGGATTATTATAATATGTTTTCTTTAAGAAGAGGATTAATATTTATTAAGTTGCTGCCTTGTGCTGGGCACTTTCTGAATATTATTTTATTTATCCCTCATTACAACCCAGAGTTGTGATTTTCATGTTTACAGAAAGGACACTGAGGCTCAGAGAGGTTAAATAATTTGCCTACGATCACATAGTAAGGGGTACAGCTCAAATAGCAATCTGCTCAAATTCTCCGTTCTTTGAATGACATCACACTGTCTGAAATGACTGTTACAGGGGTCCCAAAGACACTTTTTAATTTGAGTAATATTATTTTGTATCTATGACAACTCTCAATTTAATCGTAAATGGGGTAAATCAACATCAAACAGAGATGAAATGGACACCCTTTCGTTGAGGTAATCTAATCTCTGCTTATAAACTGTAGCCCTAGGAAGGAGGCTTATGATTCTTCCCCTGCATTTAACAAGATGGCAGTTGTAGCCAGAGGACAGCTCAGCCTGGTGCTTTGCTTGGATTTAGTTAATATAATGATGCATAAATATTTTATATTCAACTCTTTACAGTGATTGTAGAACGAATGTAATTTGAAGGATTAGTAAAATGTATTTGTACAGTTATTACTTTAGACTTAAATAAATGTTTATACTCTGTCAGCGAGAATCTGTCTTTGCTCTTCTTGCATACCTGGAATGAAAACCATTTTCTTCTCCTTTTTAATAGGTCCTATTTCGTCTCAATTTCCTGGTAGTGGTGTTATGTATAGTGATGGATCGGCCTTATCAATTCTATTATTTTGTTCCCTTGGTTACCGTATGGTTCATGGTCATATATGTTACTTTAGCCCTATGGCCACAGATAATCCAAAAAAAAGCAAATGGTAAATATAATCTCTTACTGCTAATAAATATATTCTTTTAATGTACTAAATTTCTTTTTAGTTGTTAAAGGCTATTTTTGACACTTGAAACTTTGTTCTTAAACTATGTTCCTAAAATGTCACAGCTAAACTAATTCAAGTGATATATAACAGGGCCGATTAATAAGTGGCATGTATATTGTATGTGTCTGTTCTTTTTTTTTTAATCTAAATTTTTCAAAGTCATTTTACATATCAGCTAATGCAACAGTCTTCAGACTGTCTTGTACAGAGCCAGAGTGAAGAGCGCTAGAAGAGAGAAGAGTGAGCCAAATAGGGCTCCGGGCCCATACATCCTTCTCCAGTCTTTGGCAGCTCTGCTTTATTTGCTTTTTAGCCTATATTGAGAATTTTGGATAAGCATTCATTTGCAAAAAGGCTTTTTGTGTTAGCCAGGTTTAAAGAGCACTAATATAATTTATCGTCTAGACAACCCTTAACACAGTTATTCTCAACCTGTTGTACATACAAGGAGACCTAAGTGCCCAGAAGGTCGTCACCTTCAAACTCCACACAGCCAGTTACTGATAATGTTCAGAGTGAGACCGTGCTCATTTATCTTAATGCTTCTTACCCTCAAGATCAGATCACTGAAATAAAAGCTTCCCTCTTTCAGAAACATTAAAAGTTGTTGTTTTTAATAATTTTTAAATCTTTCAACCAAATACTGTGTATCAGAAATATTTTCCACTGACTCCCATTATAATGTCGAATAACTTTTTCAGGTAAGAGTTGAATTCCAGCCTTTCATCAAGCCCATGAATGTCTTTAAACAGCCTCTGTAGCTTAATCCCGTGACACAAACCTAGCATATTAATCAGATGAAATCAATATATATAAACTGTGAGCACATAACTTAAAATACGCATATGTTAAAATACATCTTAAAGTTAAACCCTGCTCCATGAGGGAGTTCGTAAGTTCTCTCCTTGGAACTCTAACGTTTCAGCAGTATTACCTAAGCTATATTCAACATGAATGTTAGAATTATATTGAATATATTGTTCCAAATATTGTTGTGCCTTTGAATAATAAATAGGTATAGTTGAATGCAGGAGGTTTTTTCAGATATATTTATAGTAGATGAACAGGAGATACAGAGGGTGTCAGGCGTAGGCTGTGGCCTTTTCCCTTGCGAGGATGTGCTTCTTTTCCTTTTTGCCCTTCTTACAATTTATACCACTTACATATAATGTATCCTGTGGGCAGCCTTTAATTATTTTAAGAACTATGCCGGGTGTTAATATGTTAAACAGATATGATTAATATGTTTTCTCATGGAAATTTATACCTCTTAGTAAATTAAATATTTTCTCTCTTAGGAAATTGTTTCTGGCATTTTGGCTTACTGTTGAAACTAGCCTTCTTGCTGTTCTGTATATGTTTTTTGGCATATTCTCAGGTTTGTACAGTTTTTTCAGTTTATATTTTGTTCTATTTTATTTTAAAGTTCAAGTCTATTAAAGTATGTGAGAAGAGTCAGAGCTTTTTTTTAGCTTCATTTTTTAATGACTGTAATAAAAGTGTCACTCTGTAGTTGACTACTCCGTGTAGTTCTTTTGAGACCCATCTACTTTTGTTACCACTGTTTTTGTTGTAAGAGCAATTTAAAGCTCTTCCTCTGGCAATTGTTCAAAATCCATTTTACTTGACTTTGATCAATCAGACGTTTATTGAATGCCTCTTATAAGACGCTACTCTAAGTGGAGATCAAAATTCTCTTGACAGACTTTGCAACTTGGTTTGTGCATTATTCATTGCATCAGAGTGTTCCTTGATTTTTCCATAACTGCATAGAGCAAAATTTTGGCAGTTAGCAAAACCAACTTAGGAGCAAATGGGTTTGTATATGTGTAGTATGTTTAATTTAATACAATTTTTGGTCATTTTCTTACCTCTGCCGTTTTCTCCCCCTATTACGGTGGTTGAGGTTTGCTCAGCTACTTCAGCAAGGTGGCAAACTGCTACCTGCTGGTCAGTCCATCAGGCGGACAGATTATTTGGGCAGCATGATATTTATAACAAAATATGTTAATTCAAATGCCTCTAGTTGTGACATATTCTGCAGTTTGCTCCCATTTCCAACATTCCCTGTGTTGGACTTAGCTGTGTCACGTGCAGGTGCCACATAAGCATCGTGTGTGTGTGAGTGTGTGTGAGTGTGTGTGTGTGAGTGTGTGTGTGATCTTATAAGCTGGTTTTCATTTGTTTGTTTTGTAGGCTTTCATACTTATTTTCATACTTAGAAATAAGGTATTTTATTTCTGCCTGACCTCCAGGGTTTTTTGCAGGAGATTTATAAAGTAATAGGGGAACGATAACCAGTGTATAAAGATGTAGCCAGGTAACTGCAACAGCTGCTTGACCCTTGTTAAAATTCCAAACACTCTGTGGTGCATCTGAGGGAGAGAAGGGAAGGTGAACCAGGGTTCAATAAAGACACTAAAGAAGGTTTCCCCAGCTTTGGATCAGTGCACTGGAAAAAAAAAAAAAAACTCGTGGCTTGGTATAGCCCAGTGTCCTGCACAAAATGGGTGTTCACTAAATACTTGCCCTTTGAGCACATAAGAAACAAATTTTTAATCAGAAATAATATTTTAAATGATAAATGCGTCACATATATCTGATCTATAAGACCGTGTATCTCTAATAGATGCTATGTATTTCTCTGTTTCATATCGATATTATATTTATATTTCTGTATTTCATATCAATATATATGATCTATAAGTACTTTATATTGCAACTCTTGGTAAGAATCGTCCTCTGTTTTCTAAGGCATTGATTTTGATAGAACCTCTATTTAATAAGCTGTAAGTATTTTAAATTCTTAAATGGTTAAATGGAGACTATTACATTTCATTAAAATAATAAACTTCTTCTAACCTAAGCATTCAGCCTTACCTAAAATACAATGCTGTTTTTCTTTTTTCTTTTTTTTTTGGTTTTTAATAGCCTTTTTAAAAATTGTTATGTTACATTTTTTATGCGGTGGCATTAGGTCTAATAATGGAGCTTTCCTTAATAGAGTTTGTTGCCATTCTTTAGTCTGGAAATTGAGGTTTTTGTTCTCTTCTTTGAAAGACTTCATTAATGTGCAGGAATGCACCCAAGACTTCTGCCCCTTCATTCCCAGATTTTCCAGGCTTGTCAGATTAGTAAGAGTGTACCATTCACTAACTTGACCACAGTAAAATTGTAAACTTTGTTTCAAAGGCTAGTAATGGCATTTGGGTATGGTTGATTGAGTGACAAATTCAGAGCATTCTTTTAACTCAAATGGTTAATTATAGATTATTAAGAACATTTAGAGAAAGAAAAACTATTTTAACCTTAACCATCATTCTTTAGGATATCGATATCATATTGGCTAAGGTCTTTTGTATTTTGGTGTTTTGATCAGTAAATATTAGCCGTTTTGTATATTAGATTAAAAACCTTAAATGGAAGAATTTTCCAGTTACTAGCTTGCTTTTTTTTTTTTTTTTTTTTTAATTTTGCAGTCTCAGTAGCCTTTCATGTGCAGGGAAAGTAAGTTAACAAAAAGTTTTAAGTCATCTTTGTTAGCCTTTACTAAAATAAATTTCTTTTCAAATGAATTTCAAATGAAAGAGAACTTTTAAATGACTCTTATAAAATCCTAACTTTAGAAAACTATAATTTAAAATAGAATTAGAAAACAGGTATTGACTTGTACCATCTTAATTTGTGTTCTGGATTCCTTTTCATAGGGTGCATTTGAGAAGATCTTTTCTCTTTGGCCATTGTCCAAGTGTTTTGAACTGAAAGGGAATGTATATGAATGGTGGTTCAGATGGAGGTTAGACCGTTACGTATGTATTTACCTTGTGATCTTTTGCCATTTCAAATTATACTTAAAAAAATTATTTGGAAAATTATAATTATTTTTTTTTGAATAAGGAAACATGTTGACTTGGTAAATTAAAGCAGCCCTGCTCCCCCTTTTTTTATAGCAGGGTAAGGGAATTCATGGGTATGTTTATCAGCAGGAAAATACTGTAAAAATGTCTATAAAGGGGCCTTTGTTTGAGTCCTAATTTTGACTTCTAAATGATCCCTCTTAGGGGTTCCTGGCTGGCTCAGTTGGTGGAGTGATCTCCAAGTCGTGAGTTGGAGCCCCACATCAGGTGTAGAGATTACTCAAATAAATAAACTTAAAAAAAAATAGATGATCCCTCATGTATATGCTTCAGCCATTCGACAATATTTATTGAGCTCCGATACATGCTCTAGATGTTGGTTTTGTGAGGCATTGAGTAGAGAAAGAAGACATACCACCAGGCTTCTAAGCCTTACAATCTAGTTTAAAACCCAAGATTGCTACTTATAATTAGGTACTAAATTATGCAGTGTGGATTTTGTGGTAGAAATGTGCAAAGAAGAGAGACCAGTGTCATGGGGGATTCTGTGAATTTAGTCTTGAAGGAAAGTTAAGATTCAACTGACCAAGAAAATGTAAAACATCTAGCACAGCATTTGGAAAATAATGGACAATGAATAAATATTAATTACCTCTCTTCTCTCTTTCCCCTTTTTCTTCCATATTTCACTCATCCTTTTTTTCATTCAACAAGTGTTTTCTTAATGCCTGTTCTGTGCCGTTTCTGGTTTCTAATACCTATGCACTTGCCAGTGTACTACAGGGCATTTCAAAACCACATAAGAATAAAAAGCTTTGCTAAAGGTTTGATATTAAATAATTTTAAATTCTCAACTTTGTCATTAGAGCAGTGTACAATGTGACAGTTCACTTTAAGTCGTTTTTTAAAAAAAGAAACTTTGGGGTGCTGGGGTGGCTCAGTCAGTTAAGCATTTGACTCTTGGTTTTTGAGTCAGGTTGTGATCTCAGGGTGATGGGAGGTCTCCGCACTCAGCTGGGAAACTGCTTGGGAGTGTCGCCCTCTGCCCCTCCCCCCACACGCATGTGCATATGCACTCTTTCATGCTCGCTCTCTAAAAAATAAATCTTAAAAAAAAAAAAAGCGCAGCTTTATGTGCTTTCTAGCCCACCATATTTTTTTTTCCCATTCTTGTGTGCATATGCCCCTTATTAAAAGCATGATCTTGGCGGTGTTAGTGTTGACTTATTTGCTTGAAAGTATCAATGTAAAATATGTTTATTTTGGTTTAGCATTTAAATTTTATCATACATCTCCATAATAGTTTTATTTATTATTTTTGTTCTTTTTTTCATTTTAATTCCAGTATAGTTGACCTGTAGTGTTATGTTAGTTTCAGGTGTACAATATAGTCATTCAGCAATTTTATACATTACTCAGTGCGCATCATGATGAGTGTACTCTTAACTCCCATCACCTATTTCACCTCACCCACCTCCCCTCTGGTAACCACCAGTTCTCTGTAGTTAAGAGTCTGTTTTTTGGGTTATCTCCTTTTTTCTTTGATCGTTTGTTTTGTTTCTTAAATTACACATGGTAAATATTGTGTATATGCTCAAAAAAATTACACGAGTGAAGTCATATGGTATCTGTCTTTTCTGATTGACTTCATTTCACTTAGGGTTGTACCCTCTAGATCCATCCATGTTGCAAATGCGTTCTTTTTTTGGCTGAGCGATATTCCATTGTGTATATACACCACTTCTTTATCCATTTATCAGTCAGTGGACACTTGGACTGTTTCCATAATTTGGCTATTGTAGATAATGATGCTATAAACATTGGGGTGCATGTATCTTCTTGAATTAGTGTTTTTGTATTCTCTGGATAAATATCATAGTGGAATTACTGGATAAAAAAGTTCTACTTTTAGTTTTTTGGGGAACCTCCTTACTATTTTCCACTGCAGCTGTACCGCCTGCTTTCCCACCAACAGTGCACAAGGGTTCTTTTTTTCTCCTTTTCTCCTCAACACTTGTTGTTTCTTGTGTTTTTATCATTATTTTGAAATTATCTTTATTTCTCTGCTTGCTGCTGAGACTCCTCAGAATGAACCACCTTATCTCCTATTGTTGCTATTTGCTGTGTCCTATTGCAGGTAATTTCTAACAATCATTGACTTTATGTCATTTCTTGAAGTTTAAGTCCCTCATAAAAATTTTCAGCCTTTAAGCTTTTAACCGACTTTTGTACGTATTGTCCTCATTTACCAAATATTTGTGCTATTTATTGAAAAGTTGCTGTTTAAAACAAATTTTCTCTTCTTATTTTTCAGGTAGTCTTTCATGGAATGTTGTTTGCTTTCATCTATCTGGCTTTACAGAAGCGTCAAGTACTTTCTGAAGGAAAGGGTGAACCTCTTTTTTCAAACAAAATTTCAAATTTTCTATTGTTTATTTCAGTAGTTTCTTTCTTGGTAAGTTTCAAAATGTAATCTTACAACTTTCCAAAGTCCTAAATGGTACATAGAATTAACTTTAAGAAATAGGAATTAAATCAATTATTTTTAATATATAAAATCTTTATTTTTAAAATTCTGTTTCTCTTTTTCTAATTGAACATAAATGCTAAGAGAATATATATGAATATATATGTATAAGTTAAATATGAAGAATAACTGAGGATCTGGTGAAATAAAAAATTTTTAAGTTGTAATCAGTTTGGGGGAAAATGTAACTTAAGATGTTTGACAGGAAGAGCCATCACTGCCTCTCGATCACTGTTTCCAGAAAATCACAGACCTGTGCTCCTCTTTCTCTGCTTTCTTTCATTTGAGCAGTTGAGCAAAACAAAAGCAAGTGATGACCAAACGTGTGGGCAGGTTTTACTGAAGCTTTTTAAATAGCATCATGGAGGATAACGTAATAAACAAAGAAAACTGTGTAGATGCTGAGAAAGCTGCCTTATTAAGGCATAACTGTTTTTCATGAACTGATCCATATATTTTTCTGGTTTAGACCTATTCCATCTGGGCTAGCAGTTGTAAAAACAAAGCCGAGTGCAATGAACTACACCCATCTGTATCTGTGGTACAGGTAATTGTCTTGATTGAGAAAATTTTTTTTTCTTAATTCTTTATAAGAATACAGTCTTTAGAGGCAGTGAGATTTGAGATCAAACTATAAAATGTAGGTGTATTTTTTAATCTTACTAAGCCCTACCTTCCTTTATTGTACAGGGACATTAAATTCTCTTTTAAAGGATTGTTATCTTAAATGTATGGAAATGATTGGCATTGGCCACTTAGTAGGCACTTAGAAAATGTTAGTTCTCCTCGTATTTGCTTTGTCTCCATTTACTCATATGTCTTCATTTATGTATTTATTTAATCGTAACTATTAAAGTGTTAGTCCCATGCTGTACATACATGTACATACATGTGTAAGGAGTTCAGTGTTAAGATGCATACGGCTCCTGCCCTCATGGAATTTACCGTCTAATAGAGATAGGGACCAGTGAACATTCATTCATTGAACATTTTTTATTCATTTAACAAATATTTGATACCTCCCATGCACTAGATATGAGGCTGGGGGGATACGGTGGTAACCAAATCAGACATAGTTCCTGCCATCCCAGAGCCTCCATTCTTCTATTACAGGTAGTAATCGTAGAATCGCCGTGTAATTATACGTAGTAGCACATGATGCTACAAGAGAGTCTCTAAGGGCATCTGACCTGGTTGGAGTTGAAGCAAGGCGTGGTCGGGGGTCAGAAATTATTTCCCTGGCAAAATTAAGTTGAAAACAGAGGGATGAAGGCAGACAGCAAAACCTCAGGCCCTCTGGGGGAACGGAGCATATTTACATTCAGGGAATTTGAAGAAAGCCATTGAGGCTACAGCTCGGAGAGCCGGGGTCTAGAGAGGTACGTGGTAGTGCCTGGGAGGTGGGCAGAGGCAAGGAGCAACTCAGACTGACGTTTTGCTAAGTTACCTCTGGTTGCCAGTCATTATGGGACATTGTGATAGCGCGGTGGTAGTTAAGTACCGGGCACTTTGGTAACGTGTGGGACTTCTTCCCAACCCACCCTGGGATCAGAACAGGGTTCCTGGAGAAAGCAGTGTCTTCAGCCGAGACCTAAAACATGAGCAGTGCAGCAAAGAGGAGCAAGGATGATTTCTAAAGGATCTGCTCTTAGGTCTTAAGTTCCCTTCAGTGCAGGAACTATTATTCCCCTTACGTCTCTATATAGTCAATAGAACCGAGCATGTGACAGAGTCTTCAAATAAAACTGATAATGAAATTTTAAGCATTATACTGCATTTTCAAATATAGCATTTTCATGACTTCTGTAGACAGTAATAGTGCTTACCAGTACCTTTTTGCATATCGTAGGTGATATCCTTTCTGTTACTCCTGACGGAAGGGAGGTGTTACCATTCACAGTGCACCAGTATAGAACGATGTAAGGAGAGCTGAGGGAAAGAGGCTACCCACAGAAGAACACGCAAGCACTCCCGAGCCTCATCACCTTCCTTTCCAGTCACTGCCCTGCACACACTCCTGTTGCCTTAGTACTTTTTCAGCAAGGGCCTCAGCTCCTCCAGCGCAGAATAAAAGAGTGGAAGCAAGTACTAATTTTATTGGCAGCTACTTCTTTTCAAGGGCACTAGTCCCCTGTTGTAAAAATCAGAGCATCCAGGGACCCCCAAATTTTACATCCTTATCACGTTTCACTCTTATTCTCAGATACCAACAAGTGATGTAGGTATGGGGGTGTGGGTGTGGATGTGATTATTAAAAATTTATAGATGATTATATATCCTTAGCATACTTACCTGAGGGGACTTCTTAAGATTTTAACGTGTACAAGATTCCTTGTGCTGCTAGAAAGTATTTTCTCAGCCTGACCCTGCAGAAGGCTTATGGATCAATCCCTTTTTTTTTTTTAATTCAAGTACAGTTAACAGTGTTATATTAGTTTCAGGTGTACAATATAATAGTTCAACAATTCTATACATTTCCCAGTGCTCATCAAGATAAGTGTACTCTTAATCCCTTTTATCTATTTCACTCTTATAGCTCAATCCTTGAATCCTGCCCTTTTAGTTTTACCCATCAGTCTGGATAGAAATTTCCAGAAAGGCTTGCTGTAGAACAGCATACAGGTGATTAACCGTAAATAATGTATATTAAGTGCTAGCATAGTACCCAGCAAGTTACAAATGCTGAACAAATTTTAAGTGTTATTAGTTCTTTATCAAGCTAATAAGGATGACTCCCTAGACCCCAGTTGTCTTCTCCATGGCTGTCATTGCTTTGATTTTTCTATTCCCCTCATCACATAGTTTACTAAGTGTATGACAAAACGCAGACTGGCATATGCTAAGAAATGAGCACACATTGAGAAAGGGTAGATTAAAGTTAGAAAGAGGGAAAGTGATTTGCTTAGGGCTATTCCTAGATTTTCTGACGCTCAGACTAGTGATTTGTATTTATCTGTGTCATTCTTTCTGGCATTTTACAGTTTGTGCAATACTTTAATTACAATAACTCATTAAAGGGTTTCATGTTTAAGGGCTTTATTTAGGTCTCACCTTGATGACTTTTACCATTTGTGTTTACCACCTGTGCTATTAATTACCTAATATGTTTCTTTAAATGGCTCACAGTGCATGTTTTGATAAGTACCTTATATATGTTTGCCCATCTAATGTTCACATCAACCTTCGAAGTAAATCTTATCCCTGTCCGTATGGATGAGGAAACAGACCCAAGGGAGTAAAAGTACCTTACCTTCAATCCTGGAACTAATACAAGACAAAGGCCAGATTCAAACTTGAGTCTCTTTGGCGCTACTGCCCATGAAGATCACTCAACTATCTTGTACCTGAGTAGTTCGCTTTGGTTCCTTTTTTCCAAAGATAGAGTGACCCACAAATCTCCTATTTGCTCCTCCTGTATGCATCCCAAAGGCCTCTTCCTAAAGCCTTTGACCAGATGCCCAGAGTGATCAACACTGAATATGAGATTTTTCTCTGAAGTATAAATAGATTTTTCAATCTTTTTATGAGAGAAGGTTTTTGAAAGGTATTTGTGAGAGTGAAAACAGTTTTTTTCTTTACAATTTCTTGCTTCTTTATAAGGAGAGTAGATTCCAAAGAGAGTTCTTTGCTTGATACGCTGGTTACTGAATGTGACACTGAATTAGATGTTTAGAAAGTTCAAGATTGTTCCACCTGGTGTAAAAGGATGGGGGAGAAGGGTGAAAGCCAGGCATCCAAAAGCTGGAGGTTGTCTTTAGGGAGAAGAGATCAAAAGGGCAAATATATGACATGTGAATGTAGTTCAAGATGTCATTTGCCTGGCCATATAGAGCAAACATGAGGACATCTGAAAACTCATGCCATTTCTCATATTTATATGGCTGTTAGTAGAAGGGGGCTTTTGCAGAGTGCAAGAGTGGTGTATGTGGCTGCCAATCAGGTAGATACTTTATGGAAGAAGCCAAATTGTATCATGGGATTTTTTTAATTTGGCTACACAAAATATGATATCATTTCTTTCTACACAGAGGGCCTCAGGTGGATTTATAATTTTTCAAGTACACATAAAATTGTTCAGCCATGTGCTACCTAAAATCTGCACTGATACACAGTATACAGACCACATGTTGAGAAATCTAGTTTGGACAGAGTCTAGAACAAAAATAACTTGCTAAAATATACTGTATTGCAAAAAACCGTTGTGTATGTATCAAAATCAAGAACATAGATAATAAAGTTACCACTTGAAGGAGAGCAAATGCTTTTAGTAAACAGATGATTTATTTTGCCTTTGTGGTTTTTCCTTAGATTCTAGCCTTCATCCTAATAAGGAATATCCCTGGATATGCCCGATCAGTTTATAGCTCATTTTTTGCTTGGTTTGGAAAAATTTCATTAGAGGTTTGTACATTAATATTTTGTTTCATCTTACACAGCCAAGTGTTATATGCACGTGTGTATGTGTATGAATCCGAAATACATTTTTTAAAATCAAAGCTATGTTATTTATGGAAATACAGAGAAGAAACTCAGAACTTTCAACAGCAATAAAGTATATTTTTAAAAGCTTATTTAAATGACTGGACATAGATGACTTTCAAATATTCTTTATATTGTCTTAAGCTTGTAAGCACTAAATTGCTGAGATCAGAAAAGAAAGAAGTTAAGTAGATATAAATGAAATTTATAAATAGATATAAATGAAGTCAAGGGGAAGGGATTTTGATTTGTTCTTCATCGCCATAATTAAATATTACTGGAATTTAGTTTATCAATACTTATCCTAATAAAATTCACCCTTATGATTGGAAATCTTGGGGAATTTTTTAACCTTATTACATTTTGTATGCAATACTGAATATGACTTATTTAAAACCTTAAAGTAGGTTTTAAAAAACATTCTGAATATTCTGAGTCAATTATACAAAGTAGAACATTTTAAAACAGTAGAATTCATATTGTAATCATAAAAGATACATTTTAGAGTATAAGATTTATTAAGTTGTCCTTAAAATAGGGAAAATAAATTTTTGAGTTCTTTAATAAATGTTCTATTTTTTTTTTTGCCTCATAAGTTAGACTGAATAGAATTTAGAATTATTAATCAAGAATGACTTACCAAGTCATTCAGTACATAAAAGAATGTTTATTTTGCTATCCCCTTAATATTTGGAGCATGAGTGTTTAACTTTAATGAATGAATTTATAATTTGTTATTTCTAGTAAAAATATTGAAATTTTCTAGTCTCATATTTGAGAGGTAGCTTAAGCATTTTTCTACTTTCTGATATTTCAAACCAATGTGATGAAAGAACCACACTTGTAACCATCATCAAAAGTTGTAATGGTGTCATCGAATATGCATACTCACATTGAAGTTGAAGTATACTTTAGGAACTGCATTTAGGGAAAATGCAGTTGAAAACATTTGTCTGGCCATGCAGAGCAAACTTGAGGACACCTTAAAGCCTATAGCCACATACAGAAATATATTCACAAATATGTATAAATATGCAGTATGCACGTATGTCCACACATACGTGCACACACCCGTAGCAATTCTTTATTTGGGGTCTAAAGACCAGAGTCCAGAAGTCCTTCTGTCATCTGTCTTCTATGTCATGCCAAAAAAAAAAAAGTTTTTTCAAGTTGTAAGGTTGCTGTTTGATTTCTTGGGGACTTTGAAGCCGCGCTTCATTCAGCAAGTAGGAGTTCTGAAGAGTAGACCGCAGTTGACTTTTCAGGACCAAGAGTGAAACAGAAGTAAATGGCTTGGGAAAAGCCTTCTAACGTAATTATGCTAGGAAATGTTTAAATTAGGCAAAAAGTGTGATGTAATCGTTGACCCTCTGTTCGTATCTAACTTTAAGCGCTCTCCTTCCAGCTCTTCATTTGCCAGTACCACATATGGCTGGCCGCCGACACAAGAGGCATCTTGGTACTCATCCCTGGAAACCCTATGCTCAACATCATCGTCAGCACTTTCATATTTGTTTGCGTGGCGCACGAAATTTCTCAGATCACTAATGATCTTGCACAGATTATTATTCCTAAAGATAACTCCTCTCTGTTGAAAAGGTTGGCATGTATAGCTGCTTTTTTCTGTGGACTTCTCATCTTATCGTCGATTCAAGATAAGTCAAGACATTAGGTTCCTAAAATCCTAAGAAACTTAAACTCTTCAGGCTAATTTTGTGTCTGCCTAGAGGAGAAAAACATCTATCTGGAGATATAAATGTGTATGTAAATTAAAAACTCGTGCGGCAAGAGGACAGCTCCGTGGCGTCTGTTGAACACATGTGGTTGTATAGATTGGAAATGTACGTCTCCAATGTGAAACACTGAAAAACAGTTGAAGCAGACTGCATTGTGTAGGATTGCATGTGAAACGTCTTTTCTACTGGATCTATATGTCCATTTGTAAATGATTTTAAGTTAACATGAAGGCAGGGAAATAATTACCTTTCCAGTAAAAACATAATTTAATTAGCTTAGTGGCACCACTGAGTGTTTTGATCTTTACTAAATTTGTGGTAATTAGATTGCCTACACCTGTATTCATCATGGAACTTCCTACTTCACTGAAAACGTCCTTCCTCAAGAATTACTGCAGTATTGTCTTCTTACCATATGTGCAATGATGTGGAACGATAGACAGTATGCCTTTAATTTATATATGTTCACGTTCTGATGTTACGTGTTTCCTGACATGATTTTTCTTCCTAACTGTGGTTTTCAGGTATACCTAAATCTTTCTACACTTTGTCTCACAGAGTTGTTCTAGGTCCATGACAGGGTTTTGTCAATGTTGATGTTGTTGTTGCTTCTTTTTATAAAAAGGCCAAATTTTCTTTCCAATCCAAACATTCATCTGTTTCCTTTCCTTAAGCTATACCAGTGTGATACCAGTTACCCTGTGGATCCATTTAATATGTTTTCCTCCAGCTAATTAATTTCTGTCTATTATTTCCTGTGTTTGGAAAGCTCCTTCTAACCATTTTGGTATTTCCTATTACCCCCCCGCTATTTTAAAAAAATATATATTTATCAATCTAACTGGTGCAGTGTAGTAAAGATTCAAGCTGTTATGACTGAGATGTATAACCGTAAGTAGAATTTTAAGTAAACCGGTGACTTTGGGCAGTATATGTTTTTCATTTTGTTTTGTTACAAGCTAACTGTTAGAGGTATAAATTTATTTATCTGTTGTACAGATTTGATTATAACGTTTAATGTTTGAAAGATTGCACTTGTTTGCTCTTATTGTGTGGGATAAAATATATTTTCTGTTCATGGTGTATGAATATATGGAGTAATTTAAACAGTAAATAAACGTTCTGCGGATGCTTATTTTTGTATTGGCAAAGTATCAATTAAACTGTATGTGTCCTTTTTTTAAAAAATCTGGATCCATTAATGATTGGTTCAAATTTCTAATTCATTTTTTCAGCTTAAATGTACTTTTCCAAACTCTTCGTGCATAGAGAGAGGGGTCACTATGATAGTGGAATAAGGAATGATTTAGTTATCAGAGCGTCAGAGGATAATCTGCCTTCTGCCCAGGAAGTTCAAGCGCTATGGTTTATTAGTAGTTTTACTTAAAGATCTTAAAAATTTCATTATTATTTCTTTAGCACTGAATTTATTTGCTAGTGGTATCTTCCCATTAATTGTGGAATGATTCTGAGACAGAAATGTGTGTTCTTTCTTTTTTTCTCTTCTTCTGCCCTTACTTAATCTTTTGACATTTCCCAGATAGACAATTGTAATGATTCATTGCTCTGCCTCCGAGACTGCAGCCTTAGAAGTAGAGAATAGTATAGTTATAAATCAAAAACTTCCAAGTACCATGATCACATTATTCTTGCTGGTGTGGCTTGCCAATGAGTAGAGTGCATTTTAATTTAGCTTGTAAGTTTTATCACCTAAAAAAGATTCTTCCCGGTGAAACAATTGAAAAAGAAAGATGACCAGCACTTCTCTGTTTTGTTGGAAGCACTTATGTCTTCCAAAAGTGATACCCAATGAATATGTTTTCTCTCCTATTTGAATTGAAGCCTAAAACTTAACTAGCAAGCCCTTTCTTCATCACGTGCTCTCATTTAATATGTCCCACTATTTTATAGTTATATATAATAATTACAATACAGTGCATTTGTAATTAAAGTATATCCTATTTACATTTAATTTTCTTGCTGAGTCTTATGGATAAGAGGTGATTGTGGTAGAAGTGGCGTAAGGACAGCATCTCTACATAGGGTGTATGTTTTAATACCCTTTCTGCACTGATTCGGATTCTGACTAGCATTGCTCATTCATACCATTCTTCAGAAAAAGGTGTTTAACAGAATATTTTGACACAAAAATTGAGATAAAGCCACAGAGGTTCTCTGAAGTCGGATTTGCTCTACCATAAATTGCACTGAGATATCAGCCATCTGGGCCCAGAAGGGACTTGCTTGACTCAAATCTACTGCGATCCTTCCCCGTTTCCTTTGCCAAACCTTCCCATTTTTATGCATAACCAACATAGCATTAAAGATTCAGAGCATTGACCTAAAACTACTGTACCTCTAAGCCAGATCCTATGATCTGTTTCAGGCACTGGTATAAAATAACATTGGCACCCTACCATTCCATTGTAAGATAAGTTAACCAGTTACAATTTTAAAGGGGAGTAAATTTTTTTCTCCACAAATGTCTTATTATTTCAAATGTTCGCATAGGAAGCTTAAGTATAGTAAAATTAACTTTGATAATAAGCATATCTGTGTTTACGTTTAATTTTTTTTTACTAGATTGTAAACATTAATACTAAATAAACTATAGGACCAAGAGTAGAACCTTCATGTAATACTCAATAAAAGCTGGTTCTTTAAAGAACATGCAATTTCTAGAACAATGCCTTGCTTCCTTTAGATTGTCCCTCCCCTTTGAAGTTGGGACTTTTAACAAACCTTGGGAGAGCCAAGTTGGAATTTTATGTTAGGCCAATAATTAAAACACTACCATGCTATCATTTTTAGCCCATAAAAATGCCCGTTTCATGTGGCTCAACCTCACAGCTTCCCTTTCGTAAAAATAGAGTAACTCAGGTAGTTATCTTCAGAACTTATCCTGACAACTACTTCAAAAATTCCAAATACTAAGTCTGGTTTTATTTAGGTGATTTTGAGGATTGGTGAAAACTTAAAATACACCTATTTGAAAAACTCCATTACATCTTTATTTGTCTTTCTTTTAATGAAATCCCTTCTAGTGTCTTGTACAGATTAGAAATATTTTATATTTTTTCAAAGTTAGATCTATAATATAAACAAGAGACTATTTTCCAGAAGTAGAGTTGATGTTATGAACAGTAAAATATCTAATGGTTTAAATAGAAATGACTTATTTCTTATTTATAAAATACTGTTAAAATACCATTCCAGAGCATAAAAATGGGATAGATGAACATTTTAAAAGGAAATCTGTGGTTCCTTGGAGGTATTTTTGTCTCCCATAGGGCAAAATCCTCATGCTTAAAAGTAATTATTACGATATTTTAAAATTCAGCTAGTTTTATTAGTTTTTATTCCTTATTGAGAAAACATTTGAGAGAATTTTCTAATAAAGTCACTAAAAAGAACGATTAACGAGACTTTATTTTTTAATTCTACAGCTACTGCAGATGGATTATTTAATTCTTTTACTCTCCATTGCCAAAATAACAAAGCTGGAATTCACTGATGGGAAAAGCTCTCTGTGTTTATCACCCCATCTCTTCTTAATATGAATTCCAGCCAGGCCAGTCTTACTGTTCCCCAAATATCATACTCTTCTTTTGTTCCCACTCTTTTCATCTACCTAAATCCAACTTATTTCAAGAATTAAGAATTAAAGAATTTGAACTCCACCATCTCTGTGAATACAATACTTCCATTATCTTATTTTTTTAAAACTATTCTAGCACTAATTACCTGGTCCCACTATTTTGTCATTTCTTCCATTTCTTTAGTAAAGTTACAACTCCAGGGTCAAGAGGGTATTTCTTCTGGGTATAGTAAGGTGCTGGACACAAAGTGGACATAAAGGGGCTTAACCATCAGCTAAGGGATTCTGGCTTGATTTGTCCCATCTTAAAAACAAAACTTCTCTTTATCTCTTGTGTTCCCAAAGCTACTGCCTCATTTATTTTCTCCTACAGACCTGAGCTGCTCTTGTCAAGATCAACGAGAACCTCCATATTGCTAAATCCAATGACCAATTCTCGAGCTTCACCCTACTTGACCTATGAACAGTATTTGACACAGTTGATTTACTGCCTCCCTGTTCAGCCACCTTCACTATGCTTCCGGGGCATCATCATTTCCTGTTTTCTTCTCTCCTCAGGAGCCATTCCTCCGGTCTTGTTCCCTGGGTCCTCTTCCCACTCTCAACCTCTAAAATGCACTTCCCCAAAACTCAGACCTCAGACCTCCACACTCACTTCTTAAGAGATAGCCCCTAGTCACACGACTTTATTATCTATATTCTGAGGACTACCAAATTTATATTTCCGTCTAAACCTCTTCTCTACAATTCAGACTCAGATATCCAACTGCCTACTCAACATCTCCATTTGAATATCTAAAACACATATCAAACTTAACAAGTCAAAACCAAAACTAAGCTTCCTCACTACTGGCCACAAAAACACCACGATTTTCCTCTTCTCGGTAAATGACAACTACATCCTTCAACTTGCTCAGATGAACAATTTTGACTCCTTTTTCCTTACACCCTAACATCATAAATTTTAGTAAATCTTGTCATCTTCATTTTCAAAGTATATCCATAATCCAGTAATTCAACCACTTTTCATCACCTCCAATGTGATCACCCTGTTCCAAAACCCCATCAGCTCTTTCCTGGAATACTGTAATGGCTTTGTTTTTTGCCCCATAGTTATGACCCGCTTATACTTTTTACTTACCTATCTTTTTATTTTCCATCCCTCCCCATTAGAACATGATTTTTCTGAGGACAGGGAATTTTCTGTTTTATTCACCACGCTACCCCCAACTCTTAGAACAATGCCTCTCTCAGTTATTTGCTGGATGAATTCGTGAATGCCGCCAAAAAAATGGTGTCAAGCACTAACCCCACTTGAGGCAGGGAGGCAGTCATACAAGGGTGAAGCAGCTGGGAAAAATACTTTTCTGTAGCCATGGGGACAAGAGACCAAAAATATACTTTCTTTGGCTGTTAGAATGTTGATTTGCATTGTTATTAAAAAAACGTAACTCACTCATGCAGCCAGGTAAATAGTGACTCTGGAGCAGGGTAAGGGTCTTTCTGCCCTCGACTGCAACTACCCTCAGAACTGAGCACCAGCCATACCACATAGACCATAAGTCTTTTACTCACTGTGGCTCCATCCTATCATTCCTCATTTTCTTGCTTTATGCTGGGCCAGATGTCAATTGCCATTTTGCCATTGTACCTATACAATTATTTTTCTTGTAGAAGAGAATTATTTCTTTGGACTCATATGTCTATTGGAAGTAAGAAAATGAAAAGCTGAACCAAGAGAGCCGTGTATTTTAAAAAGAAAGAGAGATTGTGCTTTTTGTGGAAGTCAAAAATATTCCTCTGTGTTTAATAGGCAAAAATATAACTGTCAAAGAATACAACTTAAAAAATCATTATGAAATAACTAAAAGCCATTGCCAGTACTTAGAAATGTATATGTGAGTGCCAGTATAAATAAAATAAGATTAATGAATTAAATGAGCCTGACATTTCAACAGGACTTGATTTTAAATGAAAAATTTAAAAATAATAATGCTGTGAAATTCAGATATATATTAAGTGAAAAAATTGCATCAAAACATTTAACAGATGGTAACTTTTAAAAGCATATCCACTGAATGTAGCAAAAATTACATGCCAAAAGAAATAAGCAGAAATTATAGGCCAAAAAGAAATAAGCTTTTGAAAATAGAAGGCTAACCGGGAAAATGCTTATCTTCATCAGTATATCGAGATATAGCTGAGAACTTACAGAAAAATGTATGAAAGGTTCATTTGTGACATTTTCTATTGCAGTTGAGAGCCCAGGTATCAACAATACCACCTACTTAGTTATATTTATGTGTACTTTCAGAGAAAATTCTAAGGTTACCAAGGGACTCAGAAACACACCTGTATCAGTTTCATTACTGATCAATTTGCTTGGAAAAAAATCTTAACTTTTGATCTAGGCTAATAGTGACATTAATCGAATTATAATTAATGAGTATGATAACAAAGTTCTATTGTGATGATCCATGGACTTACCAAATGAAACTAAAATGAGTTTCGAAAGGATAGAACTTAGGTCCACCCATTTCATTCCCTTGGAGTGATTTTCTGCTAAGATCTTAGGATGCATTCTGGACACAGTCATTTATACCGCAAGGAGGATGTGTTCCTTGGCTTGTGTTATAGACAGGTTAGTGTTTCGCTTAATAAACTGGATGCACCACATGGGAGTCTGCCATATCACAGGAGGCTGGGTGGCACTCTACTTAGAAAGGTTTGGAACTATTGCAAGAAATTTAATTCTTCACATCATTCGAGAGAAAATGACCCCATTGGCTTAACTGCAAACAGTGGAATGAAGATGGTCCATCTTGACTGGCAGTTCAACCCATCTTACCAGTTTGAACATTTCTCTGCAAAGACTTTGGAAACTGATCGTGTAAATATACAACTCCATTTGTTCACTCTTGGGATAATCGTGATTTGGGGAAACTTCCTTGGCAATGTGTATTTTGATTGATTCATTTATTCATTTTTTTAAAATATTTTTGATTCATTTTCTTATGCTAAAAATGGTTTCCAGAGAAAGAAGTGGTGACAACTACATTCTCAAAGTTGTGAGGTTGAAGACTGAATTCTAGAAATTCTTTTCTGGTTTTCAACCTTACAAAAATTTAATAACACTGTTTGTTTGACCTTTCCATATGAATAGTGGTAGTAAAAATGAGGAGACACAAGTGGAAGTTATATGACTGCCATATTAATATGGTCCCAGAACCAAAATATGACAAAATTGGAATACCTGAATTCTACATGGACATTAGGAATAGTGGCCTTAAAATATAAATCCTATTATGCAGATATTTTAACCATGTTCAAAAGTAACAATTACGAAGAATTTGGGAGATAATAAAACTGAATGAAATCACATACTCCTTGTCTCTAAAGGATTCAAAGGTAAAATTGTACTAAATATCACAATGAAAAATCTGACATTTGCAGCTTAGTAAAAAGATGGTATCAAGATGCTTATCCCAAGAAAGAAAACATGTCCTAATTAAATTTATTTTCCCTTAATTTATTTTCAAATTTAAAATCTCTCCAATATTATAAATGTTTGTCATATCAAAGGCTTATCATACAGTAAAAATAAAGCTCGATTCGGTATCTGGCAGTTTTGTGGGTTGTTTTGTTTTAATTCTTCGCCCTCTTCACAGCACTGTCTGTGTTGTCACAGTAAGTATCTGATTTTTGACTATAGCTCTTTCATAACGAAGCCAGTTATGTTGTTTTGTTTCGTTTGACAAGTCATCGGGTCAAAGTCCTGCTAATAAAAGGAATAGATTCTCCTCTGTGAGAATACACGAGGTGGGTTTCAGGAGATAATTAATGTTTGGAGGGGCAAGATGTGTTTCTCTGAGGTAACTCGAGAGAAAAACAGTGACAGCCATCTCTGGTATAGAAAGAGCAAACTAGAACTAAGAAGCCATCTATTCTTTTCTTTGCCTCCTTCCATCTCATCTCCACCTCAGGACACTCAGTGGGAGAGAAAAAGTGATAGAAAACATGTAGTTGAAGTCCGAGGGGCCCAGCACTTTCCAAACATACACACACAAGGGACATGGAGCTGGAGCCCTTTCTCAGAGACTACAAAATTTGACGTGGAAGCTGTAAAGAAGTAATACATGGGCAAGAATGTCCAAGAAAAAATTTAAATAGGCTAACGAGAAGGGTAGGACTCGGACTATTGGATATTCAGACATCTTATTAAGTTATAGCTATATCGGGGTGGAATAGTAGGTTCAACACTATGTAGATTAATGGACAGAACAGCAAACACAGACACAGGTTTAATCCAAGAGATATTAGAGTAAGGTGATAGTTTGATTTCACATTACGAGGGAAGGTAGAAATATTCTTTAAATAGTCCAAGACAATTGCTTAACCATGGGTATGGGGACAGTAGACTCCCGTTCTTCCTCTATATACCAAAAGACATTTAAGATGAGTAATGGGTTTAAAGACTTAAAATAAGAAGTAGAAAATGTAAGTGAATATCTCAAGACGAGAAAAGACCCAGTAAGGATAAAGCAAAGGGTAAAAACCAGAATTGCTACATCCCATTACAAAAAAATTTAAAACCAATATACCAAAAGTCATAAATAGAAAAAATACAAGCTGGAAGATCTTAGAACATGAGTATTTGACAAAAAAGTAATATCCTGAGTATATCTAGAGCTCTTGAAGTTTAGAAAAACCAAAATATTTCCCAAATTTCAGTTGGTTTCTGATTACTTCTATACAGAAGGTCACTTCATTCAGCTACCTTGACGTACATTACTCAAATGACTTAGCTTGGAAGAACTTCAGGAAATCACAGGACTCAATGCTAGGCTTTCTATGGATGCTTTTTGGGAGTTGGGGGGTGAGGGTTAATGGCCTCTGTGTTTAGTTAAGCCTTCCTTACAGATTTTCCAGACTAATATTAATTAAGACGAGGTTATATTGAGCAGAAATTTGGAACCTAATGGCCCATCTGTCTGCGTGACAGTGCATATTCAATGTTGTTTCTTTCCTAAAGAGAATCTTGGCCAAACTCTATAGTATTCCCTAGAAACTACTGATCATTGGGTTTAAATTTCCCCAAAAGATGTCGCTCCTACACTAGTTCAATGTCCTACTGAAGCCACTTTTTTCCCAGATCCCTGGAACAGCTGAATTTCACGTATCGGATATGCAGCATTGGACTCCCAGCTACCTAATACCTGTCAGCTATGGGTTTGAATCACAGTGTTCATAAAGGAACATTAAGAATTTGCTCTTTATCACCTCCTCAGATCCTTTAAAATGTACCCCAGAGTTAAGTCAGGCAAGCACCTAGCAAAGACCACCTGTACAGCATTTTCCCTATGGACCCCTAGCATCTCTCTTCAGTTTGAAGCCGCTGGTCAGCCTTGCAGGACACGCTACAAAACAGTTATATGAAATTCATTGTGTCAACTGTAAGAATGTTGTTGATTATGTTACACAATGGCCTCTTTATGTGGACTCTCGAGTTATTTCATTCTGGCCCTAGTACTGGAATATTTGTGCTTCTCCTCAACAGTTCATCTGCTACTATCTTATGGACACTGGGAGTTGGCGTTTCACATTTGCTGATAAAAAGCTAGAGCTAAATTTGTGCTTCATCCCCAAAACCAGGGCACTCTGGCCTTCAATATTTTTATTAGCCTGCTTCTTGGCCCCTTTTTCCTTCTCACCTACTTCAAACAACATCATCTGACTTTATTTTGCCCAGGCCAGTAAGCCTTCTTACATCCTTTTTGGAACAAGACAATGTGATGGTCCCAAGTGTTTCTTCAGTCCACACCAGCTGGATGAGCAAGAACAGCTCATAACGTTTCCCAACAGCAAATGCTCCCGGTTCTCTACACCTCTTCCCAAAAACAGGGCTCCCCCTCCTATGCCCTCCGCGTTCTTTCTCCTTCTCCAAACAGTGCTCTTTCCTCTTTCTTTCTTTTCTTTTTTTTTTTAAGTTCACCAAAAATCTAGTGGTATCTGTTCTGGTTCCTTCTCTAACTACCAATTTTGTTTCCTTTTCGGAGGTTAACTTCTCTGAGGACCAGATACCAGGCCGACTCAAGACCTTGGTACACATTCATTCTAGGCACAGGGCAGTGACCACTTCCGTGGACACTTGCTTCTTACCACCTGTCATCATGAGAACATCTGGCCCCAGCGAGGGGCTTTATAAATTAGACCTTGAATCAGGGGCTCTTTCCCCCACTAGATTGTGGTCTCAGCTGCCCCCTTTTTCCCTGTATCCCAGAGGATGTTGGAGGATTGAAGAAAACTCCTCTCTCTCGTGGCGTTCATCTTCCTGGCCGTTCAGTAAAACCTGAGACACCGTCACATAGGGTGGTGCTGAGAAGGGGAATAAAGGTAACCCCACCCTACACACAGAGCGCTTGGGGAAATAACAGTGTTACCTGTAGGGGGGCTCTAACCGGGACTCCTCAGTCTGTGATCTACGACAAAGGGAGCAGTCACCCTTAGCAGAAAAGAGAGTGGCAAGGAGGCGCATGGAACTCGGAGAAGGTGTTAGGTAAACCACTCAAGACAGGAGGTGGTCCTGAAACTAATGTAATCTTGTGCATCGACTATACTCAAATAAACGAATAGGTGCAAAGCAGCATATATTGTATGCTACATTTGTAAGCAAGAAAACAACATAAAACCAACATCTCTATGTTGTAGGGAAAAAAGGAAATTATACCACCTCCTCCCTTACCCCCTTTCCCCTGTGTCCTAAAAGGAGGCAACATTACAGAGGCCCTTCCATGCAGAAGTCAGAACAGGCCTCTCAGAGGAGAGAATATTTCAGCTCTGAGAAACTCCCTCATACACAGCTAAGGAATTCTTTGAGGGAGGGTGATGTTTTGGTTGGGCCGACAGGAGAATCGGGCCATAATTTGTTATTTTCAGCTTTCAGTTTTGTTCTTAATAAAAGAAAAATCGTCTACTTATTTCTTTATCCATAGGTAACTTAAAGGCTTACCTTTTTCTTGGTAATCTTGGGGCATTCTTTGTAAAATAAAGATGATAACCCCTTGTCTGATGCTGCCAACACTTCCCCCAGTTGCCATTAGAGGGAAGGACGGAAACTGGAGTCAGAGGAGCGTCTGCTAGCATGAAGCTCGGACAAAATCTCAGCCAGGCTGTGCGATGCCCCGAGCAACACCACGCATTCCGAGGAGTCCCGCTCCTGCGTCTGAGAGGACTGCCGTGGTCTATGGACCCCGGCCCCGCTCGTGGCTGGCTGGGGGCAGCCCCGGGAGCCTGAGACCTCGACCTCCACGGGGACGGATACAACAGCGCCGTAGCCGCACAGCGGCTGTTACCCTCTTCACGCCGGTGTTGTGCACAAACCCACACCCACACGTCCTCAGGGAACTTGTCCTCCACGTATTTCACGGGCCGCTTTTTCTGAGGGTAAGTTTTAAAGAGAGAGGTCAAAAGACAAGCTACAGTCCCTGTCTGTGCCGTGAGCCTTCTGGACACAACGGAGGGTCCGATCTCCGTCCGCCACCGTCAATTCCGAATCCCTCTTGCCCGGAGTACGCAGCTCTTGGTGGCTTACCCAGAGTTGTGATCCAGACTCTCCTTCTGGAAGGGTCTCTGAGCTCTTGGTAATCACGCTCATTAGGCTGAGGCTGATGCACTTGTTCATTCACAGTCCCAGGAGGAGCAGGGAATAGGGAGCAGAAGCTGCGCGGATTGCCTCAGTTCCACACACACTCTTTCCATCTGTCATTGTGTAAAAGCAGCCCTACCTCCGGTTGCTGATCGAGCGCGTTTGCCCCTTCCAGCGCGGTGGCGGCTCTTCTCGCACGCTGGACCTCGCAGTCGGTTCTCCTGAAGTGAGAGCAGCTCACCTCCACGGCCGCCGCAAAGAAAGATGAGGGAAGGATTTGCATTTAATAATAATAATAACAACAACAACAATAATAAACCCAGACATTTACGATTAAATTCATGTGCTACCTCAAGAGACCAGAAGAAAAAAATGGGAATAGAGTCATTTGTGTGTGTGTGTGTATGAATTCACAATTTGGTGAACATAGAATTTTAAATAAGGAAAGGAGAGGAAAATACAATTTGATTTTTAGCTAATCTCTGATACAGAGAAGATAGTTTAAACATATAAATAAAAGAGGAAAGCAAAATGCATGATTATAATACTCATTATAAAAAAGAACTATTTCTCTTGGTCAAAAGAAATGCCATAAATAAATGGGGAATTGAAAAAGGTATTTAAAAAACTAATAGACCTACTTTTAATATCCTTATATAAAGAAGTCTTACAATTTTTTTAAAGCAAGATTTTCTCCAACTTATGGCTAGTTTCTAGTTTACGATTCCATATAGTACATCATTTCATTCCATTACTTTGGACTACATTACATAAATAGTTTAACTTGGAGGCTACATCAGGAAGCAATACTGCTCAAAGCTGGTCATTCTACGGGAGCTTTGTTGAGTTTTTCCTTTTTCCTTTTTTTTTTTCTTTTTTTAATGTGAGCAGTGGGCTTTTGGTTATGCCTTCCTTAAACATTTTACGGAACAAAATTATTGAGTCTGTGCTATATGGAGCAGAAATTTGGGTCCTCAGTAGTCCATCTGTCTGTGATTAAGAGCCATTTCCAAGTTTTTTCCCGAGGAGCATCTTACCAGGTCATTAGTGCCCACAGCGTGGCACTCTGATGGTTCTTCCGCTTTTCAATATGCAGAGAAAATGTTTCCCTCCCCCTAGTTCCCCTGTCAGCTCATGCTGAAGTGTGTACTTGCAATCAAACAAAATAGCTGCAGTCCAGATATTGCCAGAGGGGGGTTGACATTTTCATATTTTTTCTGCTAACTGTGATTTTTAGTCTTACTCCTCCCATTCCATTTTATCTTATTTTATTACTCTTCATTGTTATGATTTATTTTTCTCTTTTCTAACATGCTGCAATCGTCCAGTTTTTATTTTTCTACTGATCTAAACCTTTTCTGTCCGGCTTCTACCATTCCAGTGGTTATCTTTAATTCTCTCCGCAGACTTTTAATATTATCTGATCGGGGACATGTAAAAAGAACAGGAATATTATAGGAACAAAAATTGCCCTGGTCCATCAATCACTTCCCACATGAAGCATGTGCACACTTCTTTTTTGGCAAGGTGCTAGCCTTGAAAATACCAATGGAGTTATAAGGGGAGATCAGAAAGAAGACACCAGAGAGTCGGCAAACGTCTCCCTCAGCATTCTGGTCATCTTTAAAATACCAGGGGAGATATGTGGAGATAACAGAAATAGGATGTATACTGGCGCCAGCCCGTGTCCTCTAGTTTCCTCTATCAAGGTCAACTGCCTTCACTATATTTCTTTTTATGTGTTTATTTTTGAATAGGAAATACATTTAGATGATCAAAAATCAAAAAATATTAAAGGCAGAGAGTGAAAACTTTTACTTTTCCTCCGCAGTTGCTCATCTACCTAATAATTCTCAGGACAACCACTTGTGGCTTGTACTTACTAGCTTTTTCCGTATTCTCACAAAGTTCCTTTATATAGTACGAAGAAATAGGAATATATGTTCCTATTTTTGCTCTCTTTAACATAAAGTACACCGTATGATTCAGGTTTCTTACTTTCTTTTGTTTTTGTTTTTTTTCCACTTCGTAATAACCCTTGGAGATATTTCCCTATCAATGTATAGTTTCCCCCATTCTTTGTTACCATAGTGTTATATGATATCAGGGTCCCACCATCCAGCCACCCCCCCCTCACTGATTCCTGGTTGACCTGTCATTCCCTTTTTAATCAGCTACAACCAATTACTATTACAAATAATGCTATAGTATTTATTTATGTGTCATTTTCCACCAATAGGAGTATGTATATAAGCTCCCAGATGTGGGGTTACTGGGTCAGAGGGTATATACATTTTTAATTTGGTATTTACAACACGATTGCCATCCTTAGGGACCCCAGCAATTTATAGCCCTGACCAGCAATGCATTCGTGCTTGTCTCCTGCAGCCCCACACCCTCAACAGTGCATCAACTTCCATCTTGTCATATTTAAAAGCAATTAATGTGTCCATTTATGTGACCACTCTGGTTATACTGTCTGCCCATTTATCTATGGTTGGTCTTTTTCTTCTCAACTCTGAAGAATTCTTTGTATGTTTGGGAGATTAGCCCTGTGTCTATGATATAAGATACAAATACTTTTTCTCAGTCTGCCTTTGCTTTGTTTATGGTGTTTTTGCTTTGTAGAAGTTTTTTTTTATAGAGAGAGTGATTTTTCAATCTTTTCTTTTATGACTTCTGGGTTTTGAATAGTATTTGAATAGTTAGAGATTTCCTTACCCCAAAGTGAAAAAGGAAATCACTTGTGTTTTTTCTATACCTTATGATGTGAGGCAGGGATCCAACTTAATTTTGTTTCAGATGACTACCTATTGCTAATACTATTTATTAAAGAGTCCATCTTTTCCATCATTGACTTTACATGCTACCTATAACACATACTAAATTTATTCATTTGTATGGGACAATTTATGTACTTTTTACTCTGAATCATTAGCTATTCAGGCAGCAGCCTCACACAGTTTTAATTATAGAGGTTTTATCATATGTTATATTATGTCATAATATGGCTTTATGTCTAGTGAAAGTACCCTATTGCTCTTTTTTTAATCAGAGATTATTAAAGCTATTCTTGTTTTTTCAAATGAAATTTAGAATCAGCTTGTCTGTTTCCAAAAAACCTATTAGTATCTATATTGGAATCACATTCACTTCATAAAGTAATTTAGGATAAACGATATCCTTTGGTTATAGTTTTGGTCCAAAACTATTATGTGCTTTTCCATTTGCGTAAGTTGTCTTTTACATCAGTCAGGGGCACATTAAAGTTTCCATTCAGATAAGACTTGCTCTCTTCCAATTAATTTCATTCTTGGATGTTTTCTCTTTTTGATGGATGCTTTAAGTGGGGTCTTTTCTATCATTGTAGCTTTTCACTAGAAATTGTATATGAAGATGTCTCTATATTAAATCTACATCCCCTCTATCTTAGGAATTTTTTAAAAAGACTTTATTTATTAGAGAGAGAGAGAGAGCACAAGCGAGGGGAGCGGTAGGCAGAGGGAGACGGAGAAGCAGGCTTCCCGCTGAGCAAGGAGCCCAATGCGGGGCTCAATCCCAGGACCCTGAGACCATGACCAAAGTCAGATGCTTAGCTGACTGAGCCACCCAGGTGCTCCAGGGAATTTTTTATTACTCATCTGTAATAGTTTGTTCAGTTGATTCTTTAAGGTTTCAGATATACAATCATATCACCTTTAAATATTGATAGTTTGTCCTCCCCCTTTTATTATTTTCTGCCTCTAATGCTTTTATATTATCTTATTTTGATGTTTGTTTCTTGTTGTCTTTATGTTGTCTTGTCATGAACCTTCAAGTAAGATATTCCTGATTTAGTCAGAGTGCCTGTAGTGTTCCACAAGGCTGACTCGAGATGTCATATTAAGAAAGTAGCAATCAAATATGCATTTAGAGTATTTGGGGGTCAAAATTAGAGTTGGAAATTTTGTCAAATCACTTTTCAACTTCTGTGGAGATGGTCATCTCATTTTTCTTCTCATGTCAATTAATATAATTAAGATCTTATTTTATAATATAAAAATATAATATTAAATATTTTTAAATATTGAAGATGCATTTTCATCTTTTCATATGCTTACTGGCCATTCAAGTCCTTTAACCACTTTGAATTGTGCTGTTTGGTTTTTGTTGTTGTTGTTAAGTTGTAGGAGTTCTTTACAATTTTGGATATTAATCCCTTATGGGATTAATAATTTGCAAATGTTTTCTCCCATTCTGTGGGCCGTCTTTTCATCCTTTAGATGGTGTCCTTTGATGCACGGAAGTGTTTCATTTTGATGAAGTCCATTTTATCTATATTTCTAGGAGTTTTATAATTGTAGATATCAGTTCAGGTCTTTGATCCGTTTTGTGATCATTTTTATTTTTGCAATATTTCTAATTTACAGCGATTGAAAACAAATGACTACTATGTCTCCAGTGCTTCCCTCTTTTAAAAATAAGTATCTATTATATTTATCAAATCTGTGTGTCACCATTCCATGTTGAGCTGTGGGAGTGGGACCAGTTACAGTTTCAATATGTGTCTCCATATCAAAAGAAGCCACATCCAAAGAGAAGCATCTGAACCTGATGTAAATCATAAAAAAGTACTTAAAGTCTGTTGCCGTGTTTGAATGAGAATTTGGAGTCTTGGGGGGCGCCTGGGTAGCGCAGTCATTAGGCATCTGCCTTCGGCTCAGGGCGTGATCCCAGCGTTCCGGGATCCAGTCCCACATCGGGCTCCTCCGCTGGGAGCCTGCTTCTTCCTCTCCCACTCCCCCTGCTTGTGTTCCCTCTCTCACTGGCTGTCTCTCTCTGTCAAATAAATAAATAAATAAATAATCTTTAAAAAAAAGATGTCTTTAAAAAAAAAGAATTTGGAGCCTTGAAAGGGGTTTAGTGTATTTTGTGTGTGGAAAGAATATAAATAATCAGGACTAGTGTGCAGACTATAGATCGATTGCATTAATGACCCCCCTTAATAAGTACCCCAGAGTCACAGTCTGCCCCATTAGCTTATATTCTTCTCCCACTTCGGTTTAGGACTCAGCCAGTTTACTTGCTTTGACTAATGGGATATCAGCAAATGTGTCACAAAGAAGGGCTTAAAGAAGATGCATATAGTCTGCTAATCTCTAGCATGATTGAGTTATACTCTCTTCTGTGTTTCTGACATCTATGAGAACGTGTCCGTGCCAGCCTAATTAAATGAGATAAACTTGGAGGAAACCAAGTTTTCCCATCATCCCAAAAGAAGTCATCCAAGATGAGCCAGTAGTTAGCTGGACATACGAGGAAATCCAGCTGAGATTAGAAGATACTTCTGCTCAAACCCAGTCGAAATAGTTGACCTATAGCAAACTAAAAAAATACTTATTATTTGGGGCAGGGGAGGTGTTACATAGCCCAGTTGTAGCAGATAAATGACATATCAAGAAATAAGTTACCTAGCATAATCTAGTTGAAAGATATATCTTCCATCCCATTTTGCGTTTTTAGCCACTTGGCATTTCCTACAAAATAGACTTTATAGGCTTATGAGTCACTCTGATGCAGTGTGTGGACATGATAGGTCTGAGCTCTTTTAACAAAGACCTTAGGTATCTGATCCATGATTATCATCTCTCAAGATGTGGCATCAATGTACATTGCTATGTCTCACTGAGAATTCCATGGACAATCAATAAAGAACTCTTCTATTTCAATGACTCGGATTTCTTGGCTTGGCCTGGGAGCTCATGATGTCAACATTCAAACATCTGAATGCAAAGAGGAAGCAATTTTAATTATTCATTTCAGTTTTCCAATCGTTTTCAGAGATGAGCTATCACCACTGATAAATCAGGGCATAATTCTATTTACTTTTGAAATGTGTTTGCTCCTCTTTAGGTTTGTCTAAGATAGCCCTGTGTTACACATTCACCCGAAACAAAACCCCTGAACTTCATTATCTTTATCCATGGCGGACCTTTGAACACTTTGCACTGATATAGACATTACCAAGCATTAGTATACATACTAGTTAACATTTTACTAATACTATCTGTTGTAGCCAATAAAATTCGTTTTAGAGGCTTGCCACAAACTTATATACACACAAATTTGGCACATGGAAGTGGAAATTCCTGAGATGGCACATCTGCCCTGCTCTTTGCCCTAGTAAGAGATGGCCTTCGTAACTAGAAAAAAAAGTTCAAAACTAAACTCTTGACTTTATCTTTGAGATATTCTTTGCCCAACCTTCTCAAACTCAGTAAATGGATCAAAAATATACCCAGGAATTAAGGCCCTGGACGTCATCTTGATTCCTCCTTTCCCCCACATTTCCAATCTATCAGCAAATCCTAACAATTCTGTGCCCAAAATATTTCTCAAAACAAACACTTCTAGCCGTTTCGTCTTCCTCACTGTATTCTTCAACAGTTGCTCTTCTTTCCTCTGCATTAATTTCTTGTCCTTTTATCCATTCTTCATATTTTACTTAGCATGCTGTTTTTAAGAATTTTTATTTTGAGATTAATTTCAGATTTGCAAAAACTTTAAAATATAATGCCACTATTCCCATATACTCGAATTTACCAAATGTTAATATTTTACCACACTTGCTTTATCGTGTCTATCTATATATCCATTCCTCTTTCTAGCTCTACAATTTATTTTCTAAAAGAACTGAGAATTCCAGTCCAACGTCACACATTGCATTTGGTTGTAATGTCACTTTAGTCTCTTTAAATCTGGAGTTTCTCAGACTGTATCTCCATGAGCTCGATAGTTTTAAAGAGTAAGGCCAGTTAGTTTATAGAATGTCTTTTAAGTTTTATACTGTCGGATTTCGATTCAGGGCATGCATTGTTGGCAGGAATACCACAGAAATGGTGGTTCTTGTAGGTGCTTCATATCAGGAGGCACATGAGATCAATTTGTTCCATTACTGGTGATGGTAACTTTGATCATTTGGTTAAAATCGTGTTTTCCAGGTATCTTCACAGTATGATGACTGTTCTCCCCATGCCAATGCTAAGGTATAGTGATCAAAGCAGGATCTCAAAGAGATATTTGCACATGTTCATTGCCCCATTACTTATAATGCCAAGAGGTAGAAGCAACCCAAATGTCCATTAATAGATGAATGGATAAAGAAAATGTAATACAGACATACAATTAAATATTATACCACCTTAAAAAGGAAGGAAATCCTATCACAAGCTATAATATGGTTGAACCTCAGAGACATCATGCTAAGTGAAATAAGCCCGTCATAGAAGGACAGATATTGTATGACTCCCATCATAGGAAGTAACTAAAGTAGTCAAAATCATAGAAACAGAAAGTAGAAAGATGGTTGCCAAGAGCTGGGGAAAAGGAGGGGATAAATCAGCGTATATTCGTGTATCATGGGTTCAATTTTGAAAGATGAAAATTTCTAGGGATCTGTTGCATAACAATGTGACTGTACTTAGCATTTCATATGTATACTTAAAAAGTTAAAATGATAAATTTAATGTTATTTTTTTACCACAATAAAAAAAGATGAACAGAACATTACAGAAAAAAATTGTTTATCCTCAATGGTAATCAAAGAAATACTGATTAGAACTAGTACCAGAAATGAGTATTACTATTTTTGTCATTTTTGCCAAACTGTCTTTGCATAGGTTAGGATATAAATTGGTTTTACCTTCTTGAAAGCAGTTTGGCAATTAACATATTGTACATGGGGAGGTGGGGAAGGATATATTGAAGTCCTAACTTCTAGTACCTCAGAATGTGAACTTATTTGGAAATAGGGTTACTGTAGATGTCATCAGTTAAAAAGTCATCACCCTGGGCTAGGGTCAGCCCTTACTCCAATTTGACTGGTGTCTTTCTAAGAAGAAGAGAGACACAGACACACAAGGGGAAATGCCATGTGGTCACAGAGGGAGAGATCGAAGGGCTGCCACTTGCAAGCCAAGGAATGCCAAGGATTGCCAGCAAACCACCAGAAACTATGAAGAAAACAAGAAAAGATGTTCCCCTGAGGTTGCCCTGCTGACACACTGATTTCAGGTTGCTAGCCTCTGGGACTGTGAGACAATGAATTCTGCTATTCTGAGCCACCCAGACTGTGGTACTGTACAGCAGCCACCCTACGAACCGAATATAGTAATTCATTATTACATTGTAGGGAAATGTTTTGAGGCTATGTAAATATCCTGTTTTATTATAGAGATAGAAGATGTGTACTTACACATATACATCTCTGTATTTTCTCTGTCCATTGGACTTAAGACCAATGACACCCAGTGGCACCTAGCTAGCTCAGTTGGTTAAGGGTCTGACTCTTGATTGTGGCTCAGGTGATGATCTCAGGGTCCTGAGATCAGGCCCGACTTGAGCTCCCCGCTCAGTGGGAAGTCTGCTTCTCTTCTTCTCCCTCTCCATCTGCCCCTTCCCCTGCGTGTGCTCTCTTTCTCTCTCTCTTCCTCACTTTAAAAAATAAATAAATAAATATATCTTAAAAAAAGAAGAAGCAGCAATGGCACCCTAGAATATCTGGTGCCCAGATCTTGGTTTTCATACAATTATCTATTTATGATTCTTGTGTGAAACAGTTGCTTCTGTGGTGGTTGCAAAGTGATCCCATCATATTTTCTGCATCAGTTGGCATTCTACTGTAAGGAAGTACTTTCCATTCCCATTCACTCATTCATTCATTTATATCAGTATAGTTTCAGGGATCTTATTTTATCTATAGGTTATAATACATTACTGTATTTAGTAATTGTCCCATATTTGGCCAGTGTGAGCTGAGCCCCAACTAGCTGGCTTCTGAATTCTTTTGATAAGTCTCCATTATCCTTTTTCCTATTTGCTGGATTCTGGGCTCATCTATACCTTCTCTTCTGAAGCCCTGAAATCAGACATTTTGTCAAGAAGCCCTGGCTCCTAAAAACCAAAATTTGAGTGCTAAGTTTTGTTGGGTATTATTGCTTCTGGGTCCTCTCAGTGGATAGAAGTAGGAGATGTATTATTCTGTTAGATCAGTTTATTTCAATCTTTTCTCACTGTTTTACCACTTAATTTACTTTAGGAACACACATGGAACCCCAAATTTAGGTAATATAAAGAAGCCTGTTGTATAAACATCATATAAAAATTAAACATAACATTTATAAAATCAGTAGTGTAAGTCCGCAGTACATTACTGGAAATTCTTGGGACCACATGTATTTTGGTATCCAATTGTTTTCAGATTTCATAAATGTAATCCTTACATGTAACATACTCAGTAGGATAAGGGTAATACCATGTAACAAAAATTTAATGTTTCTATAGCAAAGCATCACACCAAGTGGGATTAAGAAAGATAAAATCTCCTCATTTTTCTTTGGGTCAGATTCTACCATTAGATAGATTTGCTATGAACTCTTGAAGAAATTGAAATCTTTGGATTTCGGAATTGCAGATAAAGGATTGTGAACCCATAATCATATATTTTTCTACAAGAATTTAATATAATATTTCTCCAAAATTAATTTATCTAGTTTAATTACTATATCTAGTCCATTTCTTTGTAGTAGTTCTTTTTATTTCCAATTGGGAGTTCTAACTCACAATTTAGGTTATTGGGGATGATAGTACTATTTATTCGTATAATTATGTCCTTTATTGTTATACACAACAATTAGTTCATAATCACTAATCACATGTTTTGCCCAGTCCACACGTGTGGCAAAACAATACTCATGTTTACCATACCATTTCTTCTTTCTAGGTACACAGGAAGACTACATTGCCCAGCATCCACAGCAATTACCCTTGGAGAACATGACATTACCAGATAACAGAGTATAGATGAAAGTGAAGGAAGCCATTCTGAAGCTCAGCTCTGAAAAACATTCCATGTGACCCTTCAACTCTTATTTCCTTTTCCATAGAAATCCTGGATACCGTGTGTTCCAGATCATATAGCTACAGGATGGAGGAAGACTGACCTGTGATATGAGTGAATAGTGTTTTATTGTGTTAAGCCACTGTGATTTCACGGATATATTTGTCACATCAGCACAGCTCACAAAATAATTCTTTCCCAAATAAAAATTCATCCTCACCTGGCATGAGTTTTTAGAGTAGAGCAAAAAACTCCTCAAACAATTCTCTTTTAAATATGAACGTCATGTATGTCACAAGTTGACTCAGAGGTTGTATGTCAATGATTTGGTCCCACTGCAAATTGAAACTTTAACCAATAAGTTCAGAAGATAGTAAATGCTTTTAACATTGCATATCAATGATATTGTGCAAAATCCAGGAGTGTCCCTTGCTTAGTGAAGACATCCTACTAACAGCTTGTTTAGCTTTCTTTTCTCACCTTGAGTTTCCGTAACATCTCTCAGCTTTCCTGTCCCAGGGTTTACTCCAGAGCACCAGGATCTTGCTCATCTCACTCACAGCAAAAGCCCAGAAGTACAGGAGAGTTAATGCCCCCTGGAGCAACTTAGCTGCAGGATGGTGAGTCTGTGGATGGAAGTCTAAACCTCTTGCTACTTTGAAGGGAAATTCTGAGGTGTATTCTACACTGCTCCTTAGCAGATCCCCAGTAGAACAGAGTTCTGCTTTCCAGAACAATAGTCAGATCAATAACATACTCTATGTTGGCTTTCCTTCAGGAACTCCTCACCTCCTCAATCTATCTGCTTTCATATTCTGGCTTCCTGGGATCATCCCCAAATTTACCACCTGTTTTGGGGAAACCAAACTAATTCAAAATTTCCATTGGATTGCTGTCTTTTGTGAATTTGTTCTATAAAAGCAATCAATTTGATTCCCAGTTGATTAGAAAGGAATTACGTATTGTTTGAAAATGGTGCAAAAACAACACACTAGTTACTGAGGTGGTAGATTTCTGAGTCAATACAATCCATTTTTAAGACTGATACTTTTTTGGCTTCTTGTATATAAAATCTTCACCAAAAAATCATTTATTCTAGGACACAGAGACTTATATTCTATATTTGTAATGGAATTCCAATCAGTCCTTATTATTTTGAATTTAAGGGAAATCTTTAATCCGTGATGGAGATCTGGCCTCTCTAAAAGGGGAGAGGAAGCAAGATTAGGCAAAGAGGTCATCCAACTGCAATGCAAACCTGAGGCTCTCACCCAACCTACCAGGGAGCTCCAGAGTAAAGATTTCCCATTAGAGGACTTCTAGGCCCTAGTACCGGCACCGTGCTCAGCCATGGCTGGAGGGTGGCTGCCCAGGGAAACTGTTCCTGTTCAAAGGACAAGGCAGATCCTGAAGGTGCTAACAGCTGGCAGCTGGCAGTTAACCACCCTTTTTGCAGCTGAATGGAAAATTCTTTCCTGAAGGAAGATCCAAACCCCACATCCCCATGGCTGCCACAGTTTTACAAATATAAACACCAGTATGAAAACTACATGGTAAGTCACCTAAGATGAACTACAGTCTATTAACTGAATGTAAACTGAGATGATCTAGTTGGAGTCCAAGACGGCAGAGGAGTAGGAGACCTTAGTTTCGTCTGGTCCCTGGAATTCAGCTAGACCGCTATCAAAGCATTCTGAACACCTGTGAACTCAACCAGAGATCTGAGAAAAGAATAGCTGCAACTCTACAAATAGAAAAGTGACCACTTTCTGCAAGGTAGGAGGTGTGGAGAAGTGAATCCGAGGCAATATATGGGAAGATAGATCATGGGGCGGGGAGCCTCCATAAGCCGGCTGCCAGCAAGTGACAGAGCAGCAGCTCCTGTGAGGGACTTCCTTGCTGAAAGGCAAAGCAGGGCAGAATCCCAGGTGGGACAGTGTGGTCTCAGGATCCTCAGGGTCACAATAAGACCAGGGGTGCCTGAGTGCAGCAGAATTCCCAAGCATCAGAGTGGGGAAGCTGGGTGCAAATAGTGAGCCCAGGAGAGGGCTCTCAGCTCGGGGTCCCCATGTACCACTAACCATGGCACAGCTGGGCAACTGCTCTCCAAGCAGGGGCCCAACGAACAGCAGAACCGGCGAGACACCCCCCCCCCCCCCCCACTTTCCCCAGGAGGAGCGACATGGGAGCACACCACAGGAGCCTGCAGGGTTTGGAGACTCAAAGCAGGGCCGTGTGCCTGAGATAGTAATGCTCAGTCACAGGCTGGGTGAACATGGAGTACCAATGGAGACCAGGGAGACAGGAGTGATTGACTACTTTTCCCTGAGAGTGCCCTGAGGAGTGGGGCCCCGAATTTTTGGCTCTGGGGTCAGAGATTGGGAGGCTGCCATCTTCATTCTCATCCTCTAAAGCTGTGCAGAAAGCCTTCAGGGAACAAAAACCACACAGAGCAATTCAGAGCAGATGACTTAGCCTGGCCCCCTGGCAAGGGTGGTGCAGTTCTGCCCGGGGCAAAGATACTTGAGAATCACTGCAACAGTCCCCTCTCCCAGAAGAGCAACAAGAACATCCGGCTAAGACCAAGTTTACAGATCACAGGGACCTTCAAAACTCCAGCACTAAGGGAAAATAGTACATAGAGTTCATGATTTTCTCCCCCACGATTCTTTGTCTTTCAAATTTAATTTTTTTCTCTTTCCTTTTTCAACCAATTTCTTACTTTATCACCTCTTTTTAAAAATCTATTTTTAATTTTCATTTTTACAGTTAACTCTATACTTTCATTGTATTTAATTTTATTTTTGTATACATATCAGTTTTTCTTTCTTTATAATTTTGGGATCTAGTTTTCTAACAAACAGACGAAATTACACACAGGATCCAGTGTATTACTCTATTCTGTTCACCTGTCTGATTATATTCTCTCTTTAAAATTTTTTATTTTTTTAATTTTTTTTATTTTTTGGTTTTGGGTCCCTTCTGATTTGTTTAGTGTCTACTTCTCTGGGGTTGTTGTTGCCATTTTAGTGTTTTGTTCTCTCGTTCATTCTATTCTTCGCTGGACAGAGCGACAAGATGGAAAAACCTACCTCAAAAAAGAGAACAAGAAGCAGTAATGACTGCCAGTGGCCTAATCATTATGGATATAAGTAAGATATTAGAATTAGAGTTCAGAATAACAATTAAAACGATACTAGCGGGCTTGAAAAAAGCATAGAAGACACATAGAATCACTTTCTGGAGAAATAAAAGAACAAAACCCTGATCAAGTCAAAATCAAAAAGGCTATTAATAAGATGCAATTAAAAAATAGGCTCTAACTGCTAGGATAAATGAGGCAGAAGAGAGAATTAGTGATATAGAAGATGAAACAATAGAGAATAAAGAAGCTGAGAAAAAGAGAGATAAACAACTACTGGATTAAGAGGGGAGAATTCGAGAGATAAGGGATCCCATAAAATGAAACAATATTAGAAAAACTGGGATCCCAGAAGAAGAGGAAAGAGGGAGGAGGGCGGGCAGAAGGTATATTGGAGCAAATTATAGTGGAGAACTTCCCTAATCTGAGGAAGGAAACAGGCATTCAAGTCCAAGAGGTACAGAGAACCCCCTTCAACATCAATAAAAATAGGTCAACACCCTGACATATAATAGTGAAACTCGCAAATCTCAGAGACAAAGAGAAAATCCTGAAAGCAGCTCAGAACATGAGGTCCATAGCCTACAAGGGTAAAAACATTAGACTGGCATCAGACCTATCCACAGAGACATGGCAGGCCAGATAGGACTGGCATGCTATATTCAGGGTGCTAAATGAGAAAAATATGCAGCCAAGAATATTTTATCCAGCTAGGATGTCATTCAAAATAGAAGGAGAGCCAAAAAGCTTCCAGGAAAAACAGAAACTAGAAGAATTTGTGATCATGAAACCAGCCCTGCAAGAAATATTAGATATTTAAAGAGATCCTTTACACAAAGAGAGATCCCAAAAGTAACATAGACCAGAAAGGAACAGAGCCAACCTACAGTAACAGTGACTGTACAGGTAATACAAAGGTACTAAATTCATATCTTTCAATAGTTACTCTGAATGTAAATGGGTTAAATGTCACAATCAAAAGACACAGGGTATCAGACTGGATAAAAAAAACCAAGACCCATCAATATGCTGTCTGCAAGAGATTCATTTTAGACCCAAAGACACCTCGAGATTGAAAGTGAGGGGGTCGAAAACCATTTATCATACTAATGAATGTCAAAAGAAAGCTGGGGTGGCAATCCTTATATCGGACAAATTAGATTTTAAACCAAAGACTAATAAGAAATGAGGAAGGACACTATATAATAAAAGGGTCTATCCAACAAGAAGATTTAACAATTGTAAATATTTATGCCTCTAACATGGGAGCAGCCAATTATATAAATCAATTAATAACAAAATTAAAGAAACACATTGATAATAATACAATAATAGTAGGGGACTTTAACACCCCATTTACTGCAATAGGCAGATCATCTAAGCAGAAGATCAACAAGGAAGAAAGGTCTTTGAATGACACACTGGACCAGAAGGGCTTTAGAGATATAATCAGAACATTCCATCCCAAAGCAGCGGAATACACATTCTTCTCTAGGGCACATGGAACATTCTCCAGAATAGATCACATACTGGGTCACAAATCAGGTCTCAACCAGTACCAAAAGACTGGGATCGTTCCCCGCATATTTTCAGACTACAGTGCTTTGAAACTGGAACTCAATCACAAGAAGAAATATAGAAAAAACTCAAATAAATGGAGGCTAAAGAGCATCCTACTGAGGAATGAATGGGTCAACAAGGAAATTAAAGAAGAATTTTAAAAATTCATGGAAACAAATGAAAATGAAAACACAACCATTCAAAACCTTTGGGATGCAGCAAAGGAGGTCCTAAGAGGGAAGTATATAGCAATACGCCCTTCTCAAGAAACAAGAAAGGTCTCAAATACACAACCTAACATTACACCTAAAGAAGCTGGAGAAAGAACAGTAAATAAAGCCTAAACCCAGCAAGAGAAGAGAATTAATAAAGATTTGAGTAGAAATCAATGAAATAGAAAACAAAAGAACAGTAGAACCGAGCAATGAAACTAGGAGCTGATTCTTTGAAAGAATTAATAAGATCGAGAAACCCCTGGCCAGACTTATCAAAAAGAAAAGACAAAGAACCCAAATAAATAAAATCATGAATGAAAGAGGAGAGATCACAACCAACACCAAAGAAATACAAACAATTATAAGAACATACTATGAGCAACTATATGCCAACAAATTAGGCAATCTGGAAGAAATGGATACATTCCCAGAAACATATAAACTACCACAACTGAATCAGGAAGAAATAGAAAACCTGAACAGACCCATAACCAGCAAGGAAATTGAAGCAGTCATCAAAAATCTCCCAACAAACAAGAGCCCAGGGTCGGATGGCTTCCCAGGGGAAATTATACCCAACATTTAAAAAAGAATTAGAATTAATACCTATTCTTCTGAAGCTCTTTCAAAAAATAGAAATGAAAGGAAAACTTCCAAACTCTTTCTACAAGGCCAGCATTACTTTGATCCCAAACCAGACAAAGACCCCACCAGAAAGGAGAATTACAGACCAATATCCCTGATGAACGTGGATGTCAAAATTCTCACCAAGATACTAGCCAATAGGATCCAACAATACATTAAAAGGATTATCCACCAAGACCAAGTGGGGTTTATTCCTGGGATACAAGTGTGGTTCAACATCCACATATCAATCAATGTGATACACCACATTAATAAAAGAAAGGACAAGAACCAGATGTTCCTCTCAATAGAAGCAGAAAAAGCATTTGACAAAGCACAGTATCCTTTCTTGATTAAAATTATTCACAGTGTAGGGATGGAGGAAACATACCTCAATATCATAAAAGCCATATATGAAAAGCCCACAGCAAATATCATTCTCAATGGGGAAAAACTGAGAGTTTTACCCGTAAAGTCAGGAACATGGCAAGGATGTCCACTATCACCACTGCTACTCAACATAGTACTAGAAGTCCTGGCCTCAGCAATCAGACAACAAAAAGAAATAAAAGGCATCCAAATAGTCAAAGAAGAAGTCAAACTCTCATTCTTCACTGATTACATGATACTCTGTGGAAAACCCAAAAGACTCCACCTCAAAAGTGCTAGAACTCACACAGGAATTCAGCAAAGTGGCAGGATATAAAATCAATGCACAGAAATCAGTTGCATTTCTATACACTAACAATGAGACAGAAGAAAGATAAATTAAGGAGTTGATCCCATTTACAAGTGCACCCAAAACCATAAGATACCTAGGAATAAACCTAACCAAAGAGGCAAAGGATCTGTACTCAGAAAACTATAGAACAGTCATGAAAGAAATTGAAGAAGTCACAAAGAAATGGAAAAACACTCCATGCTCATGGATTGGAAGAACAAATATTGTGAAAATGTCTATGCTACCTAAAGCAATCTACACATTCAATGCAATCCCTATCAAAATATCATCAACTTTTTTCGCAGAGCTGAAACAAATAATCCTAAGGTTTGTATGGAACCAGAAAAGACCCCGAATAGCCAGAGGAATGTTGAAAAAGAAAACCAAAGCTGGTGGCATCACAATTCCATACTTCAAGCTCTATTACAAAGCTCTAATCATCATGACAGTATAGTACTGGCACAAAAACAGACACACAGATCAATGGAACAGAATAAAGAACCCAGAAATGGACCCTCAACTAATCTTCAATGAGGCAGGAAAGAATATCCAACGGAAAAAAGTCTCTTCAACAAATAGTGTTGGGAAAATTGGACAGCCACATGTCAAAGAATGAAACTGGACCATTTCCCTACACCACATACAAACATAGACTCAAAATGGATGAAAGACCTAAATGTGAGACAGGAATCCATCAAAATCCTAAATGAAAACAGAGGCAGCAACCTCTTTGACCTCAGCTGCAGCAACTTCTTGCTAGACACATCTCCAAAGGCAAGGGAAACAAAGGCGAAAATGAACTACTGGGACTTCATCAAGATAAAAAGCTTCTGTGCAGCAAAGGAAACAGTCAACAAAACTATGAGGCAACCCATGGAATGGAAGAAGATATTTGCAAATGACATATCAGGTACAGGACTAGTATCCGAGATCTATAAAGAACTTCTCAAACTCAACACCCAAAAAACAAATAATCCAATCAAGAAATGAGCAGAAGACATGAACAGACACTTCTCCAAAGATGAAATACAAATGGCCAACAGACACATGAAAAAATGTTCATCACTAGTCCCCATCAAAATATTAGGTCAATTGCAGAGATTAAGGCAATTATCGCCAATTTGTGAAATGTTGACCAATAATTTTTATCCCATTCAATTCCTTAACATGGTCAGTGCAAAAACCAATGCTAACTCCAACTGCATTTTCCAACCCTCACAGTGGCCTCTTCTCTAGAAGAGATGAATAAAGTTCCTAACCCTTGATCAGTAGTTCCTTATTTGTGGATCATGTATTGCTCTTTTTTACTTGGACTTCCAAGTTCCTGCTTGATTTCACTGGAAGGACCAACAGTTTGTTAATTCTCTGCCACTGTGTCACAATCTAGTCACCTGGAGTCATGGCAACCTTTCCTCCTAGGACTCGAATCTGACCCAATATATTTACAACCTCAAGCTGATAAGTCCTGAAGAACAGCAAGTGGCAACCCTCTTTTTGTCTTGGGAAGGAATAAAAATGTAAGATAAATCTTTAAGAAATCAAAGAACCACACCCTCTGTTAAGTTATCATGTCCTTGGCATTGGGAGGCCGGGGGTGGGGTTCCAATGCCAAGGACATGATAGAATGGTCCCCCTGAGTGAAAGACACCTTGTTGCACACAGTGCTAACAGGGAATCTTTTTAGATTTTGGAGTCAGATTTACATAGCATTTGTGTGTCCTTTGACTAATTAACATGTAACACAGAAATTGGCCCAGAGCAGAGTAGGAGAACGTTTTCTAGCTGGTCTAGTCTACAACAAAAGTAGCCCTGTGAGCTGCTCTAATAACCACATTTTAACCAATAGTATTCAAGATGCATGAAGCAGACCACCATGGTTGGTATGAGTAAAGCCTTGAGAGTAGTGCTATGACAGGGGAGCTCAGGGGTTTGGAGCTAATTCATGTCACCAACAGCGGGTACCTATTCTCTTTTTGAATAACAGCTCCCAGCTTGCTTCTAAAAACAAGTATCTGATAATGGAAACAGGTAATTATGCAGCCCGGCCCATCCTTCATTATCAGATCCATAACTCATAAAACCAGGTCTACCTTAAAACATTCCAAGAAGTAATATATAAAAGAACAGATTAAAACATGCTGTAAGGATAATAGCATTATTTAAATGGGTTGCTCACCTGGAACACAGAGCATTGACATTTTCTATACTTATAGAACATGCGTAATAAAATCTTACTGAATAAAGAATGACCACATGAACCTGTCCCTCGCAACAGAAGATTCCTACTATGTGGAAGGCAATCAAATATTTTCTGAAATAAATTTCACCCAACATTAAGCTTCATTAATAATATTTATTTTAAAGGTCCCTTTTTATTTGTAACAAATATAAAGTCATCAGTGTTTTACAAATTGTCAAAAATGCTTTAAGTACCAAAAAAATACATTAGTAAAATGAAAGTTATATTGTGTTATTTGCTATGGACTTAATACGGTCGACATGCATACCATGTGCCAGAAAAGCTCATGCATGAGTGGGAAAGAGAAGAAATGACATATAACTGCTATGCTGTCTGATTACAAATTCATGGCTTCAGTCAGTTTCCGTTCTTCAGGGATACCATTTACCTGGAGTGTGGAAGAACGAACATGAGGCATGAGTTAGGGCGCAGACACTTAGATTTTGAGCAAAATAAAGTATGACAAAGAGTCATTTTCTATCTCCTTAAAGCAATTTAAAATAATTACGTTGACATTACTTGTCTGCATTTAAAAAAAAAAAAAAAAGGAAAAATTCTAAATCAGTCCTCTCCTTCTTGGGCCGAAGCCGTAATGGTTTGTACTTCTCAGAAGGTATGGTCTGAAAATTCCTCCCACAATAAACAAAAAGAATGAGGTTGACTGCGGGATGCATGACTGTACCTTTTAATCGTGGCTTTTTAGAAAATATCGTGTGGGCTGGAAGGGCAAAGAAAATGAGAAAACCTGAAGGGGCATCAAACCTAATGGCTTGGGCCTCGTCCAAAAGGCAGTGCTATTGTCAGCCCGTAACTGCTCTATTATCCCAGCAAGCGCTTAAGTCCAGGATTACAACACCAGCAGCTAGTTCATTTCTTAAACTTTTGGCGATCGTTAAAAAAAAAAAAAAAAAAAACTAAATAAATAAAACAAACTTCAAAATATATTCTTCCCGACAAATTCCATATAAGTAGCTACAAATAAAATTACTTGGTATCCAAGAGACAAAACCTGTGCTTAAATTATCATCATAAAGAAAACTGTGACCTCGCATAGTGCTTTGAGGTACTTGGAAAAAGCAAATTATTATTTCAAATGTGGTTGCCTCTTTGTGGTACTGGGACGACCAGAAAGGAGAGACAGAAAAGCTGCTGTGCCCACGAAAACACAGAAAGAGCACTAAATCCATGCATATGCATACAGAGCAGAATAACTTGGAAACTGGGAAACAAACTATTTTTTCATTCAAACAACAGAATGGGAATAAGGAATGTAACCTGCCCATTCAGCTCTTCCCTCTGGGAGGCATAACTCTATTTGGTTGTGTGTTTATCAGAGGCAGAAACACAACAATCTATCATAATTATAAAAAATGCTAGGGAGGTCGCTCTCCCTTTAGCTACTTACATACTTGAGAGACTCACTGAAAACAACGACAAGAAGAAAACAACCAAGAGGAGATGGTGCACTTTAGTCAATAATGTGCTACAAATTACAGAAAAATATAAGAAAACAAGGAGGTAATAGGCTATTGTATTAACTAAAAAGGAGATCAAAGCTTACTTGACTCAAGCAAAATGCCTGCTCCCCAAAATCTGTTTTAGAAAAATAATCTAGAAAATTGGGTTGAACAACCTAAAATTCCCCTAGGGAAATTCTTTGGCTCTTATCCCATTTGCTTAGGCATAAATTGTCCTTGTAGTTGGAAATGCTGCCTATTACTAAAAACTAGCACATTAACAAGTCTACTTGCTGAAAATCTATACCGCTATCAAATATGTCTCTCTAATATCATCTACTCAGGCTCCCTTATTTCTTCTAATGGGGGAATAAGTAAAATCTGGATTTTTAAAACACACAAATTATTTACTGTTTTACTAGAAACTGTCTCCCTTCTACTCACTGTTTGCATGAAATAATTAAGAATCAGAGGAAAGGCATCTTAGAAAAGAAGTTTATGAATTTAATGAGGGAAACGTAGAAATATTCCTTTAAATGTTTTCTTGTTTAAAAAAAAAGCCAGGCAATTAGTGTTAATAGGGATTTGTTTTTGTCTTTGCTCTTTAGGTAACAATATTTATAACAAAGCTGTTCCTTCATCAATCTCCTGAACGCTTACACAGTAGCACCACCACACCAATATATTGAATACCCTTGTTGAAACATGTTAGCATTTAATTAAAACAAGTGATCAAAACTGTGGGGGAAAATTCTGATAAACATTATCTCATAATTAAAATCTGATGAACAACTTTATTATACTTGCCTCAAATCTTTGAAAAGTTGTCAAACGAAAATCTCCTTAAATTCCCGAAAGCAGTAATAGAGAAAATAATTTTTGAACAAAAACATCCAATAAATTTCTATATGTGCCCAAAGTTTTTAAGAGACTTACTTAATAGCTTCCCTGCTACAATACCACTATTCATACTCAGAATTCCACATCCAACTTACATTTTTAAAACTTCTCTTGCTTTTCCAAGAGAGCCACAAAAGGCATTACTGGTTGCCTGGCAATTAGAACTAGGAATCAACCACTAATTAGAAGACAATCATGAATAAGTTATCTACTTGGTACCGAGATGAATGAAATAATTGGCTGTGGAAATTTTTTAGGGACACTTGAAAGAAATAAACTTAAAGAAAGCAAGTCTTAGGGAAATAGAATAGTCAAGGGAGAATCGTCCGCCATCTTGTTGTCACTGGTCATGTTATAACAGCTTTTTAAAGTGGCATTAAAACCAGGCCAACCATTTCTCATTTATCCCCCTGAAGCCTCAGTGATTAGTCACAATGGTTTCCTTTTGTAAGAGTCAGTTTCAAGCTGCTCACTTACTGAGACAAATCCTGGATGCATCCAAGCTAAGAATCTTTCATACCAAGGGGAAGAATAGGGAGCTTCACTGAAGGAAGGGGATTTTATTCAGTCTTCCTTAATTAGACAGGACCTCCATGGATGCTTTTGCTCTAAGATCATTTACCCTGTGTTTATCACTCTGATGCCAATCTATGCAATAATCTAAGCTATTATTCTGAGGTTCTAACTCTGATTAAGGAATGACACAACTGTTTTGCCTTACTTGATGATGCTACCGCTTCATAAATTACATGGTACTATAATAATCTTTTAATCTGTTAGCTTCATACATTAATATCAACTTACTACTTTTAGTACTTACCTGCAGTCTGCTGTTGGGGTATTTGAGTCTGATGTGGCAAGTTCCTAGAAATGATTGACATTTTTGAGTTAAAACTGTTTATATACATGCAAACAGACAGCAGACATACTAGAATGAAAAATTTTATAGCTAAAAAGATCCCCAGAGATCATCTAACATAGCCTACCCGCATGAGTTTATGCATGATAAACCTAAGGTCTGAGAAAGATAAATAATAATATTTGATAACATTCAGAAAGCTCCTACTAAACGCTACGTTCTACTCCACAACAACCCTACGAGGTAGGTATTATTTTTACCAACTTACAGATGAGGAAACAGGCTTAGAGGTCCGAGGCTACATAGCTAAGAAGTGGTGGATAAAGATGTGAACCCAGGGACTCCAGGGCTTGCGCTTAGAACCCGTACACTTTCAGATTCAGGTCTAGAACATACATACATGCTCACACACTCTCCCAGAACAACATACATACCCATTTTCATTCTTTATGCCAAAGCTATGCTCTTCTATCCCTGCCCAGGGAATGATACTGGCGATCCACCCGACTGTACTAGTCAAGATGCAGAAGTCATCATAGACCCTTCCCTTCTTCCATTCCCACATCCCAATCTTGGGAACTCCTAATGATTCTCCTCAATCTCTCCTTGTATCTGTCCTCTTCTTTCCCACCTCTGTTGGTTGAAGCCATCACGCTTTCTCACTTGGAACTTTGCAACTGAGCTGAATTATTTCCTTAGTCCCATTCTTGTTCCCTTATAATCCACTGTGCACATTCCTGTCAGATGACCTTCTAAGACGCACCTCCGATTATGTCATTCAAGCAACACACATTTCATGACTTCCTTATGCCTACCTGCAAATTGAGTTCGGCCCAGAAAACCACCAATATATCTGGTCCCTACTTGGTGCCCCCACCCTGACTGCCTGAAATAGAACCACCGCCACCATGACCATGACCACCTCTTGTACCCAACCAGCTCCCATTTGTCTTTGCAAACTCAACTTAAAATTTGTTACAGTGGACATGAATTACTTTTATAATTTAAAACTATCCCACAAGGAATGTTAATTAAAATTCTTTAACTGATTATTTAATTAAAAAATACCTCAAGTACCACTTGTTCTATGCATCCTCACTCTCTAAGCACTGCCTCCCCGTTAGGTTATCATTTAGTATGGTTTCATACACATGCTGATTGTTGTTGTATTTCTCATCGCATAATGTTTATTGGCCCCAAAGTGCCTTATCAGTAAGAACCCCCTATTTTGTTTAGTCTCCCCAACTGGAAGCATGCAATAAACAATTTTTGGATGAACATGTGCAAAAGTGCAGACACTTAGAAAGATTCACATAAAATACACGTATTTATTAACATTCACACTCATAGTTTCAAATTTTGATATAAAAATTCATTTGCAAAAATGTACAGATCAGATTCTGTGTGGAAGAAATTCTAGGAGTCAGCCCCTTGCTACTAGTAGGGCTAGATCCAAGCCAGGAGTTTTCAGTTTTTTTGTTTCTCTTCAGCAATGGAATTCCTTTTAATTGAATCCTAAGCAGAACTCTTGATGTACAAAAGAGATAAATGTGAGGTTGCCTGGGTTGAAACAAGGGAGCCAGGAATCCCGCCTGCTTTGTTTCTTTTGCCCCACATGCTGGCCCCTAAGGCATTTCTAAGAAACCTCCAAGAAACAGAGTTTGAAAACCATTGATCTGAATCATTTCAGCCAGGCAAATATTATGTTCCAAATACAACGATCTAAAGTGGAAAGCTGTATATGCTAAATACTATTTAAACTCTTAAATTAATCTATAGGAATGTTAATGACTTCGAGTAATTTTTTTTAGATTTTCAGCTCCATTTTATATATATTGTTAGGGAAATAACAAAGTCAATTCTAATTCAATTCGAGGAAGTTACTTAATAGTTCATTCCAATAATTATATTCTTGTTTGCTATTACCTATCAACTCTACTTGTCCTTGTGTGGTCTTACGGAGTACTTTATTTGCTTGTTTATTCTTTCAGTATTTCACACAATGTATTTATACTGGTTTTAATCATGGAAGTAAAAAGATTAACTTATAAACCACAGAGAAAATAAGTTCTAGATTTATAGATGGGAGAACAAACATCTTTAACACAGAAGTCAAAAAACAACTTCATGGGCACTTGGGAGGGGGAGATGAGTTTTGTTTTAACTTCTCAGGTACAACTAATGTGGGCCTATCTGTTCTGCATCAGAAGCTATTACAGCACACCTCACACACACACACACGCACACACACACACACACACACTTCATTTCCCATCACCTCTAGCTCTATCCAACCTATTAATGGATTAAGTCAATATATTTTGAGAAAACAAAAATAGTGAAGATGACAAGGAGAGCCTTTCAAAAGCTCTAAATCAAGGATATCCCAAATTCAGAATCAATATTTGGCTAGTAGTTGGAAGCCCCCTCACTCCTGTTGCCCAGCCCAACTTACCCTTCTGCGGACGGCAGTCTAAAAACCACTGATCAAAGTAGATCTCTACCCTGTCATTTCTTCTCTAGCCCCTATTTTCTTTTTTTTCCTCTTCCACTACACTACTAAACTGTCTAAGTAGCAATGGGCTTGGCTAGGTTTGAGGAGAAGGGTTGGTTGAGAAAGTGCCACACCCAAGGTAGCAAGAAATCTGGAAATCTATGAGAAAGCAATGGTGTGACTTTGGTTTAGGGATTTAAAATTACCTGAAATGCATGTCCCAATTGGTTAGGTTTGAACCATGTATATACACTACTTGCAACTTCAACTGAAATATGGATGAGTTCTATAGAAGTGCTTCTGTGTGCAAAAAAGGAGCTCGACAAGAAATATGTGGAGAAGCAACATCCCCAGCATCTCCAGGGTGGGCCGACCTGGCTCTGTGCTCATGGCTGGCGGCCCAAAACTGTGACTGCAGATGAGCCTGTGAGTGTCAGAGGTCAAATGTCCATGAAGGGCATACTTGAAGTGTGAATTCCACTGAAGAGCTGAAGGGAGGTACCTCATGACAGCACTGCTTCAGGCATACTGGAGAAACTCCTAGGAGTAACTCTGTTCCAGTCAAGCAGACCAGAGGTGAGCAAATGGAAGCATTTCCATCTTCGGTGAAAGCACACGCTGAAGACAATTACACAGGAGAGTGGGGCTGACTTCAAATAGAAGTCCAATAATCCTTCAAAGAAAGGACCTCTATAAAGTCATAAAACTACTTAGAATAATTACGTTATTAATGGACTAATGGAAAGATTATTATGTGTAAACTACATTACATAGAAAAAAGATTTAAGAAAACTGGAGTTCTCTAAATTATTAGCATTAATTATTTTGTAATTTTACTGCCATTAATTACATGCATTTAAATAGAAGATTATGTAAATTAGCCATTGCACAAACTTTATTCTTCAAGGAAGCAAAGGTAGTAACGTACAAATTAATAAATAAGTGATTTGGGGGGAGGACACAATTATTTATTTGTACAACCATTTTAAGGTAATTTGACATTCTTGGGTATCCTGTAGAGTAATTCTGTGAGTTAGGTTGATCACTATCAATACATTATATTCCAGCTTGCTGGAAGACTCAAAAGCAAAGAAAGGTTAAGTGATTTGCATTAAGCCACAGAATCTGTGCCAGGTTTGGAAATAAATGACGTTAGTTTGGCTACGTAGAATACAAAACACTTCTCTTTTGAATTAGTATGGAGCCATTTAACAACAAGTAATATATTTAACAATAGCAGTATATTTTTGGAATTTCCCAATTATTTCAGCAAAATTGCTGTTGCCTAACCATTGAATTTTCTATAATTTTTTTCCAACAAAAATGCCAATTTGGACCCCTTGCCTACTTTTACTAAAGAACCAGGCCATTATTTGGATTAAGGAAGGAAGGACACAGAGAAACTGGAAACATCACTATAATTTTTAATTTCAAAACCTAATTTTAACTAAAATCAGTGTAGAACATACATGGAACATAAATGAGAAAGGAGATATTCATTTATTTCTTTTAGTTATTTTCTCCTGCTTATATAAAGCCAAAAGCAAGCCTACCAAGACTTTAAACTGAAGCAGTACAAACCTATAGAACCGAAAGCCATCAAAGAGATATTGCATCCATTGCTGATTAAAAAAAAAAAAGAAAAGTCAATGGCTCTGAAATATCCTTGGCTGCTTGACCGTTCTTGTCAACAGGAAACCATTATCTTGGTCTCCTAAAACATTCTCTTCAACTGATACTAACTTTCATCGAAACCTAATTTTTTATTTATGAAATTTTACCAAAGTTAGTTCTCATTATTACCAAGGGGAAGACAAATGGAAAAATACCTTAAACAAGAGCTAAAATGATTTGTTACTACATCTTTAATTAGAAGACTTAATTCTAGTTTTATATTCGTTAATGTATAAAAGATTAAGCACAACCTACCTCCTGTTTTGAGGGAGACCCAATTACTCTGGATTAGGTATCATGTTTAGTATAATGAATAAGGAAAATTTTCATGTAGACAATTAAAATCTCTCTAGAAAATCTTTGGGCACTTTTCCCTATTATTCATTATGTAAAATCTTCTATGACGATGCCTCGCATTCAGGAAAAATCAATTGATGTTGATGTTGGTATGAGAAAAGAGTAACAAGGAAGTAGATCTACCCCCTAAAAAAACACACAATACATTACAAATTTTAGAATAAATTCTTTTTTAGAAAATGGAATATCTGAAATCCTCCGGCCAATGCCTCCCATAAAAGTGCAAAATTACAGTTTCCCAGTGGTTTTGCGTTTTTTGAGACTCCGAATTTCTCTATCCCATTCAGTACTAATCAGTACTCATCTCTCACTTCTCTACACCATTTTCTTCAGGCAGCTGAAGGAGGTGCGAAAAGTCTTGAAGCTGATACGTGTAAACCCACAAACATCCCCACACTCTAGATCAAGCACCCGGACCACCTCTTTCACACTCTTCCTTTGTATAGACCTCTTAGGGAGGAATCAGGAGACACCCTTCCTCTTTTAAATCTCCAGGTGGAGGAGTGTGAGTAACAACCCCTTCCCCACCTCCACCCCCCAAAGAAACACCAAGCTGGCTTTCCCAAACCCTCAAACCTAGCTCCTTCAAGTATTTTATTCAGGGATGCTCAACCCTTTTTCCCGCTCCACCTGACTCACACGTCCACCGGATTCCAAGTCCATGGAACTAGGGCCCTGGGATCTGCACTGTAAGAGCTCCACAGGTGAATGCGATCTGCAACATGGTCTAGAAACGACCAGGCTAGACTCTCTCGCAACATACCTTTTAGGACCTAAAATTTTATGACTTGGAATTTGGTTTTCTTCATTTAAATCATGACAAAGGTTTATTTTCAAGGTACATCAGTCAATCTGTAAATATTTTAAGTTAAATCTTTGCTCAAAAACATAACCCCTAATCACAACAATGATTCTCTGGGCAAAGCAGATTTACTTTTAAGAATTACTTTATGGAGCGCCTGGGTGGTTCAGTTGGTTAAGCGTCCAACGCTTGATTTCCACTCAGGTCACGATCTCAGGGTCATGAGATGGAGCCCTGCTGGGTGTGGAGCCTGCTTTAGATTCTCTCTTTCCCTTTGCTTCTCCCCACCCTGCTCGTGCTCTCTCTCTCTCTCTCTCAAAAAGTAAAAAATAAATTAAAAATAAATTTTTAAAAAGAATTATTCTATAATTAATCTCCAGCAATGAATGGTAATGGGGGACAGCCTGTAAGGAGAGAAGTTCTTCTTACTGTTAATGGTAACATGTATTCACTGAACTGCAAAGATAACTGATTAAGTACAGATGCAAAAAGCCTGACTTATTAGGGGATGGGGAACATTCGACAGAATATGTGGCTAGTGCTCTTCAAGACTGTCAAGGTGGTGGGGAAACGAGGAAGGTCTAAAAAACTGCCCAGGCCAGAGGAGAGTAAAGAGACATGCCAATTATTGTGTCCTCGACAAAAATCCCAAAACAGAAGAAGGACAATAGGGGAAAAACTAGTGAAATCTCATGGGGCACCTGGGTGGTACAGTCAGTTAAGCCTCCAACTCTTGGTTTCAGCTCAGGTCATGATCTCAGGGTCCTGGGATTGAACCCTGCGACGGGCTCCACACTCACTCAGCTGGAGTCTGCTTCAGATGCTCTCTCTCCCTCTCCCTCTGTCCCTCCCACTCATGCTGTTTCTTTCTCTCACTCTCTCTCAAATAAATAAAATCTTAAAAAAAAAACAGTGAAATTTCAAATTATTTAAAAAAATAATCTGAAGTCTGCTTAACAGTAAAGCACCAATGTTGGTTTCTTAGTTGTGACAAATGTACAATGGGAGAAAGTGGGTGAGGGATCTCTGAAAACTCTGTTATCTTTGTAACTTCTCCGAGCCTCAAAAATCATTCCAAAATTAAACAGTTATTAATAAATGCATTAGCAAAGATCAAACTAAATTGACCTTACATTTCTATACTATGTGATCATTTTAACAGCCTGTTTCTATTGCCTCTGTAATCTGTAATGTAGAAGAAACACCGTCCAAAATGAATTGTCCCTTCCAAGCATGTGCTCCATCTCCTGGTCCCTCTCCAGGTTCCCTTCCCGCTACCTGTCCAATCCCTTGCCTATAACCTGGCCCAGAGATCCTTGAGTTCAATGACTACATTATCTTTGACATAATAGCAAGATAAGCAAATAATCGAATCTCAGTTTTTACCTAATTTAGCTTTGCCTCTTATCCATACCTCGATTTTATCACCTACAAATGATTAAACATTTTTTTACTGTCTAAGGTATGGTACCAGTCTAGAGTCCTGTGAAGCACTGTGCCAAAAAGAAAATATTCCTGTGTAACTGACAAATAATGGTAGCAGCCCCTCATCAAACAACTGTTATGAGTTCTCTTTACCTCGCACTGTTCTAGGGTTCTCTAGACCTCCTAGACTGACTTGTTTAAAGGACCCAAGCAAATTTCCATGCAGCTCTGAAGGAAAGCTTTGAATGTCCTTGAGTCTTGCTTAGAAGCCAACATAAACTTTCAGCCATGTCCTTATGCCTGAATATTTCCGGGGTTGAGTCTGAAGAATAAACATGCCACACCATTTATGAATCAGTAAGGTTATTATGAATATAGGAAGATGAAATGCATGCCCTTTTAAGAAGGGTTAATTAACAAATACCAGGCAGCATTCTCCAAGCATGCACTAGGTTATCAAGTACTGTAACGCCTCATCAAATATAATATCTCATTTTAATGTGGAGAATTCAATTCAATCCGAATGACCAAAATATGTATGTATGTATGTATGTATGTATGTATGTATGTATGTACTTGGTGCTGAAATAAAACTTTAAAAACAGGGCCATGCTTTTAAGGTAAGGAGTGAAAGCCGAATTTGCGTAAAGGACAGCTGTGACGAACCTGATACAATGAATTTCCCTATTATCTGGCATGGTTGGAAAATGAGGTTAATCACATATTCTGGCTTATAGGGAGTTACCATAGAGACAGTGCACATATTATCCATTTCCAAGAATAAAAGAAAGATAATATACACTCAACACTGAAACTACACCGAATGTAATTTAATTTCCCTCTGATGAGTCAGACGTACTTGATGATCTCGCAGTGCCTCAGAATAATCATTGTGCACATCGTCAATTATCTATCTACCCTATTTATATAGAAGTGCTAGTTAATGGAGTTTTTCCATTAGCAGAAATCTGAATAATGTGAAGGTTTTCTGGACTTAGAAACACATATATGGTCAAATTGTCACGAGTTCAATAGAATAACCTATTGCATTTGCAAATAGAGAGATCTCATCAACATAATGACAGTTGATGGGGCTGTGGAAGGACCAGGAAGATGTATTTGGTTGTAAACTAGATAGAAAATTTCTTGTGTTTGTATATGAGCAGAAACATTGCAAAATCCTAACCACAGAAAATCAAAATAATTTTTAAGGAGCTACTCTCATTCTCAACATCTACGGTTAGAAAGCATATCTAAATGACGCCGCCTTTTTCTTTCCCTTAAATTTCACTAGCAGCAGAGTTTTACTGATTTACAAACATATTTAAGTCCCTTACTCATTATAATGAATATTTCTATATTCCAAAACTTGATAGCCTTGTTATTTTGTCAATAGCAGCATTTCCCAGACTATGTTCTTTGAAGAGTTACCTCTTCTGGCCTTTTTCCTTGGATTCATGAAGCATATCAACACTCAAGGCCTCTGAGAACCCTTGTAGTTTTAAAACAAACAAACAAACAAACAAACCAAAAAACTGTTTCTCAAGTATATTTGACCATTTCATTTTTGAGAATATATATCAACATTTGAAGAATATATACCTACACTTCACTAGTACTCTTGGGTAAAGAAAATATGAAATGGTAGTCTAAAAGAATTTTAAAATTCTTTCCATTTGGAATTTAATGATAAGGCTGTTCATATTTTCATATTAAAAAAGCAGGAGAGATTGCTAAATTGTGGGCTATTGTAATATTCTTGAAATTATACTAATTTTTTTCATCAGTATCTAATCCTGATAAAGTGGGCTTTAGGATGACCCACTAACCATCAGAGAACACAGAAATCTATCCCTTCCATTCAGTACAACTAAATTTTGTGAGACTTTAATATTCACATCCCTGATCGAATATTAATGTTTCTAAAACTCAAAATGTTAAATGTATGTCATTTTCTCCACTGTCAATCAGCCTTCAATCAATTACTTACACATATGTGCACACATAAACACAAACCTTAGCCTATTCAACAGTAAGTAAATAATGTTAGAGAAGTTTAGGAAAATACAATACTCTCAGATTTCTGAAGTACTTGGACAAATTTATCAAGTCTGACTATCTATACTACTCATAGTAATTACTGTTTAATCTCCAAATCACCACATACCTTTTGCATGGTTACAAAATCAGCATTTGCAATGAGAAAATGTTTGCATCCAGTATGGTTCCCAGATAAATCTTTAATCAGTAAGAGGTTACCTGTATATCATACCCTAAGGTTTATGTGGTGGGGGGAGGTAGATTTTTTCGATAATCATCATATTCACAAAAGTAAAGTGAAAAAGAGGAGGATCTCAAAGGCCAACCTGTGACTTCCTTAGGAAACTGAATTTAACCCATTTTAATATATGGTTAAAATGGGGGGGGGGAAGAGCCATGTTCTTAAAAATAAATGGCAATTTTACCTACAATTCCCTTATATTAAAATTGATCTTCTAGGCATATAATGTGGGTTCTCAAAGAGCAACCGGGCAATTTCCTTAACCCCTTGCCCCCCATAGGTACCCCTTACAAAGGCTTCCTCCAGGTTTTCTGATCATAGTCCTTCCAGCACTACAAAGGTTGGCACTAATAAATTGTACTTATAGGCAAAATTGGAACTACTCACTTTGATATACAAGCAGATCACAAGAAATAATATAAAAACCTTTTATTCTGAGGCACAAGAAAATTAGATTAAATAGAGGTGTGGCAGTAACATCAAAAAGATAGGTTAACAGAACCCAATAATTCTAATAATGGTTCTAAAAAATAATCAATTTGTTATGCTTTAGGATATGCATCTCTTTTCACAATTAACTCATCTCTGAGCACACATTAGTTTGTTAGCAGTGTCAATTTCTTAAATATTAAGGTGAATGTCATCTTGTTTCAATTAGTGTAGGAAAAAAAATGCATTTCCTGAAAGTAATCCTTTATATTTGGGTCAGTACCATGGGGTTGGGATCTACACTAGCCATGTCCTTTTGGTATTTTCTCTTAGAGTTATAAACAAACAAACAAACAAACAAAAGCAACAATGAAAAGGTCTGGTCTTTATGGAAATTAAGTGGATACATTCATGCATATTAATCATGACAGGAGCACATGGATACTTACTGCTGCGTTTGCATCAGGGGCATATTCGTGCTCTCATAACTGTCCGTGTGCAGAGGAGGTATGATCTCCCCAGTTACGGGGTGAAACACAGGAAGTGTTGACAGGGGCCATGCTATCTCTCTATTCTTGGACATGTCACGAAGTTCTTTGGTAGATTTCTGAATAGCACTATGATGGACCAGCTGGATGCTAGATCGAAAAGAAAGAAAACACACACATATTTAAAATCAAATATTAGCCCGATGGGTCATCAGATTTGAAACAGTTACGAATTTTTTTAATTCTTAAAAGAAGACATCATTGCATTTTGGGCGTTCTACAAGTTATCTCTGAAAGAGATGCAGTTCACATGCTTTCAACATGGCAAAACTGAACACTGTAAACTAATTTTTAAATAAACGTGTCTTGCATGAGACTAAGCTATAAAGCATTGTGTTAATGTTATAGCCCTAAGTAACAAACTGGTATGCTATTTAATTTCTACAATTAAGATGAAACTACCATAGCTTTTATATTGTTGCTTCTGATGGGGCATTTATAAATACTCACAGAAGTTTCATTTTATGGTAGGTTATTACTGTAGATTCAGGAAAACGTGTATGAAAGGTCTTTTCATCTGTTCTCTGGTTTATAGAAATGCAGATTGGGAAATCACATCATATAAATGGCAAGTTAATATTCTGAATCTGAAATTTTAGGTTTAATTTTTATCTACGTAATCTTAGTTTTCAAACCCTTTTTATTTTTAGTCTCTACCCCTCCTCAATATCTCTATTTAGAAAGCAGCTTTCACATTCATGAAGTAAACTATGAAAGATGACGAATGATGAAATCAAAGCGTGACACAAATGTATGGAGCGTGATGAGCAACTGAGAAGTGAAAAAACATGATAAAGAAAATAACAGGAAAGAAGACACTTACTCTGGTGTTTGCATGTTTCTCTTTTCCCTAGAAACAAAACAAAATTTATGAATTAAATAATAGCATTGATATTTGGAACATTAAGACTATATGCTCATGGGATCTTGCATGATGTGGAAATGCTGACATTGTTACTATTAAATGCAACCAGGCAGCATTTGCCACCAGGTTTATGACAGTATGTGGATGAGCACACATACAGAGATGGAATACTGATGAGAAACGCACAGAAAAATGAAAAAAAAAAATGGAGATTAAGAATCAGGCTCTTGGAAATAAATTCTATGACATAATGAAATCAGGCTACATGTAAAAAATGGAAGAATTTGTTACTTGCTGCTTTACTAATTTTTTATCCTTTGCTTTGTTGCCCTGACTTCCAGATAATCTTGGGAGATTATTTTAATTGACACAGATGTCCTGAAAGTGCTAGCTATTCATGAAGTGAACACCCATTACTCAAATTATACTCTTATTTTCATTAATTTACTCCTAGGTTTATATGTATACATACGTATCTTTTAAACATTTAAATTATGTCACCCGTTTGACAGAACAATTTCAAGGAGAATTCTGACCATCACTTCTGATCAAACTAAGACAATTTATTTACTTAAAGTGTAATTACCATGTCAATAGATTCCACAGTCTCTGCACAAAATGGCTTATATAACCAAAAGAGCTAGCCTCAGTTATTCTTGGGACTGTTTTGCCAGCATGAGTTTACATCTAGCCTTAATAGTTGTTGAATAAAGTAATTATAGCCCCTAATTTGATTTACTAGACTCAAAACTATTTTAATTCATTTTAAAGGAATAAAGTACTGTAGTTTGACTTGAACACAATTTCAATTAATTTATAAAGTGTTTTATGAACCAAATGAAACTTGGCTTTTAATGGAATCTTATATGTTGTTAACCTAGTAGGCTCAATAATTTTTTATTAGTGTTTTAAAGTACTCACACTCCTTCCCGTCGGCAGCACATGATATAAGCAAGTATTAGAAAAAGGACCAGTGCTACCGCCGAGGGCACAGCCAGTGTAATTAGGAAATCCGTGTAATAGTCTCTGCTTTTCAAAGAATCAGAAGGGGGTTTGTACTCTCCACCATCAGGTAAGATCCCCTCTCCTCGAATCACTTCCTGATAGGTGGACACTTGCTTTGTTTTATCGACCTGATATAAAAGAAGACAATTACACATCAAATTAATAGCTGCAAACATTAGGAGAGTCGAAGACCAGACATATCAAAACTTTCTTTGACACATTTCTAAAAAGCCGTCTTTTCCAATTACGTTATCGTCTTGAACTTGCCATTGTTTACGGGAGCTAGGAAGAAGTACTGAACAAAAGTAACAGATTCAGGGGCTTATGTTGGCCGACTTCCTATGCCCTTTCCACAACATACAGACATATGTACATGAACCATACACAATAAATGTATGTATGTATGTGGTTGTTCTTTCCAGTTTTCTTCCTTTGAAGCAGAAGTCCTTCATTCTACATGTACATTTCTTGTTTCCTAGGGACGAACTTCTAGTGCAGATGCTAACCAACCACGAACTGGTAGACAACCAGGTATGCGGGTTTGGTTTCTAAGGTTAATTTCTAAATGGTTACAACCTTGATCTTTCTTTCTGCTGTCCAGCTGACAGAAGTGATTTGGAGGAAAGGCAGCCTAAAGAACATGTAACTCATCCAACACTATAGTTCTACCAAATTCGATCCCAGGGTCAAGAAATGCACATTGGCGCTGTATTAATTTACTCCACATTCATTGAACTGTTTTCACTGAATTGCATTTAATTTTGTTGTGGTTTTTATTGAAGGACACTGTAAAAATAGCCATGTGAAATTTGTCCTCCGAACACCCTCCCCTCAGAATATGTGGGGAAAATGATTCGTGGCATTTCTCGTATCCTCTAAAAAAAAAAAAAAAAACCACTTGAAGAATTTTGTCAAGAATAATACAGTGCTAGTGAAACCTTTACTTTCTTCCAAGGAACTGATGCTCTGCCTCCTTTAAGAAGGAGAGCTAAGTAACTGATGAATTTCTTCTTTTAATCCTGGACGTAAGAAGCTTGTTGTTAAACTTGACCTTGGGCTTATTTTTTTAAATAAAGTTCACGTCCTGGTCTTCCATTTCTTTTCTATTTTATTTATTATGTTTATTGCTTGACTATTTCATTTAAGCCTCCTGATATCTTCTGTGGTAAGATGTGACACATAAATAAATACACATAAAATAAAAAAATGAAAATCCCAATCTTTCCATTTATAAAGTCTTACCATAGAAACTAAGAGTTTCAAAGCATAAGTCATCTTTTAAAACGTCAGAAATTAGGTAGTATTCCTAAACATAAACAATTGACAGCACAAACACAAGTAAAATGGCGTTGTCAGGGCCCACTGTCTGCTGACTCCGGTTACAGGTACCTACTCGACTTATGACTGTGGTCACTCAGTCTTTGGCATCCTTGTATGATTAGCACCATGACGGAAATAGCAAGCTTTGCAAATTCAACATTTCTCTATAATGCATGTAACAGCTCAATAATTTTACTTGATTTAAGAAGACAAAGAAAGAAAATTATTTTCCTAAGACACAGTCACATAAAAAGAGGAGTCTGGGGCCAAGGGTCACAGGTGCTAAGTGCTACGACGTGAATACTATGTTCTCCTGTCCTGGATCTGGGAAAGTTGCCTGCAGTTGCTTCTCTAAGACACGAAGTGACAGTTGTGTTTATGTGTCAATAACTTTGTTCAAATGTCAACTTTAAACTTAGATCTAATTCACTCACCACCAATCATCAAGAGTTGACAGAAGTTAAATCTAAAGGTCACTAAAGAAGTAAAACAACTTACCAATCTTCCAGAAAGCAAGATCAAAAAATAATATAAATTTTCTATGAAATATTACATATATATATCAATATATCAAGTGTATATGAAACCTTATCTACACTGTCTTAAGTTTTTTTAGCATCCTAATTAAAAAGTAATTTAGAAAGAGATATTTAATATTTATGGGGCTGTGGGTAACATTCTAATTTTGCTCACTTGGAATTTTTTCTTATTCCTTGAACTTGCCCTACAATTTGAATTTTTAGGACACCGACTTATAGCACAATATTGCTTTATTTTCAGATGTACTATTGTACCCCAGTCTCTCCTTCCATAGTGGGTAATGGCAGCATATTTGAGACTTACTTCACATGTCACACTGGCTCTGTAATCTACCCCAGCTTAGCAGCCACCTGGATATGGGGGTGGGGGGTGGGGGGAGTGGTCATTTGGACCACCTGCCAAGCTAATGCAGCCCCAACAACTAATCAAGGGTAGACTGAGGACAAAAGCGGAGATACTCTCTCCTAAACGGATGCAGTGTCAACGAGCTTGCCAAATTCTTTAAGTCAAGGGAAGTCAATTGCGTTAACAAACTAAACCCAGGATTTGTTTCTAAAAGCAATTCAGGTTTTAGTCAAATGTTATCTCCAGCCACATCACTTCCTATTTTATTTGCAAAAACAAAATAAAATAAAAACTCACCAAGGAGATTTTGCACCAGTCAATGTAAAACTGAGTACGGAATTTTTTATCACATGTTATCACAGGCTCCATTTCTTGACTGCATCTCAATTGATTCTGTGGATTTTCAACTTCTCGTAAACAAGAAGAAAACGGTACATCGGCACCAACCATGACATAAACGCTGCAAAAATGTGAAACTCTCAGGTTATCCTTTGAGAAAATTGGAAACACTGAAAAACAATCTACCCTGAAAGCAGGATTTATCCTTTTGAATTGAGGGATTATCTAGAATCATCCCTAAGGTAGCGGCCTGGGCTTTAAAGGCAGTGATTCATGTAGGAGCTGCCTTCCATTCTTTCCTTTATTCAACCAATATTTACTGAGTGCTTCAGTGTTCCACACACTCTTTTGATTCTAGGTTAATTTCTAAAAAAAATTTTTCATCCTATTTATTTTAATTCAAAGTAAGCATGTGTCTGTTATATTATGATTACTATGTTTGGTAAATTACTTACCTTGAAAAACTACTCTTAAAGTAAATTATTTAGAAAGAACACGATCACTAAACCAATAAATAATTGTAGGTAATAAATCTCACTTGATTTCATTTTAATAAGATGATGAAATTACATCTCTGGAGCTTTAGGCACTTAGCTATTTGACACAAGAGTTCTGTCTGTCAGCTTTTCTACTGCACAGACCCCTACTGTTAGGTCTCCTACTATAAGATCTCTCACTCTTTTATCCAAGAAATTAATCTAAGAGAAAAACTATTATTTGGTATGCACAAATTAGGCAAGCAAAATTTATTTTCTTGGTGTGTATCTTAGTAATGAGGGGGAAAGAGCTCTACTTAATTAGTAAGAGTTTCACACAAAAAAAGAGAAGTTAGTGATGAGAGCATTGAAACAATCTTGAAGCAGCTCGAGAAAAGGGAATCTCATAGGTCTTTCGAAAGAAGAGAGAAAACCAGGAAATTACTCTAAACGAATATTTCTTTTCCTAATGACAATGCTACAGCTACTTATAGAATGAAATAAACCCATCAAAATTCCAGCTGTCTTCTTTGCAGAAACGGACAAACTGATCCTAAAATTTAAAAGGAAACTCAAAGAACCTAAAATAAGCACAAAAAATTCTTGAAAAAGAAAAACAAAGTTGGAAGACTCACAATTACCGATTTTGAAACGTACTACAAAGTAACAGTCATCAAAACCATCAGCAATAGTAATCCAGCGTAAGGATCGACATGGAGATCAATGGAATAAAATTCAAAGTCCAGGAATAAACTCGTACGTTTAGGAAATTGATTTTTGTCACAAGTGCCAAGATAATTCAATGGAGGAAAGGACAGTCTTTACAACAAATGGTACTGGCACAACAGGGTATCCACATGCAAAAGAATAAAGGTGGGCCCCCACCCCATACCATATAAGAAAATTAATTCAAAATAGATCAGTGACTTAAATGTAAGAGGAAAACTATTAAATTCTGAGGAAAAAAAGGTATACATTTTCATGACCTTGTATTAGGCAGTGGTTTCTCAGCTATGACACCAAAAGTTCCAAAGGTCACAATCAAGAAAGTGAAAAGGGAACCCATGAAATGAAAGAAAATATTTGCAAATCGTTATGTCTAATAAGGGAATTGTATCTATAATATATAAGGGACTCTTACAACTCAATAACAAAAAGACAAATAATCCAATTTAAAAATGGCAAGGGCTCTGAACAGACATTTCTCCAAAGAAGTATACAAATGTCCACTAAGTGCATGACAAGATGTGCAACACCCTTAGCCCTCAGCAAAAGAGGAATCAAAACCACAGTCAAAACCACTGTTTCACATCCATTAGGATGGCTGTAGTGAAAACACAGACAATAAGAAGTGCTGGGGAGGATGTGGAGAAACTGGAACTCTCCTACTCTGCTGATGGCAAGGTAAAATGGTGCAACTGCTTGGGGAAGCAATCTGGAAGTTCCTCAAAAAGTTGTATACAGAGCTACCATATGAACCAGCAATTTCACTCCTAAGTATATATCGTAAGAGAAATGAAAATAGATGTCTATACAGACACTTGTACATGAATGTTCACAGCAACATTATCCATAGTAGTCAGAAATGGACACAATCCAAATGCTCACTGATGAATGAATAAAAGGTGGAATATCTATACAATCAAATATAACTCAACCATAAAAAGAAACGAAGTACTGATATGTGCTACAATATGGATGAACCCTGAAAACAATAGTGTGGGTAAGTGAAAGAAGCCAGTCACAAAAGACCACATATTGCATGATTCCATCCATATGAAATGTCCACAGTAGGCAAATTGATAAGGAGAGCAAGTAAACAGTGGTTGCCTAGGGCTGGGAGGGTGCTGCTGGTGGTAAGTGAGTGCCAATGGGTATGGGACGAAGGTGCAGGGATGATGAAAATGTTCTAAAATTGATGGTGATAATGACCGCACAACTTTGGGATTAAGCTAAAATCCATTGAGTTGTATGCTTTAAATAGGTGAATTGTGTAGTATATGTATTATATCTCAATAAAGCTGTTATTTTTTAAAATGAAATTAAGTGAAAGTGCATCACAAAATTCAAAGCTATGTCAATGCAAGTATGAACTCACACCCTGAGTTGACAACTGTGTCCCAGAGTTTGATTACACAAACTCATTTGGTTGTTCTTTATGTCAAATTTATATTTGGACTTAAAGATTCATTTGAAGGAACATTTTTTTTTCAAAAACTATGGTGTCCTTGGGAGATAAACAGTATATAATGGGCTAAAGCTAAAGATGAAAATAAAAATCAAAAATTCAGAACAAAAGTGTATATGAGAAACCATTGGTAAAGTATTTAGATGATCAGTGAATATAAATATATTCCATTTAAAACAAGTTCTCACTTGTAAGCTTCACATAAAGTCAATTTCTATTCCCTTATTAACTGCCTAACCAAGACCATATATCTCCTTAATAATTGTGGCATATATAAATACAGAAATGAGTATTTTTTACACCTGTTAACTTGCTTTAACATGACATTGATTTGCATTTATAATTAGTAAGATTTTAAATAAATTCACTTCAAGATAACATAAATGGGCATAAGAGTTTTTGGTGCTATGAAATGTTTTCTTTTTTTCCTCAAATGATAAAAGCAATATAAAAACATTCCATAAAACCTGGGGTATAAAAACAGAATTAATTTATATTACCAAGATAACTATTTTCATTTTCCAATGCACCTTGCAAAATGTTTTTCAAATGCATATATTTTAACCTAATTGCAATCATCTCTAAAATACAATTTTGTACCCTGCTTTTTCCCTTAATGCGTCATAAGCATTTTCCATATTGTACAGTCTTTGTAATTATAGATTTATGGCAATATAATTTTTTAAGTGCACATGATTTATTCAACAATTACTTCAGAGTTGGACATGTAAGTTGCTTCCAATTTTTTTGATGTTATAAATAATATTGCAAAGACTATCTCTGTGCGTATTCTTTAATGTTACAATCTTAAAAGAGATGCCTAGAAGTAGAAACATTTTTATGACAGTTGACACATACTGCCAAATTACTTTCATCTCTACTTGGATGGTCCATAGGCTTCACAAACTTAATATGTTCCGAACTGAGCTCATCATCACCCCACCCCACCTTCACCTGTTCCTCCTTTTCCATCTTCTCTCCAGATGATTGGCATGGCCAGATGCTCAAGCACCATCATCTTTGACTCCTGTCCTTCTTTCCGCATATTCAATCCATCATCAGTCTCTGACATTTACCCCAAAAGAGCTCTCACATGCACCTGTCCGCTTTGTTCCATCTCCCTTACACCCTAGTTCTGATCACCATCGCTTTCCACGGGGCATGAAGCAACAGCCCCTTGACGGTTCTCCTTGAGCCCAGTCTTTCTCACTGTCCTCAGGCAGCCTATTTGCAGAATAAATAAATGAATAGAAAGCATTATACCAGTTTTAAAACACAAGCCATCGTATATTTGAAAGTTGTTAAGAGAGTAGATCTTACGAGTTCTCACCATAAGAAAAAAATTGTAACTACGTGAGGTGATAGATGTTAACCAAACTTATTACGGTAATCGTTTTATAATATATACATACGTCAAATCATCATGTTCTACACCTTAAACTTGCACAATGCCATATGTCAATTATATCTCAAGAATACTACAAAAATCAATAAGTTAATATATAAAACACAAACAAACTACAAATGTCATGCTTGAGAGAAGGAGATATTAGATTTGCTTTGCAGGTCAAAAAAATGTGTATTTATTGTTTCTTTTGTAGAGCCAGTAAGTTTCAACATGTTGGCTTTTTAAAAAAATAATTTTGCATGAGGCCATGAATAATAACTCTATGCAATACAGGCTAAATTACATTTTTCATAATCTGTTTTCCTTTTAGCCAGCTTTTTGACATGAAGAAACTTAAAATTTTTAAAAAGTGAAACAAAAATGATCGTTATCTTTCTGACCTTAGCCACATGTTTTCAAACTTTCAAAGGTGTAAACAGATGAGATGGGAACTTGCTGCTAAGTACCAGGCTCTCGAGCAATGTGAACAAAACATGGTGCCTCCAACCCTTAAGGATCGATCTACACAGGAAGAGTTTGTTCCTTCTGAAGGACTCTTTCTTCCGATTCGAACAACTCAACTTCCCTTCAGATAGAACATATTCACTGTGGCCTTTACACACACAATGTTGAAAACCAAGTAACAGGTAAAAAAAATTAAGTCAAAACTCTGCCTTTTTTAGCCAGATTTCTGCCACATAAATGGTTCCAGTGATTGCATATTTGACCTAATTGTCCAAGTAATGAATGTGTTTGATTCTTTATTTTGCGTAGATAGGAGATAAAAGACACTTTAGAGAAGAATGTGTCCACATGTTACATGTTGCCTGGGAACTCTTGAGCTCTTCAAAGAAAATGTCCCCCACACCACTTCTTTTTTCGGTGTGTATCTGCAATCAATTGGCCAAAAAGTAAGATGAAAAATAAAGATCAGTTAAACAAAATAAAAGACCCAGTGCAGAATAAAAAAGAAAAGAAAGGACCCTTCCAGACTCTAGTTCTACTACTTGTTTGCTCCTCTTCATTGGAGAAGGAATACATTATCCGAAGAGGGAACTGGCATACAAGGGTCAGACCCTTCTAGTTTTGTGTGTATGTGATGGGAAAAGAGCGTCCTGCTTGCAGAAAGGAGGCATTTGAGTTCAGTCTACTCTTGCGACCATGTGCTATTTTCTGCAAATGTCCCTAATGCTTCAGGATAAAATCCAAACAATTTTTCCTGGTATAGGAGGACCTTAGCTGGTCTGGTTTTTGCCTCCTTGACAACTATCACTTCTGGGTCCCCGGCCCCTGAATCCACATGAAATAGGTTTCCAAATCCATCAGGCTTTCTCCTACCTCAGGGCTTTTGCCCAAGCTGACCCCTCTATCTCGAATCCCTCTTTGTTATTTTTTGAGCAGGTTAATTTGTAAACATAGTTGAAAGTCAGATCTCCCCCTCCTCTATGAGCCCTTTCCAGGCACGGACCTGAAGTGACGGAGGAACACTCTGTGAATACCTCAACAGTTGTACATTCAATACGTTTTATATGATCGGATTACTTGCTGGTCCCTAGGAGATTGTAAGCATAGATTTTTTTTTTTAATTACTATACCACAAAGATTAAGATACTACTCCCCAATAAAAACACTTAATAAGCGAATCTATGTGTAGAACACAGAATAGATTTTAGACATCTAGTCACACTGATTTCATGTATTGGTTTATTTTTATACTTTAAAAAATGGATTTATATGGGCTTCCAATTTTTACATTATTAAAGGCTCTTTTTAGAAGTTCTTATCGTATATCACCACCATTCCATAAAAGAATATTTGCACCAAAAGTACAGGAGGCACATTACTTAAGAATAAAGGACCACCTTATAAATCACCAAACATGGGGACAAATTCAGCAGAGCACTACGGACCGGCGCAGGATCATGACCTTGCATCAGAGCAGTTTTTGGCAGCTACTGACTTACATTCTCTTCCTCAAGTGTAATTTCTCACTGAGGCCTTTATAGGGCAGAAAGCAAACAATTAATTAGAGGGAGCACTCTGTGAGATTGTCTAACAAATAAACTAGGATTCTCTTTGCTGATTGAGGCTAGATCCACATGCTTTGGTAACCAGAGGAAATAGCGGTAGGTTTGACAATCTCTTATGAAAAGTGAGTATATTCTTTAATCCTCACACCCCATCATTCCCTTCATAGCCGCCATTTACACCACATCACTCACCCCGGCTGGCAGCTATGCTGTGCCTAGCATGAAATATGAACCCGCTCCTCTTTCCACCAGCTTCATCCCAGGCTAAATGCATCCCTGAGTCCTTAGCCTCTGGCACAGCATCAGGAGCAAAAGCGGCACAGAGACCACGCCTGGAGGGAGCGCAGTTGCCCGGGCTTATGGGTCTGGCAAGGGAAAGAGAATCTTTCCAGGAGGCTCAGCCTTCCTTTGCAGGAGCTTATGGACTTTGAAATCAATCTTTATAATTGTTTTCTGTTAGATTGAGGACAAGTCTGAAAGCTGTCAGTGAGTCTAAAGAGGTGAACACAGGCACATGAGGAGGGATGAGGGGCTGGGAGCCTACAGAGCAGGCTCTCGATGATGGACACTCAGTGGTGCTGTGGGCTGTCGAAGGGCAGGGGACCTACTCTGATGGTCTACTACAGACAGCTTCTCTTATTCATCCGGTGTGTATTGGGCTACACAGATCAAGTATGGAAAAATTTTCATTTAGTAGATTGTGGCCACCATGAGTAATAGGAAATAATTTCATGGAGGTTTTATTGGTTTGTTTTTTATCAGGGACTGAGACTTTTGCTACTGAGTATTAAGCAGAACACTTTTGTCAGGTGCTCATTTAATACTGTGGAAGTATATGACAACATTTTTCAATAACATCTTAGGAAAGAAAGGGGTGGGATTCCTTGCATGTCTAACCCTAGCTTTTGATTTTCTTCAATATTTCGTTTTAAAAAGGGATTTATAGCCCACGTTATTTTCCAAAGAAAGTTTGGAGGCAAAAAGTTTATTAAGTAAAGTAAGTATTACGATATATATCAACAACAACAAAAAAAGGATGGCACAAGAGATGAGTTAGCCAAGCACAGGATTTTGTTTCTAAGTTTAAGGTAATAGGGTAAGAAATTATTTGTGTTACCATGGCATTAGATAACAACTGAAGGAAATATGCAAAATCATTCCCAGGGACAACTTTTTTTCTTGTGGAATTATACTCAAATACGATCTTGTTTCATTGGTGCTCATATAGGGACACTGGAGAGTAGGGTTGGCACCGTTACAATTTATAGAAATGCTATTTTAAAAGACTTATCATATGAATACTTTGTAAAGGTTACGGCTTAACATTAAATTAAAACTCATGGAAAGCATTTCAAGTTGGGAAGGGATCTGAGACGACAGGGTCCAAATAAATGCCATGGGACTGACTCTCTCAAATATCTCACAGCACATGCCGCCCTCTAGCAGGTGCTGGGGGATCAGCTAATGACTGAATTCTCTAACAGTACTTGTAGGACAAAAATTCTGTTCTTAATTTAGAGTCACATGCTCAGGCCCAGCCCTAGACTCAAAGATTCAGAATCTCTAGGGGGAAACAGAAACCAGGAACCAATCTATCTATCTATCGATCATCTATCTATTTATCTATATTTTTTAACTGCTGGGTGTGGAGCCCAACTCGGGCTTGAACTCATGACCCTGAGATCAAGACCTGAGCTGAGATGAAGAGTCAGACACTTAACTGACTGAGCCACCCAGGCGCCCCATCTCTACTTTTATTAAAGCGCTACTGGCAATTCTTAGGCAAGACATGGTTGGGAAGCACTGGTTTAGGTCAGAGTCTGGTTTCGAGAGTTGTGTAGTTCAGCTTAGTTGTTTCTAAAAGGGCCTCTGTGGGTGCGGCCTGCACGACTGCATAGGGAACAGTGAGCCCAGAAGAAAGCACAATGAGGCGAAACTCTAGCAATGCCTGGTTTTCAGGCTGCTTCCTCCACCATCTTTTGGTCACTGTTTTAACAATCACTGTGGAAGCTATTACTTTAAGAAACTGTTGAAAAGACCTCATATTTGGAGAATGTTTTCAGGGGAGATTCCCTGTTCATTTTCCATGGTTCTACTTTAATTACTCAGTGGGAAAGAGAATCATGTTGGAACACTGAAGTAAAAAAAATGTAAGCTCTAAAATTATGGTTTCATATAGAAAACCAACCAACAGATAGACAAGAGATAAAGCAACTCTTTTTCCCAAAGCACTTCTATGTTTGCTTGACTGGCTTCAAAATCCATTACTGTAACATACAAGCTACAATTTAATTCTGAAATTTGTAAGTTGGACTTCACAGCTCACTGCTTATCCCTTATCCCTCTTCTGCCTACTCTCTCATACTTCATCTATTTGTGATCCTTTCCCTCATTTCCAACAGAGTTCTCCTGTAACGCTGCCTTTAAATTTAATTCTTATTAATCCAGGTACTCTAGTTAATTCTAGATATCATCTTTATAAAAATACTACCATGTACATGGATAAAGGAGGAACTAGAAAGGGATATGCTATATAAACCGTGATTTATTCCATATCTCATACATTTATAGGATGGGTTAAAAAAAAAAAAGCAGATCTGCTTCAATATACAGGTTAAAAATTAAAGATCAAAGTTCGATTCGACATTGACATTCAATCCTCTCAAGGTACCCAGGCATAAAAACTTAAACTCTTCAACTCTTAAACTCTACAAAGGTCTAAGTCATGCTTTGCAAGGCATGAGAACAGACAAATCCCTCTCAAATGTACTGTCTCATTTAGACACTATACCAACTCCGAGGGAAGAAAAAGTACCCCTTGAAGCAAATGGGGAAATTGAGGCACAGAGCAGTGCAGCATTTGCCTAATGTCGCCCAGCTTATGAGTGACAAGGCCAGGCTTTAGAAATAGGTTTCAAATCCGCTCCAGCCATCCGTCACCGACACATGGTGGAAAGAATGTTAAAGGCGAAGAAATAGTTTCCTAGAATAAAGTTACAGCAGTCTGAGTATCCTGCAGCTGATAAGTGGGGCATCAATTTCCTTTGAAATGCAGGGCCCTAAATAATCAGCTTCTCTAGGGAAGGTACAAAAGACTCAGTGCTATTATTTATGATGCTGATCCTGATCTACAATTAGAATTCACAGGACCTGGAACATCAGATACTAAGAACCATTAATGTAACCTCTTTGTCAATATAGAAAATCGCTAGTGTTGCCGTATCTTTACAACACCTACTTCTTATTAAAAAAGAATGCAACAGGCCATCTTCCATCTATAATAAATTTGATAAGATCACCATAGTTAAAAATGCATATTTAAGGCAATGAGATAAATGTCTGCTTACCCCTCCTTCATGTCATTAATGGGAAGCGGAACCCTGCCGCCCCTGTCTAGGGCCGACGTGATGTTTATGGCGTTCAGACGCTCTGGCTGCCACACATTTTTCACCGCCCCAAGAAAGTCTCCAAGAACCTCGCTGGCCAACATTTCTTCTACATTCATATTTTTAATGAAGAATTCTGCTTGGTATGGTAACGGGAAGTCTAATTTTGGTGAAAAAAGGTAATGCATATCTTTAATGAAGTCGTCTTTTGAAAGAGAAACAAAAGATCCGTTCGAGATTTGTTGATTTCTGTCATAATCCTGGCTTTGGGGAACACTACTAATATTGACTTTAAAGGCTTTCTGTATAACGGAGGACATATCTAAAGACATAACATACATTTGACACAGAATTTTACCTACAGTGTAATCAAATCCAAGGGATAGCAGGGCAATTTATAATGATAGGATTTGGCCAAAAAAGAAAAAACTACCAAGTCCGCCTCCATTTTTCGGGTGACCTGCCAGTCTCCTCCTCCACCAAGGTTCCCAGGTAGAAGGAGCATTTCCAGAACCCTCCATGGGTAGGAATAATATTTTGCATTTGTAGTGTTTTAAAACTGACGGGTCTTTTTTCAGGTACATTGTCTTATTTAATCATTACAACCCTAGGTAGTGGTATGCCCTTTTGAACAGAGAAGGAAGTTGAGGCACAGAACAACATCCTTTCCAAATTGAGAAGACATTACAAAATATCTGTCATTGCTTGTGAGTTGTTTATGGATAATTTGAAATATTTTTAATTTGCAGTGTTACTGATCTTTTTAGAGCATGTGAAAACATTATTTACTAAAATAAATATCGGTTATATTTTCCAAAAGAAATCTGAAATCATAGTAATTTCACTCATTGGATCACTTCATAATTAAATATTCTAGAAAATTATATTTTAAATTTTCCACAAAATTCCATGTCTCACGTTGTTAGAGGTTTAACTTTTTTCCTCTTCAGCATCTCATCAAACGTTCCCTCTAAAGATTTTTAAATGAATATTTATCTTAAAGTAACCAATACCCAGCTCGGACTCTCAGTATAACTAAGTAGGATAAAAATAAACAGAATTTACAGCTCACCCTTGAGCAATAGAGTTTGAACTATGTGGGTTTGCTAAGATGTGGATTTTTTTTATATAGTGCAGTACTGTAAATGTATCTTCTCTGAGGATTTTCTCAATATTTTCTTTTCTCTAGCTCACTTTATTGTAAGAATATAGTATATAACACATGTAACATACAAAATATGTGTTAATCGACTTATTTATGTTATCATCGGTAAGACTTCTGGTCAACAGTAAGCTATTAGTAGTTAAGTTTTTTGGGAGCCAAAAGTTGTACACAGATTTTTCAACTGCTCAAGGGTCAGCACCCCAACCCCTGCATTATTCAAAGGTCAATTATATTTCAGTTTCTCAAATGTTACTCTTCAATTAAAAAATATCATTTTCTATATTCTGATTGTTCTCTTAAGATAAAGAATAGCTTTTATTTTTTTAATAGTATTTGCATAATAATAAAGGCTACCTTTTTTGGAATACTTACCATGAGGTGGGCCAAGCTAAAGGGATTTGAGGTGAATTATCCCATTTAATACTCACGACCGGAGGGTAAGTCAGTACTTGCCCTGTATTTTCAGAGAGGGAAAGTGATCTGTAGAGGGGCCCAGGATTTTACCGTCATTTGAACTTGCCTCAGATGATTTTTATCTAAGCTAAAAGAGATTGTATATAAAGTGCTCTGTGGAGCTCCCAGCCTAGAATAAGAACTTATAAAATAGTAAACTTTAGCAGTTATTATAAATAATATGAACGTGTTGTTTACCTGAATTCCTCCCTCAAAAGGAAAAGAAATTGTTTCTGGACTATACACACATTTAAAGCCCTCAGTAGTAATTATACTACATTTATCCTCTGATGTGTTTCATTAAAACTCATATATCTGTAAAGTAGTATACTCTTTTCAATAATTACGTAAAAACTAAAAATTACACAATAAATAACTGAAATCTTGATGACCTCATTTCTTATGAAGCCTCTTTAATACTAAAGGACACCTGATGCCAGAGGTGAAGTCGGGAAAGATGTTCAGGCTTTAGAATTTTCAAGAGAGTTTTCTAGAGTGTTGTGTCTCTTCCTAAAGATTGAGTTTTTCGTGGCTGTAATCACGGAAGGTTCTTCATTCATCTTCCACACTGCCATTTATTCTGCTCGTGATTTTGTTAGGTTTGTTTGATGTATGGCCCATCTGCAGTCTTCTAAAATATGATATATTTATTCTATTTTATGTAGATAAGTTTCCTGTTTTATACAGATACATTTCCTGTTTTATATAGATAAACAGTAGCTTAATCATGCCACATTTTTCTCCATACTGAAAAACAGCCATACATAAATATGTCATGAAGAACAGTTTCTTGGCAATAAATAATATTTATAAATAATACCAAATATAGTTTTGAGTGTGCTAGAAGCCTATCATCCATTCATTTCACTCAGTGTTTCTACATCCACTTTTCTAAAAAAGCACGCAAAACATCTTGTTTTTAATGTTCCTTTTTGGAGAACTGTTGCTTGGTTTTTCCTAATCCATGTGACACTGCGCCGTGGCTCCTCTCTGAGACCCGCGGCCGCCACACCCTCAGAGGCTCTGGGCCGAGCAGCTGCAGGCTGTCTACTCCTGAGCCAAGCGTTGCTGCCAGACCTCCCAAAGATGAGTCATAGGAGCTTTCTAACTTTGGGGAAATCCCATGCCTGCTATATTTGGACATCCCAGAGGCCAAGGGAACAGTAGGCCAACAGATCGGTGGCAGGTCTCTGAGGCACTAAACCCAATTTAGAGAATCACTCTCTGTACTCTCCCTGAGCTTCGTGCTCCGTGATTTACAGGACCAATTTCCCATTAGGTCTCTCAGAGCAGGAGACAGCTGGGCAGGGAGTCAGACGGAGCAGGATTATCCTGATATGCCACTCTTGCTATTTCTTTTCCTAACCTATTCTGGGAGAAATGGCGCGTGTGTCTGCCCTGCTCAAAGATGTGTCCATCCTAGTGCCCACAGACGTCCCGTCCGGACCAGCAAGGATAAACGCACGCTGTTTGTTTCGCCGGTTTTCATATGTAAAAGGCAGTGGGGCAGCTCTGCCTGAAATAGAAGTGGAGGCTTCCGAAACCCATCTAGTCTTCCTCCCTCAGCAACACACCTTCAGAATCCCCGATTTAGATGAACAGCCTGTAAAGCCAACTTCCAGTCCTACAGATGTCCAGCAGTCTTCCCTTAGTATCTGCTTGAACACGGGTCCCGGCACATCAAACACTTATTAGGATACTGGTATATTCTGTATCTACCAGGACTGAGACCAGACTTGAGGAGGAAGTTCAAACTGTAGACCAGGCTATCTTTCAGTCTGTAGGGACTCCTGTACCTGAGAATGGGGAGCCCCCTGAGAACTTAATGGTGAGGTTGGTGGTCCAAGCCCACTGTAAGTATCCATATCACTACACTGATGAACTCCTAAGGAGAAAGGGAATTCTGTGATGATTCCGATCATTAGTGGTATTCCAGTTCTACCGGGATAGCTTTAGACCGGATGCAAGCATCTAATTACAATTGAAGTTGGGAGCGAAAGTCTTCCTGTTCCAAGCAGAAATACCTACCAAAAGGCCTTGGGAAGTAGAAAACAGGACAGGGAATCTTCTGTCCAGGCCCAGAGAACTGGCATTTGGGCTTGCTTTTCATATATGAAAGTCGCTTTAAATTTAAACTAGCACATTTTTTGTCTGCAATTGATACTACTAAAATACCTGGGAAAAAAACTCATGTAAAGGGGTGCAAAATCTTTAAGCGATCTACCCAGTTATGTTTTACAGTATCAATTCTATAGAAATTACTTTCCTTCATATAGTATAAAGGCGATTTCTAACTCAACTTTTTCTGAACTACCGCAAGTTCCAAATTAATAGGTCCTAATAAAATGTTTTGTGTTTACTCATTTAATTGTCCTAGCAAAGAGAACTCTGACTTCCCTATTCAGGATGCGCAGTTCTTTTACTAATTTTAGGGGTAAAAATGCTGTGTCCATTTTTCTTCTGTTACCCTCATAAATGATATCTAGGATAGAGAGGCGTATCCCATGATATATAAACTTTAACTACAAAGTTTTTAGCAGTCTGTATTTTTTCCCAATCAAATGCCAAAATCGTATCAGAATATTTGAGAGAGCAATTCTTGGAATATTCTCCATGTCCCTAACCTTTCAAATCCTTGGGAATCACGTACAATTTGAGTATATGTACTTCCAAACTGCTGACGGACTCCCAACAATGCAGGGTTAGCTATTCAGGGAGGAGACTGTGACCCAAATTCCAGTTTATCTAACAACTCTCTGTCTTCACACACAGCTAAACCACTACCTATGATCGGTTTTAAAATAAAATAATAAAACTAGCTACTAATTACTGATCGTGCATTGACAAGCACATTTCAATCCTTAACTCATCGACTCCTTCCTTACCCCAGACTTGGGGGAGAAATGCTAATCTTAGTCTCATTTTGCAGATGATGAAACCAAAGCCTGTACAGATAAGTGGCCTTTGTGCCTGGCTCCCTATTTGGAGCTTTTCAGCACCATCACCCATCATGATATTTTATAACTCATTAAAGATTGCTTGGCTCTCTTTTCTACACTTCACCATTTCGTTAGTTACATTAGGTATGTGGTACCTGAAAATCCTTAACTATATTTTGCATAGATGTAAACCATAATGATATACTTCTTGCAAATAGGAAAACAATCAGCAACATATCTTCCATACCTACCTTCTGCTGACATTATATTAATTATCAAATTATGCCTTGCAGTCTCAAAGGTACGCCTATTGTAGGCAGTTATCTATCAGAAAAAGAAAATCATATTAAAGAAGTGAAATGTTATTTGGGAAACAAAATTCATTAAGGACAAAATGAAAACAAATTGTCGTTCTTTCCATTTTCATTATTTATGTACTTACAAAATGTGCCTTCTCCAGGCAAGCACAACCCAGAGCTTTTAGCAATGTTATGGGAAAATAAATAATTAGCCAAGTCTATTTAACATGCTAAAACAAAAAGTTAAAATCAGAAAGACCCTTTTACAGAAGACCGTTAAGTGCTAGCGGCAAGGCAGATGCAGCATTAGTAAATGGATTAACCATTAGAAATGACTTACCACTGCTGTTCTAAGATTTCAAAAAAAAAAAAAATACAATGTATTTTTGTACTTTTAAATGGAGCTTGAGGATTATACTAGAAAGTACGCTTTAAAAAAAAAGCACATCTTCTGTGTTGCTTGTATTCAGTACTAAACTGCACACCAACCAGTCAAAATATGCATGAATAACCCCTTAGAAATCATATCTGCCTTATGATGGGAGTAGAGCAGTAAGGATCATAGTCTATAAGGCTCATGGCACATGCCCCAAAAAACACGAATCAATCCCTTTGTAGAGTCAAATATTAGTAAACATTTGCAGAGCCAATGAACTTACATCAAAGTCAACTCAGAAACAGCCACTGCAAACAACAAACAAAGCAAAGGCCAACAACAGGATATGGCTTCAAAAATTAAGGAATAATTAACTTTATAACAGATATTAAATCACTCAGACAGGTCTGCAGTACCTCAAAAACAACAAATGATTGTGTAATAGTCTTAGCGTCCCAGCACTAGCCTCCTGGCATTGACTGTAGCTGGAGTGAGCACTGAGACGAAAGAGCAGGACAAAACCGATTCGAACTAAAAAGAACAATCTTGCCAGTTTAAAAATAAATAGCAAAGATTTTTATAGCATCGTATATGAGCTTTAAATGAAAGAAATCACACTTATCAGAAATATTATTTGAGAGAAAAACAGAACACCGGAATTTTGGAATAAACAAGTCCAAACCTTTAAATATTTCAAAATACATATTCTGAAAAGCCTATTATTGCACAAAGTTAAAAGGATTTCTCTGTCCCCAATTTGTCAAATTTCTGTTGGATTTAACAACTTCCTTGTTGCTATCTGTTGGGACACATAATCAACGAGGTTCACTCGGGACACTAAAATAAAGACTAGTCATTAAAATAAATTAGGAACTATTGTTCACAAAGAAGAAACTGAAACGATGCAAAAAAGACTTGAGAATCTTCATGATTTTAAAGGTTTACCCTGCAAAAAATTTAATCATACTCTCAATGGAAAAAAGTATCAATTTTCTACTATTTGTTAGACTATCTCACAGCTAAAACTCAGAAACATTAGACATTTTCTAGTTAGTGGCAAGATTTTTATGGCTAGCCTTTACATAATTATCACAAATCTCATTATTATAAATTTCATAAATTCTAATATTTTTTTCAAGTCACAGGCTACTGAAAAGGGTGAAGTATGTTTCATAAATCAGGAAGGGAATTTTATTATCTGAATTTATATTTAATGTTTAATTTTAACAGCTATAACAGAATGCAGCCCTTCTATCACTTCTAATGAGATATTTAAATACCGTAACATTCTCAATCAAGTTTTACTTATCATGATGATGTGAAGCCCTTCATGGCAGAAAGGTATCATGTATGTACACTTTCTTGATCCCCTATTTCTAGAACAGTGGCTGATCTATTTTAGATGCTTAGTAAATATCTACTGAATAAATTAATCAACTAACTAAATGAGTTTAAGATATGCAAAACTCTTTTTGACTATATTAATAGAATATTTTTAAATACTGTAAATATGTTACTATATATGAATAAAGAAATGTTATTTGCAGATAAATCACTACTTGTGTTAAATGAAAGAGATGCTAAATTTTCATCATTATCTTTTTAGCATATTATTTGACATATTCATAACATTATGTTAGTAGTACGGTATGAGAGCATCATGAACCCGAGAACCCTGAGAGAAACACGTGTTTCTCTCCTATCCCTCTCTCCAACCAGAAGTAGCCATTTTGAGTTTTATGCTTATCACCCCATTCATTTTACATATAGTCTTATTATAAATGCACGCATGCTTAAAATCCATTATTTAGTTTGCTTGTTTTTCGAGTTCCTGAAAAATGTTTAGCTCTATGTGGTCTTTTGGGACTTGTTTTTTTATTCAACATTATGTTTACAACATTTATCCGTGCTGCTGGGCAAGCTGACCTTCATTGTTGCTGTAAACACTCAACGATATTGTAATAGAGTTGTACGGTGACAGATGGTACTTCAATTGTGGTGAGCATAACCAGAGAGTTGTCAAATCGCTATGTTGTACACCTGAAACTATGTAACATTGTGTGTCAACTCTATAAAAAAAAATTTTTTTAATTCACTGTGTGAAAACTCCACAATTTATTTATCTATTCTGCTGATGAACTTTTGTATCTGTTCTCATGCTGACAGACTTTTGGGTCTCCACTGCTCTGTGCATTTCCAGTGTTTTGCTATACAAACATTGTTCAATAAGCATGACTGTCCATGTCTTCAGTGGACGTTTGCAAATGTTTCTTTTGGGTATATGCCTAGAAGTGGGACTGCTGGATCATAGGGTACAGTGATACTAAGCTATGTAAAATATTCAATACTATTTTCCAAAGTACTTATCCACTCCCCATATCCACCCTCAATGACTTTTACCAAGGGTAAAATTCTCATTGTGGTCTTAATTTGAACATTTTTCATTACTGATGAGAGTAAGTGTCTTTACCTAATTGCCATTTATGGTCTCCTCTTTAGTGAGATGTCTATTCAGGTCTTGTTTCTGATTTTCATGTCTTATTATAGGAGTCCTTTTTTATATTTTAGATACACATCATTAGTCAGCTATATATTTTTAAAATAACTTCTCCCAGATTGTGGGTTGTCTATTTTTTTTAATGGTTTATTTTGATGAATACCAGTTGACAAGTTTAACAAAGTAAAATTTCTCAATCTTTTTTCTCAAGTAAAAATATGTAGGTATGATTTGAGAAATGCTTCCCTACCCCAAACTCGGAAAAATATTCTTCAACATTTTCATATACTAGTTTAAAATTTTGCTTTTCACGTTTAAATCCTTAAACTATCTAGACTTGAGTTTTATATTTCCTGTGAAGTAAGAATCTAATTTTGTGTTTGCCATATGGCAAACCAATTCTCTGAGCACCATTCATTCAATAGACATCGTTTTCCCTGATTATCTGCAGCACCATCTCTTCTGACATACATCATTGTTCCTTACGTGGATATATCTGTTTCTGGGCTCTCTATTCTATTACTTGATTAATTTTTCTATCTCTGTATCAACACAACCATATGATAATTACTATAGATTTATAATACATCTTGATATCTGGAAAGGAAAGGAAGCTTTCCCCCTTTTTTTCTTCTTTAGGAGTATCTTGATTGTTCTTGGTCATTTATCATCTTTAAAAATTTTAGAATTAGTTGACATTAGTTTCATGAAAAAACCTATTGCAATTTTTATTGGAATTGAATTGAATCTGTAGATCAATTAGGGGGAAAGTGATGCCTTCATGATTTCGAGTATTCCTATCCCTGAATAGACTAACTTTTCATTTACATAATCTTAGTATCAATTAAGTTTTATAACTTTCTCCATACAAACTCTGCATATCTTCTATTAGATTTATTCTAAATATCCTATAATTTTTGTTGTTATTAAAGATGGTATCTTTTTAAAACATTTGTTTTCTTAATACTTGTTTTTCGTGTATAGAGATATAACCAAATTTTTTATATTGGAGCCTATAGCTTACTACTAGACTTTCTTAAAATTTTAGTAGTTTATAGACTCTTCATGTCATTGACAATTCTATTTCTTTCCTTAAATACTTAAAGATTTAATATTTTTTTCTTTCTTTACTACACTGGCTAGGACTTCTAATACATTCTGTAATAGATGTGGTAGAGGGGTTCGTTCTTGTTTTGCTCTTCAATTTAAATGGAATTCCTCTCGTGTTTTCCCATTTAAAAAATGACATTTGCTATTATTTTGGGTAAATAACCTATATAACTTTACTGAAAATTTTTAAAAATTATCTTGACAATAACACAAAATAACTTTCTTCCTTATATCTCTATATATTTCTATATCTATATAGAGATAGGTGTCTACATATTCTATTTCTGTATCTACATGTTTTCTTAAGGAAGCAGATTTATTGACAGAAATCATTGAAAAGTTGTGTTAATACAAATTTCAATTCAAAAGAAGAAACACCCCCTCTTGGCCAATATGGAAGCTCATATCCACATTCTATGGCTGATTAAAACGCTGGAGAAAAACTCAAAGCATGTAATCCCCTGAGAGTTTATACCACATAGAAAACATGCCACTCAGGACCTGTACAAGCTCCTGGAAATTCTATTAGTAGTTCCTCTGCTGCTGCCCTGGTCACTACCACTAAACCTTTATGGAATTGATCAGTTAAATTAGAATCTAAGCCCCTACAGGCATCAGGGCATAAAAGACTCTTCTGGGGGCGCCTGGGTAGCGCAGTCGTTAAAGCGTCTGCCTTCGGCTCAGGGCGTGATCCCGGCGTTCCGGGATCGAGTCCCACATCGGGCTCCTCTGCTGGGAGCCTGCCTCTTCCTCTCTCACTCGCTTGCTGTGTTCCCTCTCTCGCTGGCTGTCTCTCTGTCACATAAATAAATAAAATCTTTTAAAAAAAAAAAAAAAGACTCTTCTGGCATTAACTGCCATTAAAATTCTGATTTTGATGGGTATAATAGACCAGAAAACACTTCTAGATTTTATATCCATTTATTTTTTAAAACGTATTAAATCCTATTAAAGGCTCAATGTCAGTATTGTTTTTATTATTGTTTTAATTTCTAATACATTCCAGGTATGATGCCAGGTACTAGGTTAGAATCTGATGAATTCTAATACCACCCATCCCTCCAGAATAAAGGTCAAACCTATCAGCAGGCTTAGAGAGCCCTCAAAGATCTACCCCTACCAACATCTACACCTCTGTTCCCATTATTTGCCCTCTGGGGTGTATCCTGCCTTCTAGCCACAATTAGTTCTCTGATCATGTGGTTTTGTTCATACCTCCAAGACTTTGATGTGTTGTTTTGTTGACTAAGATAGCCTTCCTTTTACTTGTGAAGTGAATTCCTAATTACCTTTTTACAACTCTGCATCAAACAGTACCTTCTGATGAGAATGGTTATGAATGATGTTGGCTAACAATGGATTTCCATTCCAGTCCTTCAATGACTGGACCAGAATCATGGCAGGACTCACCTCTTACTCATCTTTCTACCACCAGCAGTTATTATAATACTTAGCACATGGTAGGGGCTCATCAGATATCTGTTTAAAGACTGTATTTCAATGAACATGAAAATTTGAAATTAATATATAAAGCAAATAAGTGTTTTAAGTTTGTATTTATTTTCTTAAATAGAATTCATATTACAGTAATCTATCTCTTTTTATTTTTATTTTTTATTTATTTATTTTTTAATTTTTTTTTTTTGAAGATTTTATTTATTTATTCGACAGAGATAGAGACAGCCAGCAAGAGAGGGAACACAGGCAGGGGGAGTGGGAGAGGAAGAAGCAGGCTCACAGCGGAGGAGCCTGATGTGGGGCTCGATCCCATAACGCTGGGATCACGCCCTGAGCCGAAGGCAGACGCCCAACCGCTCTGCCACCCAGGCGCCCCAATCTATCTCTTTTTAAATGTCTTTAAATTTTTTTCCACTAATTTAGCTTGCTCTTTTTTGTATATAAAAACTAAAACAAAAACCTTTGTAGATGAACAGAAAGGAATGGTACATTTCCAAATGTTATCTAATGTGTTTCTATGCATAAAATACTGAAAACCACTGTCATATAATTTTAATTTCAACATTTGAAACTCAAATTACAAAAAACCCAAAAATATAATTTTGTTCTTTCTAATTAAATTACCTCAATTATTGTTGGTTTCCCCACATTTTCAGCTGTTGGAGACCCATATAGGACTCCATCACTGTACGGTGTCCTTTGGATATATCGAAGCCATCCAGGTCGGTCTGGGTAACCCATTAAATTTGTGTTAAATGTTATAGGATCATTACTAATCTCCCCTAGACAAGAAGCACAGAGTTAAGATATAAAACAGTTATTTTCACACATGCTGCTTTTGTAATTTCAATCAAAATATTCCTAAAATCTTTTTCTTACATTTATAGCAAACTCAATACACACCAAAAAAAAAAAAAAAAAAAAAAAATCCATCTGGGAATTTAGACTAGAGCCTCAAGTAAAGAAAAAATCTTTTTGGTTATTTAGTTTGCCTAGAAATCTCATGTAACAGAGAAAGCAGTCATACAATGTTTTTGGAAATTTTGTTTTCTTTCCTTTTTTTTTTGGTCACACAGGAGTGTGTGAAAGTTCTGCCAACGAGACAACTATCTTTCAGGAAAATCCCCTAATCATGCTAATGTATTCATTCTCTTGAGAAGCCTTTCTTTCATAAAACGCTGGACACTTTCAAACTAATCTCAAGGGATATCTCAAAATTATAAAAGTGTCATCAAAACAAAAATAATGTATTTTTAAAACTTTGGAGAATGAGTTGCTAAATCCAAAAGAACTGTAACTAAGAAACAGTAACAATAGCATCATTTGTTAGAATGTGCTCGGCCTCTACACGCACAATTTCACCTGATTTTCAAACACACCTATGAAGTGGTACTATTATTAGTCCAAATTTTACTGACAGGATACGTAATTTTTCATGTTAAGTAACTTCTCAAATGGTGAAATTAGAATTTAATCTCGGCTGATTCCAGAAACTATGCTCTTAACTACATATTTTCTTCTCAAAAGCTGGAGCTACTGTTCAAAAGTTTCAGCTATATAGTTTTGCAAACATAGAATGCCACATAAAAAAGCATTTTTTAAATAACTGATGAAAAGATTACTTTTTCTTACTGCTGGTGAAAACATGGTCAACTATTTTCTATGGCAGTTTTCAGGTATGTTATTCATCTTATAATCTACAAAAATAATATTTATATTAATTCTAATGCTATAATTTTCAGAAAACTCCTTTTTTAATTTGTTACTTAAGAGTTGTAATAACATATTTTTTCTTGCTATTCTTTCTATATCTTCATTAATTTGGTGGCATTTGTGACAATCCAAAATGACATAATTTAAACCAATGGCGAACTAAATAAAGCATCATAATTGGTATTATTTTGAAGGAAAAACTAATCTCCATTATATTATTATGAAGTTATATAAAATTATCTCATATTGTAAAAGCTTTCTTGAGGATTCTTTCTTAATACCATATTCTCTTCCAAAACATATGTTTGCTCTTCCAAAAATCAATGTACTATGTAAGAATCTAAGTCTTAATACCGAAAATCATGATTGCACAGCTATAATTATTTCTAAGCGAACATAGGGAGGTAGGTCATTTGTCAGATGCACAAAACTCAATGTTGGAAAACTAGAAATAAGCTTTTTTTAAAAATTCAAAAATGAATTATTTCCTTCTGTAATTAAATTTCTAATCTTAAAATGGGAAATATCCTACAACAACCAATTTATCACATATACACACCATTTCAAATAATGTTAATAATATTTGATCATATATCATCTAAATTATGCACACTGAACAAAAAGAAAAAAATAGTAAATTAACCACTTTTTTCCCACTGAGAACATACCAGGCTTGGGGTAAGGTGGAAATTCCCCCTTAAAATACTCTCTTTCCAAAACATGAACAAAGAGGACACCTGCGGACGGGTATACATTCCGATCAGAGTGCACCTTCGAGAAAATAGTGTACACTGAAAACAAAGAGGAAAGATAAGAGATAGACAAATAATGAGATATTCTTTCAATAATTCACTTACATTGTAAAGAAGGGTTTCACTTCTTCAGAAATTTCTGGGAAAACTGAAGCAACATGCAAGATATTGTTAAGAAGTTTGTTTTAAAGGGAAGTGATTTCAGGACAAAACATAGAACAACTCTTTCAACGTGGTGTGTTTAGAGACTTTCAAATATTATGCAAACAAAATTAGGCACATTTAATAATTTAAATTGTTATTAAATAATGAAGACATCCATAATATTTTTTCAGTAATTTCTTTTTATGGGCATTATTACCAACAAAATATATCATGAGAACTGACAGACTACATAATTACTACAGTTTATTTTTTTCCTTTTATCAAAACAAAGTATAAAGAGTAATTTTTAAATGCTAAGAATCTAAACTGTATTAACTATTTGCTATACATAGCATATCAGACTATAAAATACCATCAGTATATGTAAGGTGACTCTCATATACACTTATAAAAATGTATTGGATACTTTTTTCATATTATTCCTTGTATCTCTCCTCGTATCTCTCCTTTATCCCATTTTACCTGATCTTGACATTTACTATTTCACGTAATATAATCTATTCCACTATGCCATACCCTAAATAAACAATAACAGATAATAAAGTTCAGTGCAAATAATTTCTTTAAATGAAATGGGGCACAGACTTCATGATTTGCTGATTGCTTAAGATATGTGAGTACACTAAAATGGCTAAATAGGTTTGATTAGTTCCCACCTATTGTTTTTCCTGTGCTATCATCACCTCCACCAACACATTACTGCCATTACACCTGTCACCTCTACAATCTCTTTTAGTTTTTCTATCTTCCTGATTGGCTAGTGGCTGCAACTTTTAAACAGATAAATCCTATCCCGTCAGTTCTTTTTTCTTAGTCACTGACAGATTTGTAAATGTAGTAATTAACCTTGAGAACCTCAAGGTTACTCACCCTAGGCTCACAACTAACTAAAAGCCTTAGATAGCGCGATCATTGACAGTAAATTTTTCAGCATAAAAATAGGAACTCCCACAAAATGTTTATCTGTGAAAACTTGTCCCTGCAGTTCTGTGGATGGCTGCCAAAAATGGGGAACTGAACTAAAATATTTGGCTTGTAGCTTCATATATCCATAGCTTTGCTACTAAAAACACGGCTTCAAAGGCTATGCAACAGACGGAAGGAAGCTGCAAGTTACGTTTAAAGGAGGTATGTAGTAGATTCCTCCTTTCCTGACTTGCTTTGCTAGTATTCCTAAGTAGCCTTTACAAGGCAATCAGGGTACACAGCTTCTTCTCTCCAAGAACAACTTACTCACCTGTGGAATGGTCCTTTTTCAAAAAACAAGAATGAACAAATCACAGAAAAATAGTGAGGATGAGAATTTGCAATTTTCCCCCCCCGGACTCCACAACGTCCCCTGAGTGCTAGGTGCTGTGGAGAATATGAAGACGAAGGAGACCCAGTCCCTGCCTTCCACAAGTTCACCATCTGGCTTGGGAGACCAATGTTCACCTAACTAGGTATGACGTCACCCTGAGGTATACACTCCTCCGGCAATACCTGGAAAGATGGCGAGGAGCAATGGAAGCTGGAAAAGATCTGGAAAAGATTGATGTAAGAAATAGAATTCGACATGGCTCTTAAAATACTAGCAAGATTCTGAAACTTATAGATGGGGATTCGGGCATTTCTGTGGTGAAAACTTGTACAAGATACAGCTGTGGAATACTGGGGGGATCCTTTCAAGGAAAAAAATTAAGACTGTGATCCTGGGGTATAATTAAGGTAAAAGGAGAAAAACTGATAAGAAGAGTAAAATTACAGAGATTCGTGAACCCCTACTGAGAAGTTACTTCATTCTATACCCAAAGGTATTTAAATTCCAGATCACAATCCTACATTCAAAGCACAGGAGAATTTTGTACCATCTAAAGGAATCTCTCCAGAATTTTTAATCTGACTTACTAGAGATTAAGAGACCTTGAAGTCCACCACTGAATTTTATTCACCTTTGTTATTTTCTTGGCACCTAGAAGGTGTCTGACATAGACTAATTTTATAAATGCCTATTGAATGGATGAACAGCTTCCAGTTAAAAAGCACTGTGGAGGTAAACACAGGTGTTATGTTTGTGGACTAAATATATGTAATACTTCACTTAAATTTCAGTTTTATAACTTGAATTAATTCTCACACATGTATAGTTATCATCCTCCATTTACATTATAAACTCCTAACAGTCTCCCTTAGTTTTTGCTGCCATAAAGTAGTAAAAGCTAGCTTAGAAAGCCAAAAGAAAGGTTGGTCATATGAAGCAATATTACACTGATTCTGTTTTCTAGATAGCCCTCGGCAAGGTCTGAAGTGGAACCCTAAAAGGGTACCTACCGCTGCCTCTCACCTCACTTCAAGCATGTCAGTTTCTGCTTTCATAAAAAGACTTTTCTGCGATCTACAGATACAAGCCACGATTTACCACGGCCCTCGTGGGTTTTAAGATGACACGCACATTTCTTTATTCACATGTACTCAATTGCCTTTCTGCAATCGGCTGGGCTGCCTACTTGCTGGTCAGTTACCTTGGCAACTCCACAGTAAAGCCTGCTTCTCTGTAAGTATAGTAAGCCATTCACTTGTAGAAAAACATGATATGGACGTATGGCACATTCATCATCGAGAAATGGAAAATGACTAAGCCACTATGTTTTGTCTGTGAAAATAATACTTCCTTTCTGCAGCATCAGTTTAAATTATGGGCACCCACACATTTTAGAGAAGCGCCCTTTACCTTTACCTTCCCCATTTGTCACTCTCAAAACAAATCGCTCCTCAACAGAGGCTCTTTGGGCAGTATTTATACCCAGCTTCCTTTTGGAAACAACAAATGACACAGAATTTGAAGTTATAGGCTCTTGTTCTAAACATGAGCTATATAAATGATGCTGATTTGCTCTGCACCCACAGCAACAACGGCTGTTACTCGGCTAACACATGTTGCGCTCACATGTATCTAAGTAGTACTCACAAACGGACAGCTTGAAGCATATTATCTTCTTTAAAAGCAAATCCTGAAAAATCAAATTTAAACTCTAAAAACACACAGTACTAAAATGTAATAATCTCTGAAATATACATGTGCACAGTGTCATGCTAATCAAGCTGAGGCCACAGGGTCTGGTCTCTCTGTGTATCGCATGGCTTTGCAATCGTCTCCGGCTGCAAACCCATTACCTCTGCAAACACATGCCACTGGATACAAATGAAACCGGAAACCAGTGTGTGGCTAAGTCCCGTGCAAATCCATCACCATTAATGGGAAAAACAATTAAACCAAAAGTCCAACCCACAGGGGGTCAAACGCATCATCTTCAAACAGCGAGGGTAGCTAGATTTGCAAAGATTAAAAACTGAAGACAGGTAGTCATAAATAACACATTTTTTAAAGGGAACATTTCATATCTGAGAAGAGCAAAGGGGTATATGGGCAAGGGGCCAGGGTAATTATGTCACCCTCCCTAAACGTAGCTCAATGTCCTTCATTACCATGCCACCAAAAACTTCACAAAAACTGGTCTCTGTACGTTTTAGTCATAAGGTACAGAAAACTACAGGCCATTTCAACAATGATGTGACAGCAGACAGCCAAGAATCAAGTAACAGACGGCGATGGCAGTAGCAATAAAGTGGGACCTCATGCTAGCTAAATCGCGTCCTGTCTTCCTTTATTAATAGGCCATTTGAAATTTTCCCCCTAAGGGAGCGACATCGTGATGAGCGTGTGCATTTGAGTGCTTATTTACAATTACTTAAAAACAAAAGCAAATTTGGATGTATTTAGTAAACATTAAATTTTGAAAGGCTTATGGTGGTGCATTGCTAATGAATTTATAGCATATAACTTCACAATTAGCACCATGATTATTTTTAATGGCATATGCACGTGCACAGGCACATACCAAGTCCCTTCTCTACAAAAAAGTCCAGAGAACACTCACCAGCCCTTCTCCTGCAATACCAAGCACGAGTACATGGTTATAAAATAAAGTAGCTGCTCAGTGTGAGACCCTGCCAGTCCCAGCTAGATTTCAATCTCAAAGCTGTCTCTCCGCGGAACTCTTCGAGAAGAAAGTCATCAAGTATTGTCAGTATTCACGTCTGGGTGGCCTTTGTTAGGTACCTATTATGTGTACGTCTCTCTCATAGATGCTTTATCAACAAAGTAAACATTCTAAAAGGTCCCCTTACAGGATCACTTGCTAATTTTTCAGGTTTAAGATAGTAAATCCTCACTTCACCACGAAGCCCAAAAGGAGGAAACATTTCGGAGAGCTGAGTTTTCTCAAGTACCGAATCGATCCTTTTTCATGATGGTGGAGGATCAACATTTGGCACATCAATTATTACACTCTGCTCTATTATATAACGACGCCCTTGCGGACCGTTTGGTTGCCTTGTCATTTACTGATCTCACACCTCTGCTTGTGGGTCCCAGTCTGCAAATGCTTTTTAAGGCTGTGTGTTTTATAGATTTTCTGTTTTCTCGTCTGTAGACAACGTGTCAGCTGTCATTTCTCATTGCTATCAGTATGTTTCCTATAGCAGCTTCTCTATCCCTTCTAATTTGCTGCTATTAATCTGCTGCAGGTTTAGAAACCAGACTACCAAATGAGGTGGCGTGGCGTGTTAAAGGAAGAACAAATTCGTTCTGTTTTCACGCACACGGGGCTCTGCTAGATGTGAAAAACAGGGGCCTGCGTTTGCTGCATCGATTTTGGCCACCCGAAGACCCTTTTGTGGCGTATTTCCTGGTCCTTAGTTGATGCGGTGTACTTCTGAATAGATGATCTTACTATAATTGGGACATAGCCATTACTTGAGACGGCGGCGTAAACTCCATGTATTAAATGCATTCAGAAATAAATAAGTGTAGCATAGAGTGTCTTAATTCAACCCATACATTATGTAAACATGGACTGTCAAATCAAAATGAATGGATTTAATGTGTTGTATAAAATAATTTCTTACATATTTGCTGTGTGGGAAATATACTGCATAATTTAAACAAAGAGATCTATTGATTAAGTGATCTATTACCCTTAGCAATAGCTAAACAAGCCTAAGAATATTATAATGCATTATAATTAATAAGTAATTTATTAATAAGAAATTAAAGTCTATTTCTAAAAGCATTTCAGTGTTCTTAATTTGCCTCTCATGTTTGGAGAGTTTTAAGAGAGAAGCTATTCAACGGGAAGCATGACAGGGGTGCTTTAACTGCGTGCAAATTACTTAAATAAGATGATGCATATTTCTCAACTCTTCGTAGTATTGCCTTGATGGTAAGTATTATCCAGAAAAAAAAACTGGGGGTAAAAATGAAGAAGAAGATTTTTAAAGACGTTTAAGATGAAAGATAATACTAAACAGTCATTTATCTGGTATAGCTTTCGAAAATAAACTTTTGCCTAAGCACCAAGACATTTCCATTCCTCAAAATCCTCTTCACATGAAGAATCCTTATGTGAATCTTAATGTTAAGAATTGGAATATTAAAAGAAAGTTACATTAAAAATATAATTGCTAAACTTATTTTACTATATGACCACCCCTGCTCATTAAAAATTGTAAGTTCTGTCAGGGAAAAAATAAGACTTGTCTTATATTTTACAGCTTTAACTGTTAAAAGCTCTTTCTGTGGCTCGGAGGCCCGGTATCCACAGCACTCCCAGAAGCTGCTACCAATTAATCAGAATTGATTATAAGAGATGAATCTCATTTGCTATCTCTGCATTGAAAGAACTCATTTCAGGGTTTTCAGAGTCTGATATATTTATGGTTTCCTCCCCAACCTATTTTTTAACGTGTTATTTCTACAAATTAAAATTTAATTACCAAACCAGATAATTGCTGTAGAAAAATATTCTGAGGGACACCAGTATCCAGCCAGGCACACAACCTGTTTGGTTGTTTTTCCTCGCTAAGATTGACCCGGTGTTTTATCAATCCCGCTTTATAAATCTTGGTTTTGAATCAGAAGCTTTTCTCAGCCGTCTGCCCTTCACCTTTGAGTTTACTCAACATCAAAGTGCTGTAGGCCATTCATTTGGCAGTGGCCAGAGACCATTTCTATTTTGCAGACCATGCCTGGGCTGCAGAATTCATCACAAGGAAGGCACTACATTGCCTTTTTAAACTTCATTCCTCTAAGAGATAAGGGCACTGTTCTTTACATGAGTAGAAGACAAACCACGATTTGCCTCTTTTCTACAAAAAGCAAAAAGGTTTTTTTCCTCTCTCTTCCAACCAAAGCCACTTACCGAAAGCATTTTGTTAAACGTCTTGATTTTCCATATAATGATCGCATGTTTTTGTTTTGTCCTGTTGTTTTTTTCTTAAATGTCAGTTGGAAAGTGGCTGCAAACCATTGTTAATTGGTGATCAATAAACTTAGTCTCATGAACACTGCAGTTGAAAAGGGCTTTAGATGTCATCCTGTCTAAGCATGCCAAATATATTTCTCTACCAAAGACAGATCATAGCGTTACTTCTTACTTGGATATGGCCTCAGCATTCTACTTAACCCAGGATTCCTGACAGATACTACCGATTGGAGTTGGCGTGCACTTGCTCTCCTGGAGAGTTCAGTCCTTCACTTCATAGAGAGCAAAACTGAATCCAGAGACACAAAACGACAGGTTCAAGCCTACAGGAATAGTAAGAGGAAAAGCCGGGGACTTGAACCCAGGAAGTCACGTATTTTGTTGATTTGAAAACACAAAGTAATACATTTGGTGGCTGTACGTTATATTATTATGACCCACTACGGCAAGCTAATTATGCTGCATAACACCTTCACTTTCTTATCTCTCTTGTTCGATGACAAACCAGAATTTGACTAGATAATCCAAGTTCATTCTTTATTTTGTGAAGTTATAGTAATAACACTGCACAGTTAGAAGAAGTATGTTGACAATCACAATTTCAAGAAAGAAACAAACCTAAAGATTCTTTTGTTTAAAGAAAGAAACAAACCTGAAGTTTAAAAGGAGACATTTCCACCATCATAACCAGAGCCTAGAAGGAAAAACTCATCTCCCTAATAGATGGTCCTTTGAAGTCCTGGAACTTGGTGATTATTCATCCTAACTTTGCCACCATTCAGAGGCGAAGAAGAACATGTATTTTCAGTCCTAAGAGCACCTCCTGCTCCTCTCCAACCACACAGGAAAAGAAAGCATCTAGAGAGATGTTTCTATCTTCAAGTCATGCCCGTTCCTTGACTGTCAGTGAGCTAAGGAGGAGCTCCTTTAAGATGGCAGAAGAGAATTCTAACAAATTATTCAGAGTACATAGTACTTCATTCCCAAGAAGGTCAAATTCAAGTTTAACATTTAAGTGGAAAATAAATAGGAAATCAGTACATGATTATTTTGACTTTCTCTTAGGAGAAAGTTTGTTTCTTGTTTCTCAATTAAAAAAAAGCAATGAAAGTCTTCCAGTAAGCCTAAATCTAACCCATTTTGGAAAATGAGTTGTCCTAAGTAAAAAAGGAGAATTTAAAAACATTTATCTAAATGAAGTATATAAGCTAGTAATATGAAGACTTACACCTTTTTAAAATTATTTTGGGGTAAATTTTAAGTTTGTCTGTCTCTACCCTAGGAAAAAGAATCCATATTTAGAGTGCTCTTTATGATTTTATGATTTTTTAAAACTATTAATATTAATTTAACTATTCATGTGTATCAAGATAGAATGATGCCAAATGTGTTGCTCTGAGACTCCAAATTCCTCAAAATCCTATTTACAGAAGAGACACCATCCCACTGCTAAAGTTTATTTTTTTAATTTTTTTAAGATTTATTTATTTATTTATTTATTTGACAGAGAGAGAGAGAGACAGCCAGCGAGAGAGGGAACACAAGCAGGGGGAGTGGGAGAGGAAGAAGCAGGCTCCTAGCGGAAGAGCCTGATGCGGGGCTCAGTCCCAGAATGTCAGTATCATGCCCTGAGCCGAAGGCAGACGCTTAAGGACTGAGCCACCCAGACGCCCCTCCCACTGCTAAAGTTTAGAACTGAACATTATCTTAAAAGAAAGTTATACAAAAAATACAGTCACTAAACTTATTTTCCTATATAAATGCTCTTATAACCTTTTGTGCTCTCTTGAAATGGTCAGAAAGAGATGACTGGGACACATGGTCAAGAACATCTCAAAAAACATTTAATATCTGCGGGAGCACTTAAAATGGCCTTGCTACAAAAGCAACTAGAAACAACTCTTTTCATACAGCTAATGAAACGTATTATTCTCTGTACATAGAACTACAATGATAGGATTTAAATTGGATGAGGAGACCAGAAAGGGAGAAGAAGCTAAAGAACACTGCAAAGAAACTGAGGCTGTGGTACCTCAGTAGATTCAAGATCTATTAATCACCTCTATTTTGAGAATTACGGTTATCACTCAGGTTCCAAGGAGAAAAATCAATTTGCGGTCCAATGGGAGCATGAAGTTTAAAAGAGGAAGAGAGAAGTATTCCTTGAAGATTCTGAAAAATGCTATAGGCAAAGGTCTTGGAACAGTACATTTCACTAAGAAAGCACCAGAGTAGATGACTCAACAGGGCTTAACAGCCTCTTATGGAATACCTTTTTAGCAAATCAAATAGGAAATGGAGGGACATGTTCAAAGATGACAGGAGTTCTAGAGAACAAAGGGAAAGAGAAGGAACTGAAGACAAAAAGAAAGTATGACTGTAAATTTAGTGCAGAATGGTTTGAAGTCCAGAGAGAGAGCTTTTGGTGATCTTGTGTGGGGCACCAGGAAATCAGGGCAGGTCCCAAGTCCTCAGGATATGACAGAGCTTTAATACATTGCAGATGGCAACCTTGAGGGCCATCTGGGGCCATAACTAGGAAGATGAGAACACAGGCAGTGTGGATGTGTCTAAGAAGCTGAGGGCCCTCGGCTTGATTAAGGAACCTGCCAGACACAGGCGGTCATCAGGGATAATTCCCTTGAAGAAACCAGGGAGAATCCCTTGAGAATATCTAAGGAGGGTTTAGGGAAAGGACTATGAGATGATGGGCTTAGAATCTAGAATAAGTGCAGTTAGTGCATTTAAAATAAATTTTTGTGATCTTCTCATGAGAAGTTATTGTTATAAAACTCTATGTTTTCTTATAGATATTAGCAAAAAAAATTCCTTAGAAATGCAAAGGCGTTTGCGGGTTTGTTTCAAAAACAGCAGAGTAGAGGAGAACTGGCAGCCTCTGTCCTATTGTGAAACAGACCTGGGAGTCAATGATTCCCCCTAAGGAATAATTTGGTGCGAGCTGGAAAAAAGCTAGTGATCCCCAACTTCAGGGCTGAATGAAGACAACAAGGAGAGCCAGGAATCACTCCTACAAGGTACCCAGGATTTGTTATATGAGAGTAAAGCCATTTTATCACAAAAAATGATGGTTCTTTTAAAAACATTTTTAAATTGTTGTTATTTTTATAGACACTTTGGTTGCCCCAAAGTTATGGAAACCAAGCTACATGTCCACATGCGTGACCACATATAGCCAAAATTGTGTGTGTGTGTGTGTGTGTGTGTGTGTGTGTGTGGTTTGGGCAGGGGGTGATGGGCAGAAAGATCTTAAAGGCAAATAACCGAGAAATATTAAGTGAAAGCTTATGAGGATAATTGACATTTTGAAAACAACTAATCTTTTTGTTATTAAGCAAGTCTTTTTCTCCCTGATGAAACGCATTATTTCAAAGGTCCTGGCATATTGTTAATGGACACATTTATGATAGGGAAGAAAAAATTTAGAAAAAATAATCAATCATCCAAGGGTCAGGTCATCTTTCCAATAGTAAATAAGTGCCATCTAATTATTTAATAGCAAAACATATCAATTTGGTTTTGCAACAAAACAATCAGTCAAAAAATCATCCACAATTAGCCAAAATATTTTATGACCATTTTTCTAAGGTTGTATAAACACTGTTTTTAAAATGATTTATGTTAAATGTGCTTCTTAATGTTTTTCAATGTTATAAATAAATTGTTATAATGACCACAGTGGAACAATTTTTATAAGTGGTAAGCTAGCGACTGGATAAGGGTCACAATAGGTTAAAAACAAGAATTATTTTTAGTTAAAAAAAAAAAGCAAAACTATGGCAAAGGAAAAAAAACTTAGAAAATAATGGATTAAGAACATAAAGATCAGAAGTTTTAGAAGATTAGGAAAACAAAACTGGAGTTTTTCAGACTGACTTATCAAAAAAAAAAAAAAATCCACACATGACTAAAAAAGCAAAAGGAATACCGAAAGCGGACATTTAATTGACTCCCCAAAGGGGATTTAGATTTACCACCTAGACTCACCATCTTTCTTCCCACCAGTCATTTTTCTGCTGACAATAAAACTGTTGGCCTGTTTGGTCTTCCAGTTAACTGTTCCATTTATACCATCAGCACAGCTTAACAAAAAAGCTTTTCAGAATAAAACAAACGCACAAACAATGAAATTAATGTCAAATTAAAATGACTATCCCAGGTCACCTACTATTAACTGAGATTAGATTCCTTCTGGCCCAACTAGCTGTTTAATTCCATTTAATAAATATTTGTTGCGTATGTGGGGATACAGGGTAAACAAGACACAGGTCCTGCACCCCAATGAGTTTATAATCTATAAGGATAATTCATGTACACAAATATGTATGAAATATATATATATATACACATACATACACAATAACTACGCATACACACAGTGGTAGAAAACATAAGTACTACAAAACCCTGAGGGGGGAAGCCATTATCCCTGGCTAGGGATATTGTGATAAGTTTAAAATATCTTTTAAATTTCACAGTTGAGTTTTAGAAACATTACACTGGCAAAAATGAACATAATTGGGGTCAGGGGGTAATAAGTAGGGGGCTATCTGTGGAGTGTAGGGTGGCAGTTAGCCCATAAATCATGGCTGAAGCAAAAGGAAAATAAAGGTGGGGCCAGTTATATAATATCATGGAGATAATCCTGACAAAGTTTTCAAATTGCTGCATGTGGGTTAGTTAAAAAAGGGGAATCAAAGATGACTTTGAATATCTGATCCAGAGTGACACAGAACAGTGATACATTAGGAATCCCCCCCCAAAAAAGGAGTCAGTTTCAGGAAAAAGACAATAAATTTGAGCCATATTAAATTCAGGGTACCACTTGGATATCCAGGTGAAACCATCTAAGAGGAAGATGGAAATGGAACTCTGATGCATAAGAGAACTTGCTGGGGCTTCAGATCCAGATTTGAACATTCATCCCCAGAGGAATGGTGGTGGAAGTCAAACCACAGTACAATTTTCAAACAGACTACGCTCCCAGGTAATGCACTAGGCATCCTCATATCCAAAGTGATCTGGAGAAGAGACACCTTCACATTCTTGAGCCATTCCTCTACGCTCTTTCTCATCAACCGAACTACCACTCTTACTGCTTACTCCCCCATTTTTCATCCTTACCTTTCAGACATGGGATTTGGGTACCATTTTCCTAGCTATAACATTGGGTCTCTATCTCATTCTCCCTTCCTCTAGCTATCTCAGGTATGTTCCTTCTGGGTTCAACTCAGTCCCAGAGTCCCTGAGGATATACCCCACAGCTTGGTCCTAGCTTCTGGAGCTGAAATATAGCAAGAAGGAACGCACAAAAAAGTGGGAGGGACAGCAAAGGCAGAAGAACAGGTTAATAAATACATTTATATAGCAAGCACAGAGGATGATTCAGCAAAGAAATCAGAGACAAGGCAGTCAGAGAGGTTGGACAACCAAGCCTGAAGTGTCACATATGTCAACGGAAGAGGTATCAAGGAGGATGGAATCCACACCCTCGCATACTGCATAAAGGTCAAAGAGAATGAGAGTTTAGAAAAGACTGCTGGATGTGTAAAGTGAGAAGTTACTGGTGACTCCTTGAAAGTGGAGTTCCAACAAAGGGATAAGAATAGAAGCCAAACTGCAAAAGGTCAACATGTAGATGCAGCAAATACAGTTAATCTTTCAAGAACACTGGCCAGGATAGGGGAGCAAAGAGATGACATGACACACTAGAGAGACTGAGACGCAGCAAGGTGCAGAGAGCGCTGGTGATGCGAGCATGGGGTAACAGATTTTGTTCAGAAACTGAGGAAAAGACAAAAGGAGAGAGAAAGAGACGGAGGATAAAGAAAAGGAGTAAAACCGATGAGATGCAATGTAAGAGAAGCCAGAATGGGTGAGACCAGCATATACAAGCAAAGAAAATACCTCATGATTCAGAAAGTAAGGACAAGTGAAGACCAACACTGGTCGGGGCAGGCACAGGAAACTTCTTGTTGAAAGGGCCTCTCACCTTAGTAAATCAGAGATGAAATGTATATTCTTTTTTAAACTGAATTTTGAAGAAAATTCTGAGCTTAAACGAAATTAGGAGAAATACCAAGTTCCCTTCCAAAAAAAAAAAAAAAAAAAAGAATACAATTCAAAACCCAAGTAATTAAAGACCAACAAACAAGCAAACAAAACCTCAGTTGATCATTTCAGTGATACCTGCGAGTGGAAACCAAAGGCTCTAGCACCCCAAGCAAATAAATGACTTGGTTGGTGTGTAATTTTTAAAATCTGTAAACTTAAGTGTACTAATTTTATATCTACTAAAAGATCAATCTTCTGGATGATTTTCCTAATAAATGGTTGATTTGCTTAACAGCTGAAATTATGTCCTTTTAAATCTAGATGAAAACTACAGTCATCACTTCCTAAATAATTTACGTTAAAATACGATAAGAAATGTTCATAGTGGTCTCTTGTGGCAAAATACCTGCTCCCTGCGTTCTCCTGATCACTGGGTTCCAAAGGCGGCGTGCTGGTCACCTAAGAATCACTTGGGCAGCTCTCTAAAAATACATATTTACACCCCTAAAAATTCATCACAAAAAAAATTTTAAAAACACATATTCATGACTCCACCATGGAGAATTTAGGTAGGTGGGTTACACAATTTCATCAGGCAATTCTCATACACAAATATGAACTTTAGAAGACTGAGAGGAGAACTACAGAACCCAAGGGTAGGTAAGACAGTCAACTGAGTCACATCATACATGCCAAATGTAGGCTGACCTTAGAGCTGAAAACCTTCCCCACTTGTACCCCCACTCTCCCATGGATTGGGGAGTTATCATAAAGACAGAACGGTCTGAGTATCCGGACAGCACCCCTTTTGTTCCTTCCTTTATTCTAGCCCAGTGGTTCTCAGACTACATATGCTTAAGAATCGGTGTTCAAAGTTACACACAAAACTGTACATATTGTACTTTATGGATGATTTAAGGAATTTACGAGGATAACAAGTCTGTGAGATATTTTTGTCTTCCACTCTGTCATGTCCTTGCCAGGTGAGACAGCATATCGTTGCTCATAATTTCCAGGTCCTATATAAGGGTAGTCCAGTTGGCTTTTACAGGATTCAAAGGACAAATTTGATTGGTTTCTCAATCATTAACAAATGGAAGCAGTGTAAGACATCCCACCAATATTGCTCTATTTTAAGGCCAGCATTGCTTTGAGCATGTTCATTTTTTTTTAAAGTTCATAGTGATACATCTAAAGTTCCCCTCTGACCACAGAAGACTGCAGTCCAATAAATCTAAAAAAAAAAGACAACTTTTTTATGATGCTACTCACCAGACAATGTCACTAACAGCAAGACACAACATCACAGATGGTATGTCTGCTCAAACATTCAATTCCCACACTTTGTATTGGGGGGAGAAGTTGCAATAACATGTAAACAACTGTTTGTTTTTAATTGTGTGTCCAAGATCATGGATCCACTTGACTAGCTTCTTGTATAGAAAATTACTATAATCCACGCAATGACAAACGCAGATATTCTCACTGAAAAATGTCATGATTTCAAAGTTTGATTTTTGTTAGAAAAGGACCAGAGCATTTCTTTTCTGTGAGAACAAATTTCCTTAGTTATCATGGGAAAATATAACTCAATTTAAAACATATTTGCTCTATACATAACTTTTCAAGATTAAATCTAATGTGCAAAAAAATTTCAACGTGTATGGACTGGTTCTTGGACTCTTTCCAAAGATAATAGACCATCCCCAGAAATCTTGAAAGAAACTCCACTGTGCTGAGTTCATGATAATCTCTGCTACGATTGTACCTGGATGTGAGTTTTGCTCTAATTCATAAACATAAAAGCAAAGAATAACATACATACTGGGTTTACACAGCCCAAGCTAAGAAGACATTCACACAATTAACTGGCATATATAATTTAACCAATTCCTCAACGCTCCCTTTCAAAAATCATCAAAGCCTGAATTAATCCAAAGGTGGCTGGCATGCCCTTAAAATTTCCTAGAAACCATACAATACTTAAAGTTTGTCTTAAGATTCCATGATTTATTCTGAGTCTTGTAGCAGCATGACTGACAACATTTCATCTGGCCTGGGGCGAGCACTCTCTGAAGAGACATTACTCTTTCCCAAACCTGAATAATTTGCAGACTTGGGGGGGAGGGGTTTGTTATTTAATAAAAGCAATTGAAGAGCTGTGAATGGTGACTGATTGCTGATGAGCTAATCAGAATGTCAAGGGAAAGAAATAATAAATAATAACTTACTTCGACATCGCTGTCCAAGTAAACAGCAGGAAATGCCAAATGAAATTTAATCTGATTAACGCACTCACCTTAGAACCGAACTGTCACGTCTTTCTCTGTCCACTGTCTCATCTGTCTCTTTTCATATTTCACTTGAAGGGGACACAGACTTTGTTTTCATAAAGCGGATATACAGCTCACGTCCCTGACATCTCTCTGCTTCTCTCACCATTCCCCATGTCGCTATGTCACCTCCTTGCCTCTTACATCTTCTCTTCCCTTCCTTTCTGCAACCCTGCTTAATACTTCTTCAATTGTCTCTTATATTAATATATCTTCATATTTTTCTCTCTAAATCTGACATTATCGTTAGCTACCATGTTTTGAATGCTAAGTGTGAGGCACTACACTAAGGTTTTATACGTGTTAATGAACTTAATCCTTATATCATCACTTATGTGAAGTAGGTATTATTAGTTCCATTTTTCCATGAGGGCAAGAAGTCTTGGGAAATTATGGAACTTACCCTAGGTCATGTGTTTACTAAGTGGCCAAATTGGATTTTGAACCCATTTCTTGGCTTACTGCAAAGTCCGTGTCATCTACTTGTCAATACTAACCCCAAATGGTTAAATGGGAAAACAATTTGTAAACTACGTATTTGTAAATGTAATTTGAAATACTGTTATTACTAGTAGGTCATATTTTACTTATTTTTCTTTCTCGAAAAAGTTTCCCCTGATTGTAGATTAGAAATAGAATGAGGAAATGCCCATAAAAATTCCATGCATTATGGGCATGAGTGCACACACACAACCTTCATTAAAATAGGAAATCTAAAAGGTTGGAAACTATGAGGGGAGAAAGGGCTAAAAAGTACTGTCCACTCCAACCTCAGGAAAAGATATAGCTAAGAGAAATGTAACAGCAGGATTTTAAACCCAAGAATGCCAAAATAAGAAGCCTTAAAACTTTGTTAAAACATTGGAGTTCCAGCAAGGCGAAACATCAGGAATTATTAAATACATTTGAAAATTATTTGAGTTTTATAATTTTAGCACAAGCTAGGTAAGATATTAGACTTCAGAGTGAAATGAAGTTGGAATACAGAAAGATCGTGTTCTCTATCAGAGTGTCTGAAGACAGAGTGTCTGGGTTGAAATCCCAGTTTTTGTCCACTGGGCAAGTTATGCAATAGCTCTGAACCTCAGTTTCCTTCTCTGTCAGGGACAGTCTTGTGCCCGCTTCATAGAGACATTTTACGAGTTACTAAATGAGACAATACATTTAAAACCTTCAGAAGAGTGCTTTGCACATAATGATGTTCTCAAAAAATGTGAGCTCTTATTACATTTAATCTACAACTAATACGAAGGAAACTTTAGATTCCTTTAAATGTGATTTCTTAAAAAGTAGATGAAAAAAAATTGTGAGTACAGTTGGCAACAGAGACTTTAGCACTCTCTTTTTTGTTTTCACGGTCATTAAGACACATGAGAAATGATAATATTTCTATAGCTGAGTGGAGTAAACGCTGGAGGCTGCTAACGAGCAGAGCTAACAGCCCAGGGGCTCCAAATACCGCCCCCAGTCCATGCGGCTTCCCGGAGGACTAAGAAGATGGCACTGGCCAGGCATGCTGGGTGAGAGCCGCAGCTTAATCCTTTTGAGGAAAGCCAGATGCAATAAGAAACAAGTCATATTGATATGTGCTATCTCTGACTCTCATAAACTCTTAGGAATTTTTCCCGAGGAAATAATGCAACAGAAGCAAAAACTGCATGGACACAAGATTCAGCTTTGCATCATACATTTCAAAATGGGGGGGAGGGGAGAGATTCAAAGTCCAATAAAAGAAAAAGTGTTGATTTGATAGAATAGCTAACGGAGAAGACAGTTATCCTCTTCTCTTGGTAGTTTTGCTCCTTTGCTCAAATAGCCTGACTAAAACATATACTGTGTTTCCATAGCCCGGAAATGGTACTATCTACGTTCCATCTCAGAAATGTTAGACGATTAAGGAGCACCAGTGGGACCCTTAACAAAAGAGATGCCTGATATATGCTGTAGGTATATGCACGATTATAGTTTAATGTCCTGATCTGCAAAATGTTGGACTATTTTGAAATTAACAAAATTAGCAAAAGGCAGAATACAAAATAGTACACAGACTATGTGAAATCTAGTGTAATAGTGCAATCTAGTGGAAAAGGATTAAAAGGCAGAGTGTAAGAGCTACTACTGGGTTAAGGAAGTCAAACTGTCGGAAAATTCTGTTCAAAATTTTAAAAAAATACAATAATCCTTGCAAGGTTTTTCCAATTAAGAAACCTCTGAAAGAGAAATACTCTCATATTGGTTGTTTACTTGGAACTGTCATTCCTTTTCTTTATTATAGAAGCCCTATACCCTCATTGCAACGTATTCAAATGGTATAACCAGGAGGGTATAAAACATAAAGATCCCCTCTCATCTATCCCTGGCCCCCCTCCAATGCCTAGGGGAGTCACTTTGCATGTTTCCACGTGTATGCATATGCAGACATATGTTTGTGCACATCCACAGACACACACCGTGCTCTTTTTCACATAAAGTGATCACACTTTTTCCCTTAGCATGTATGTTGGACGTGTTTACATGATATCACATTTGAAGGTTGCATTGCTCAAACATAATTTCCTTTTCGACACCTCGAACTCAGCCTGTCCCAAGGAAGACTCCTGATCTTTCCCTTAGAGTCTGGGTCTCTTCCGGCATTGCTCCTGCCCTGAATGGCACCCCCATTCACCCTCCTGAATATGACAGAAATCTAGAAATCATCCTTGACATCTCCTCCTGCCGATCTCCAGTGAATTCGGTCCACGACCCACTCCTGTTGCTATTTACTCCTCAAAAAGTCCGTCCTAGCTTCATCTCCCTGGCACCGGCACCATCCGGGCGCAGGAGGGCTTCATCTCCATCCGGGGATTACTAAAGTAGCCTTGGAACCAGTGTGCTGCAAGCAGTTCTGACCCCTCCAACCTCTTCTTCACAAAACGGCCAAAATGCTCTTTTTGAAATGCAAATCTGATCCTGTCCCGCTTAAAACCCCTCTGAAGACTTCCCATAGGTTTTAGGATACAGATTACACTCTTTAAGGTGGTCCAACAGGTCCAGCAAAATTCGCTCCCTGACCTCCTACCTCGCCTCCTCTCACATTGGGTTCCCTCTTCTCTCTCAGCTCCAACTTCACTGGACTTCTTCCAGCACCTTCTATTTGCCAAGTCAACCTCCCCCAGGGCCTCTACAAAGCTCTTCCTTTTACCTCAAATACACCTTTCCTCTTCACCTCACCTAACATTTACTCATCCTTCAGATCTGAGTATGTCCTCAGAGAAGCCTTCCTTAATCCCCCTGCCTGGCCAAATCCTCTCCCTAGAAATCCTAGTAGTGTTGGGAGCACTTACCATAGCTCTAAGGGCACATTTATGTGTGTGATTACTTGATTAATCTTTGTCAACTCCAGTAGTGTAAAAGTTCTGTAATGGCTGGGACCGTATGATCCCCAGCATCTAACACGGAACTCTCAAAACAGGTTGACGCCCAGGAAATAAATAAATAAAAGAATGCCTAGTAAAGAAGACCACTACGTTTCCTACGTTTTCATTATTGCTATCAATACTCCGCGAAACATCCTTATACTTTTACTTCTGAGCACTTTCACAAGTCTGTCTGTAAGCTAAACTCCTAGAAGTAAAACGGCTAGACAAAAAAAGAGCATACATTTCAAATTTTGATAAGCACATGTAGCAACCTGTTCTGTTTCCACTCCTGCAGTACTGGTCTTTGATGAGAATCAACTCTATAGCTACAGAAGATGGAAAAATGTTAAAGGTGCTACACGGATTAACTGTTACATAGAGGAGAATAACCAGCGTCATTTTACCGCGTAACAAGAAACATCAATTTGCTAAGGAGGAAAACAACAAAACAAAACAAAAGACCTTTGGGGCTAATTTCTTCTTTTCTTCTGCATTCCAAGGTAAAAGAATAACTTTACATCTATGCCTATCGCTGAAGAAACCGGAAACTACAATATTTCACTGTTTACTACAGGAAAATTAACTGTGATCTCTTCTTTCAAATTCGCAATAAACCCCAAATCTCCATAATAATCAAAGTGGTGACCAGACGAATGAGTGAAACATTAAAGACTGGGAAAGAATTTACACCAGAGCTGCCTAACTCCTAAGCATTTTTGAAATGAGCAGCTTCATTTGTCAGAAAAGAAAAAGTCTGCCTTCCATGTCACAACAGATGCTGTGGCAATTCCCGTGGTACAGAATGCCGAAGATCTATTCTAAAAATCTGATTAGTCCCAGGCAATTAAATAGAAAGTGAGATGTGCTAAAGACGAGTGCTTTGTAAGTAATAAAACACATTTAAACCACCACTGCATAAATATTGCATAAAAATTCTTAGATGAAGGAAGAGCCAAAGAATAAAAATTCTACCAAAGTGACTCTAGAAGACAACAGCGCTTTAGCTTTACCCACGTTGATTTTTTTTTCAAGAATATAACATTAGTCATCATGCCAGCAACTTATGTTTTGAGACCACGTATTTAAAACTTTCCTAAGTTTTAAAATTTAACACTGGTGATTATTTACTTCCCAGGAGCAGGAGCAAGCACTGCATTCAAGGAATCACAACTAGCTGCCTGTGGATCAGGTGAACGAGCGTTGACAAGCCAGAAGCTCATCTTTGAGCATTTCTCTCTCGGAAATATGAGCTCAGCGCAGGAACGCCTGTGGCATCTTCAACAACTGGGAAGCGAGCCATTACAAGTTGCCCTGTGCATTATTACAATCCCACAAAAGTGCATGGCACTTTTACAAAAGAGAGAAAATAAGGAGAAACTTGTTCAGCATGAAAAACATACTTCACACAGTCAGAGTTAGAGTGACCATATTTCTGACCTAATAATTTCAGTGAGAACATTGTGGGTATATGGGGGAGGGGGGGTTGGGGAGGGGAAGACGATGCAGGAGTAAAAGAAGTAGGAAAAAGTTGGTTAAAAAAGATGTCTGAAGAATATTGTCTTCTTTCTTTACATCTCTCATCCGAGTCACCCTTAGTTTTCAAGGCTCCAGGGCATAAAATTAGTTTCCATGGAGTCAGATGTGTTACTCCTCAGAAGTGGGGTCCTCTGTCGCATACTCTACACATTAATTTTGAGCAATCAAATTTCCAAAGTTAGATATGGTAATCAAAATAAACAGTCAATAGGTGGATGGAGGAGAAAGAAAATCTGCCACAAGACATGTTTGAGACACTAAGAATGTGCCCCTGAGACAGTCAGAATCCAGGCTAACCTGAAATGGAGAGAAGTTAAAAGAGCACAGGGTCGGAAGCTACTTTTGATTGAAAGGTTTTATCTTCAATTGACAAGCTAAAACTAAATATTGCAAGGACATATAAGAGTGGTGAAAAGTGCAGAAAAGAGAACTGTCCCCCACTTCCCCCAGGGTAAGAGGATCCAGCAGCCAAGGGCTTAGCTGTCCTGCACCAGCAGCCAGCAGCGGCTGCTCCCCCTTAACCCTGGGTGCCCCAGCATCCGCGGCCACTCTGCCCGGGGAAGCCTGCTCCCAGCCAGCAAGAAACACCAGGAAAGGAAGAACTATAGGAAACAAATTAAGGCCAGGACAGTTTGCAAGGGGAAAAAAGCCAAAACAAAGCCAAAAGCCCTTTAATTCTCTTCTCCGATACTCATGTTTGAAACAGAATGGGAGGGTAGGAAGGAATGTGTTAAATAGCCCTGTTGCAGCTACAAGTTGTAGGAGATCAACTTGCAACACACAGGACTCTTCTTTTTAGACAGTTTATCAGAAAAAAATAAAATGTTTCCATCACAAGCTTCTTTGCTGTCCTAGGTGAAAATGTGATCACAGCCTTCAGATTAAACATTAATTGCAATAAAGGTGAATATTTCTGATACTTAAAAGAACAGACCAAGTAAAGGTGTTGATTCCCTTGCTGAGCTGTGCTGTTAAAAAGGTCTGGAGTTGAAATCCGTCTCTACCTTTCACCCACTGGTGCTAGCTCTGCTTTCTGAAGCAAACAGAAGAGAGTTTATGTCTACTTTTAGTCTTCAAGCTAAACATTTCCAGACCCTTTGAGGATACGTCCTATGACAGGATTGCCAGACCCCTCACCATCCCCATGGACTGTTCTGGAAGTTGTCTAATTTGTCAACGTCTCTCTTTAAATGTGACAGCCAGAAATGGACACAATACTACAGATGTGGTTAATTAGAGGGGGGCACTATTAATTTTTGTGACACATGGACACTATACTATTATCAGAATCTGAATTTGATTTTTTTCTTTTTTGCAGACACATCAAGCCGCTGGTTCATATTAACCTTCTTTTTCCTCAAAAATTGCCACCACGTTAAGTCACCTCCTTCCTTACACACCAATGAGTTATGATGCATTTACTGTTATAAAAGATCTTTTTGCATAGCACTGCAGCCTATTTAAGCCATATTAACTCTAAATTCTGTTACCTACTTATAACAGTTACCCCTTTGCAAATCATCCCTGGATTTTAAAGCAAGCATTTCAGATCTTCATCAAAGTCATTCATAAAATTCATTGAAAAAGAGAAGACCCAGGGCAAAGGCTTGCATCTTTCCCCAGGGACGACTCTTGGACCCCAACCCAGTAACCCACACACCTGGCAGGTGCTAATTCAGCCTGCTTCACGCTCACAAAGCAATCCGGCTAGTCTACACACCATCTCACATAAGAGCATCTAAAACCTTAACAAATGCTTTGCTGAAAGCAAGATTCCCTTATGTTTCAAAACAAAGTGTACAAAACTACACATATTAAAATTATAGTCTTTGAAAAATACATATGCACACAGAACAAAGACTAGAAGGAAAGAAGCATCAATGGAAACGTCTGTTCTCGCGTCAGACTGTGGAGATTGTCTTTTATTCAATACTGTCTTTACTATAGTTACATTGTTTAAAAATTGAAGCCACTAGGAATTCTGCTTAGGGAGAATGTCCTTTGGAGGCAGTTCATGTAAAACAGCCTGAAGAGCACTGAGCCTCTCTCTGATCCTACCAACTCGAAAACCCCAACCGAAAAATGTGCATTTAAAAAGACTTGTTGATCCTTCCGAACATCAGCTTCTTTTTTTTTTTTTTTTTTAATTTTGCATTCCTGTTTTTGACTAACATTTCTGGAAATCAGGAAGACAGCGGACCAGACAACACTATTCTGAAGTTTAGAAAAAGCTTGAATGTTCTGTGTGTGTGTGTGTGTGTGTGTGTGTGTGTGTGTGTGAAAGAGGGAGAGAGTCTGTTCATGACTGTCTGTCTGCCTGTTATGTCTGTCTCTCTGTCTCCGCTGGAGAAGTTCAAAAGGATGAAAAGGGGGGGAAAAAAGCCACCACGTTAATAGTTCTGTGAAGCTTTGGACTAAAACACAGCTCCATCCCGAGAATTTCTAGCGGACACATAAACTCATATCATCTATTCACCTGGAATCCTTTTTTTACACTAAGAGCAGGAAATAAGATCAGCAATAGGCTTTGCACTTTGGTGTTTAAAGCTGAGTCAAGGGTAAGGTTTAAGAAAAGGAGTCAGAGAGAGTAAGTGTGTGCTACAGTTAGTAAAAAAGAAAAAAAAAATGGCTGGTTATTTGGGAGAAACTAGACCTATAAATCCTGCCCTTATTGGAATCCTCAAACAATCTGAAAATTTGATGGAGAATTTTTAACATGTCAGAGTTTCTTCACTGCTTCAGCATTCTGTTTAGAGCATGGTTTTCATCAGTGGGAAACCAGTGTTAGAATCTGAAAAACATGTTGTCTTTACCTCTTTGAGGTGGTCTCTCACCAGTTTTCTCTGGTGCTGTCCCTTGCTCTTTTTAATGTTTGAGAGAAAGACAAGTGAAAATTCCAATTTGCTTAGAAATACAATTTGTCCATTGTCCTGGAAGCTAAGCTAAATGTATCAGGTAAAACAACAGCTTTTAGACTGATGGCAAATCTTATAAAAAGAGATAAGATGACCAAATACTAAGTCCAATATGACCAAATACTAAGTCCTGCTAATACTGAAAACTGAACATTTTACTTTGCTTAGAACTAAATTTTCCCTACCATAGTAAAAGTTAAGCCAAAAGCATGTGGTAAATCAGCAGGTTCATAGTCCACAGCGAATTTTCATTTAAAAGAGATAAAATGTCCAACTAGAAAGTCTAGTTATTATTGGACAAGTGAAAATTCCACTTTGTTTTGAAATACAATTTTCCCACCACCCTAGAATTAAGCTAAATACCTGAGGTAAATCAAGAGTTTCACACATATATGGCAAATTGTCATAAAACAGGTAAATGTCCAAGTAGAAAGTCTAGTTACTACTTGACAAGGGAAAATTCTACTCTGTTTTGAAATACTATTTTCCCACTACATAAGAAGTTAAATACAGGCAGTAAATCAACAGCTTCATAGATCCACAGCAAATGCTCATAAAAATGGATTAAACTGTCCAAGTACAATGCCCAGTTATTATTTGATAGAATAAATATGCTCATTAACACCTTTTTTTGCTTTACATGTAATCTTGTGCAAAATGGGTAAGGAACAGTCAACACTGGGAAATATCTGAGAAAATCCAAAATTCACTTAGGATACTAAATGTCAAAAAAGTGTTTAAAATTCTTGTCTATTAATGGGGGGTAGTTAATGTTGTTTTGATAGATAACACAAATGTTATCTAAAGTATTTGTCTATCAATGTTGTATTTTTGTGTTTATTTTTAATATTGTTTTGTTGTTTCAGATTTTTAAAGTTTTATTATAATTACTTACCTATCAATATTGTTTTTTCTTAGAAAATCCTCTTTCGTAAGCAAAGTAAAAATTATTTTATATGTTGAGAAATAAAAACACAAGGAAATATACTAAAATGATAACTATGTGTATGTTAGAAGAGTGAAGTCAGGGGAAATTCTCAGCTCTCTGGTTTTAAATATCTATGTGATAATGTTGTTCATTTAAAATTTTAATTAGAAAAAGTAATTAATATTATTTCCTTTAAAAAAAAAAACCCTCTGCAAATTTAATGTTATTTGACAGGTGTCTTTGGAAAGAAAATTAATTTGGAAAATTAATTTGTTCTCATTTTTAATTTTTAAAAAATCATACATATGCAGCTGTATGAAAAATATATATTATTTTGGTACATAAACACGCATAAAGAAAGTCTGAAAAAGTAAACTCCATAATGTTTACGGGGGTTAGCTCAGGATAAAGAGGTTACAGGTGATCTTGATTCTCTTGGTTTTTTCCCAGTTTTCTGGAGATTTTTTCTCCTGAATTTTGTACAGCGAGTAGGAATTCAGTATAATAAAAATAATACTAATGCTGTTTTTATATAAAAAAAATTCTGGTTAACACTTTGAAATAAAAAATTAAATTGGTTCAAAGTGGTTCAAACTTTAAGTGTATTGGAATAGACTTTTAAACTTTCATTCTACCATCTATACTGGTTTTTAATCTTGCCTTTTAGAAAAAGAATATCTATCGGTTAACAATTAGGTGAGGTAACTTTTCTAGATTGAAAAAAAAGTCTAAGGGGTTGACAGTTTGGCGGTCAAGAGAATGGTATTCTGGTAAACCTAAGAATCCTAAAAGTTTATCTTGCAGGAAAGGATGAACATCTTAATATTAAAAGGCACTTCTAAAAAAAGTATAATTGTGCTCACCCAACTTCCTAGAAAAAATACCTTTCATTGTTGGGAATCTTCATTCATTCATTCATATATCGGATGGTCAACATTTCATTTCTGATAAAAAGTAAAATCTCAGTAAATGTGCTCCAGTTTTGTTTATTCCTAGAAAAGCTAGCTTTACGTGCAATCCTGACACCCTGTCATCTACAATGGGCCAAATTCTTATTTATCCTATACGTATAAATAATCTGTAGCAATGTTACTAAAATATGCTCAGTGTTAGCCTTCAAATACAAATGTGTCTCATCCGTATTTCAAGAACCTCACTCAGCTGTAGACAATTGGTTTTCCATTTTAACTTAAACTTCTTTTTCTAGATTATCAACAAATTGTCCTTTTTCTCAGAGCCTAACTAACCCTTTGAGGCGCTTAAATGGAAATCCTCGTGATGGCTTTTTATTTTTTTTTTAAGCATCCTTCTTCATCAGTATTTTAAAGTCTTGTAACTCATTGCAATTTTATCTAAGGTAAAATACGTATGTTTATATGCATAAATACACACAAACATTTGTGGCCAAATCTCGGCACCACGCTTGAAAGGATTAAACGTGCGGTTACCGTGACTAAATGTATTCATTCTCTCCACAAGATTTAGAAAAATGTAACGTTGCAGGGAGAACTAGGTCTCTGTGTAAACCTTGTAATCACCACCAAAAGGCCATAGCTGGGAGCCGCCGAAGCCTCCAAGCACACTGGAGGCATTCACAGCTGTTTTTAATTGTTTTTGCTTTTCAAAATAGTGCACTTGGTGGGGCAAACGGCGTTGCTTGCAGCGTCTCTGGCCCCCAGCCGGGGTTAACCCTGACCTGAACGCCCTGTTTAGCTCCCAGCATTTCAGGATTCCGCTTCCCCGCTCCATAAAACCTAAGAAAAACGAGATCTCCGCCGCCGAGAAATGCTCTTAGCAAGACGGGGAATTAAGTGTTTCAAATGCACATTTTTGTGTTCTCTCCCGATCGGATTCAAGGAAAGGAAAGAAAGGCTGTGTTTATGTGGAAAGGGACGCCGCCTGACACCCATTTCCAATGGCTTGTCTCCGGGCCGCAGCGCCCCATTCCTGTGGTAACGACCCCAGAAAAATGGGCAACAACCCCCAAGCCTTGCTGCAGGGACGGGGAGAGGTCCACCAGGGCTGGGAATTGGGGGGGGGGGCGGTAGGAATGGAAATTAGAGATGGAATTTCTGCGCGCTCTAGGCAGGGAGGGGCCCGCGGGGGCGCGGAGAAAAAGAAAAGGCCAGGGGTCAAGCCTGGGAAGGGACTCACAGGGCCCGGGAATTGGGGTGTGTGGTGTTCTGTAAGAGGGGTATAGTGGGGACGGGGGCAGCAAGAGGGGCTGACACCCAGAAAATGCACCCAGACACCCAAAACCCGGGCAGGGGATGGGGAGGCGGCGGCCTGTTGGCCCCAGTACCTCCCGTCGCGCGCGGGCCACTAACCTGTCAGCAAGAAGGTGCCAGTGGTCGCGGGGTTCATCCTGCGTGTCCCCCGACCCTGTCCTGTCCAAGCACAAGGGTCTCCCAGCTCCCACCACCGGGGCAATTGCATTCTTGGCCTGGCTAGGCCGGCCGTCCTCGATTCTCCCCTCCCCTCCCTTTCTTCTTTCCTCCCAGCTTGGCCAGTTCAGCATCAGCATCCTGCACCCCCTCCTTAATCCCGTACTCCCTCTAGCGGCGGGCCAGTGTAGCGTGGCCATTACCCCC